>NC_090443.1:733994197-734312530 GCF_031143425.1 Pleurodeles waltl
AGGGATAACTGGACCTGGCACAAGGTGTAAGTACCATCAGGTACCCACTATAAGCCAGGCCAGCCTCCTACACTACCCAGCTGTGATTGCAGGAGTTGATCAACGGTAGGACAAAGACGGTCAGGAATGCAGTCATGGTCAAGTGAAGAGTTCCTGGAGGATGCGGTCGATGTCCCACGCCAGATGGATGCTTGCAGTCGGTCAGTGGCATGAAAGAGCCACCAGCAAGCTTTGGTAAAGCAGAAATCACGGTAAAGGAAAGGTAGAGCTGCCGGACACCAGCATGGTCCAGGAGAACTCATCCCATGGCGGAAGTCCTAGGGGGAATCTCAGCAAGGTGGATAGTCCACAGAAGAAGCAGCAGCCCCCCCAGGAGACCCACTGGGCAAGGAATCAGGAGCTGCAGAGGATCCCACATAGCACAACTTGCGAAGGGTCCCATGCCATAGGAGAAGCATGCAGAGGGCTGAGCGCTGCAGGAAAGAGCGCTGGCGGTTGGGGCTACTCGTAGTCTGAAGATCCCTTGGATTGCTGCAAGAGCGAGAGTGCACAGGGGTACTGTCCAGCATGGGAAGGAAAGGGCTTGCTTCCACCAAAGTTGGACTGCTGGCAGAGAGGACCAAGGGCCCTACTAAGGACCACCAGCTGTGATGCAGGATCCATGCAGCTCATGATGAGAGGAGATCCATGCAGCCTGTCGTCGTTGGAGTTGGTGCCTGCAGGTGCAGGAGAGTGACTTCATCACTCCAAGGGAGATTCTTTCTTCCTTGTCATACAGACTAAAGCCTTGCTGCCCTCAAAGGATGCATGGCTGGGCAAATGTTGCAAAGCTGGAAGGAGCCATGGAAACAATGTTGCAAGCACAGTCTAATCATGGATGCAGATTGTCAGTTCCTGGAGGGTCCAGTCACAATTCCAGTGGCTAGAAGTTGAAGTAGAGGTTGCAGAGGAGTACTGCTGGAATCTTGAAAGTCAAATCTGAGGACCCACCCAAAAGAGAAAAGCTAATAGCCCTGAAATGAGGATTGGTCACCTAACCAGGCGACCACCTATCAGGAGGGGGCTGTGATATCACCTGGCCACTCAGAAGCTCCCAGAGTGCTCTGCCAACCTTGGATTCAAGATGGCAGAACCCATGGACCCTCTGGAGGAGCTCAGTGCACCACCCCTAGAACGTGGTGATGGACAGGGAAGTGGTCACACTCCTCCCCATTGTCCAGTTTCGTGCCAGTGCAGGGACTGGAGGTCCCTGAACCAGTGTAGACTGGTTTATGTATTGAGGGCACCAAATGTGCCCTTCAAAGCATACCAGAAGCCTGGGGAGGCTACCCCTCCCAAGCCATGTAACACCTGTTTCCAAAGGGAGAGGATGTTACCCCGCCTCTCCCAAAGGAAATCTTCTGTTCTGCCTTCTTGGGCTTGAGCAGTTCAAGCCGCAGGAGGGCAGAAACCTGTCTCTGAGGGGTGGTAGCAGCTTTGGCTGCTTGGGAAACCTCAGAAGGCTGGAATGGCAATTCTGGAGTCCCTCTAAGGATCCCCCATAGTGCATGGAGTCGTACAACCAATGCTTGCAAAAGCATTGGGGTTTGATTCCATCATGTTTGATACCAAACATGCCTATGTTCGAAGTTGCCATTATGTAACTGTGCTTAGGTAGTGACCTATGTCCAGTACACGCGTAACATGACGTACTCACGAAGTCCAGGCAAATGGAACTGGAGTTTGTGGGGTCACCTCCGGGCTAGGAGGATCTGCCATAGTGGTGACTTACAGTGACCTCTAGTGAAAAAGGGTGCATGCACCCTTTCACGCAGGCTCCAATGGCAGGCCTGCAGATACTTTGCCAGGGCTCCCTGTGGGTGGCATAATACATGCTGCAGCCCATGGGTATCCCCTGGTACCCAAATGCCCTGGGTACCATATACTAGAGAAATACATGGAGGCACCAGTATGCCAAAGGTGGGGTGTAAGTAACCAGGTTCCCAAGTTAGAAGGGAGAGAGCATAATCACTTGGGGCCTTGTTAGCAGGATCCCAGTGAACACAGTGAAACACACTGACAGCAGGCAGAAAATGGGGGTAACCATGTCAAGAAAGAGGGTACTTTCCTACACAGATTTTATAAATCACATTATTAAATAAATTCAAGGAACTATTCTCAAATATGATTTCAAACCTGTTTCCAAAAGATTACTTTGGGATATTGTAAGATGGCAGTGAACTTCCGGTATTTTCATAAGTACATCATTGATGTTGTTACTGGCATACATAGGTTAATGTAAACCAATTTTAGTTAGCTTATTTATTCATGTCTGTTTGTATTGGGCCAACCAGGTCACCAATAGCTAAATAAATGGTCCCAGTTTCACATTCACAACTTTATATTGTGCCAGTCTTGTGTGTTGGGAGATTGGTTCAGAGACCATTATGTGATTAGTTTGCATATCATTTATGGTGCAAGGGTGACAGCAGTAATGTTTTGTTGAGTTGTGTACACTCTAGTTTTCTTTAATGGTTTGAGTATTAATATGGCAGAAGTTGGATTCATGCTCCTTTGAATAATTTCAATATTTTTTCTAGGTGTCTAAGTGTAGTCTAAGTACTTTACAAATTCTATTTTATTAGCAATGCTAAGGGGTTTTTGTCCTACAGGAAAAATTGGAGAATGGAAAATACCAAGATGCACAAGAATTTGCTGCTGACATGAGATTAATGTTCATGAATTGCTACAAATACAATTCACCAAACCAGGACATAGTATTTATGGCACGAAAGCTACAGGTGAGTTAATTCACTTGGTTGTATATTTAATTCTATAAATGTTACATTTTAAACAAATGGACTTTTGAGGTTTGTGGATATTATACAATAAAAATATGCTCAATAGTAATGTTTACATTGTATATACTTTGACTAACATTTACGGAAATATACCAAGTATAACCTACTCAGCATAATTTTCAGACAATCCCTGCTCCTTGGTGTCCTAGACTCCGCACCTGCCTCCCCTTAAAATCATAGTACATGCCGCAGTTCTCTTTATCAAGGGCCTGACTAAGTATAACCACATCACTCCCACTGGTGTTCTTGCAGCCTGCACCTTCTACAAAGTCACCACAAATAACACTGCCTCGCTGTCTGACAAGCTCATTACTTCTGGTGGGTCTCGGCACTATGCAATCAGGACACAATCACACCGGAAATGAAGAAATGCAAAAAAACGTAAAGCCAATAAGTTCTTGCATTGTATGTACTTGTTTTGTCAATACCATTTATTACTGTACAGCAAAAGAAAGGACAACCTTTTGACTTCTGTGGACCCGACTGAATCGTTGCTGGAATCCACGGATCCACACTGAGTCCTTATTGGAAAATGAGCAGCCCCTGCCTAAGCAAATTCTATGATTTTAAACTTCAAAACAATGCACAAAAATAAGTATACCCCAAACAAATTCTCCAGTATCACAATGAAAACGTTTTAAAATTTTCAATTTTGCTTCTTTAATTGTATATACTTTATTAAATTAAATTTTTATTAGCATTATTAGTTTTGTAAAACAGTTACTGACCTCCTGAGTTGGCTATGCGGAACCTCAGGGGTCCTCGGACCACAGGTTAAGAAACACTGCTGTACAGCATTCACAAAGCTGTGCATTATGGGCAAAAAAAATAAAAAATCCTATCACGTCATTTTGACACAGCCTTTAAAAAAAAAAATCTTATTTACCCCCTTCACTTAGGATCGACAAAAAAAAGCTCAAAAGCATTTTTTTTTTTTTTTTTTAAAGTTTGGGGAGAGTAGAGAAGCAGTACGGGTGGGGAATGGTATGGAAGCAACATGGGGGCTGGTGTAGAGGAGAGCAACATAGGTGAGGGGCGCAGAAGCTGCACAGGGAGCTTCCATACTGCAGGGGTGGAATAAACGCAAGAAGAGAAAGGAAATCCTGCACACGCTAAAGAATAAGAAGCAAGCAAGTGACAGTGAAGCCAACCAGTGGTAAACAATGGACGGTGTTCTACACCCATTGTAACTTAACAATACGTCTCACAACAGACAACTATGTAGGTGAGACCTAAGAATCGAGGTAGCAAGCTTTTGCCATTCAAGAATTCAGAATCTGAAACAACATCCCTGTTTCCATCAGGACCGTCCACATTTTGCTTCAATTTAGGATAGAGCTGAAGGCACACCTCATAAAATAACTCTACATCATGAAAAATTAACACTCTGCCTCCATCTCAGAACCTAACTACCCCTTCCATCACTTACTGACTTTTTTTTTTTTACCTCGGACTGTGTACGGCGTACCACTGCCTTTTGCTTAGGTTTGCGCTATTCATGTAAAATGTATAAACTCAAATATTGACTGGGCTGGTTAGATATGCCAATGTACACGCTAGCCTCTCATGGCCTTTCTTAAGTCTTTAAATATCTGGAGGTGAACAAATATCTATGCCTATCATTTACTTTTGGAAATTGTTCTTCATTGTCTATTAATTCTTTTTGAATTCGGAAGTTCAGGCCACATTGTCCATAATACAAAATGCAGATTTAAAAAAAAACCTGCCATATGTCCATCATTTTGTATTTTACAACACGTGATTCAGCCTTTCTCTGGGTTGTCAATTGGTGCATGTGGCTCAGCACATGCTTGAATGTATTCTGTTTGAAAAAAGCTGTCAGATATATTAGTAGTCTGTTTGATAACGGCCCTACTGGACACTGACTTCATACTGACTCAAATCATTTGAGTTTTTTAAATTTACAAATAACTGACAAGTACTCTTTGTAGAAGGCTGGCCTGGGTTGTAGTGGGATATCTATGGTACTAACACCAGGTCCAGTTATCCCTTTATTAGTGAATTGTAGGCAGTGTCTAGAAGCCAGACTCTCTAGAGGTAGCTGTACCTGAGCAGCCAAGGCTTATCTAGGAGACATGCAAAGCTCATGCAATACCCCTGAGGTCACATAGTACTCGCATACATGAAAGAAAACACTCAGGCTCTCATTACAACATTGGTGGTAAAAGCCGTTTACCGCCGTGCAGAAGACCGCCAACACACCGCCGCGGCCGAGGAATTCTGCCACAGCAATTATGACCCACTGCTCGGAATCCGCCAAAATTGAGACACCCACAGAAGTCCGCCACACTAAAGGTCAGTGATAAACTGGCGATAACAAAACCTCCACCGTCACGCCAACAGAAATATGCCCACACTATCACGACCCACGAATCCACGCGGCGGTCTTTCAACCGCGGTATTCCATTGGCGGTACACACCGCCCGCTCAAAATACACACACTTTTACAAAACACAACTACATTGGACAAATCCAAATACACACACCTGATACACATACACACACCACTCCCACACACCCAATACAATATAAAACACACACCCACATCACCCACAAACCCCTATGACCAAAATACCGAAAGAAGGCCAGAGAGAGACACTACAAACTACTACCAAGCATCCACAGGCACACAATACCATCACCCACATAACTTCCACGCACCTCACACAACAACCCACTAAATATCACCCCACTTATCACAACACACACCACCCCACACATCACCCACACCACCCCATGGCATGTCAAAGACACCCCAGGTTCTCTGAGGAGGAGCTCAGGGTCATGGTGGAGGAAATCATCCTGGTAGAGCCACAGCTATTCGGATCACAGGTGCAGCACACCTCTATAGCCAGGAAGATGGAGCTATGGCGAAGAATAGTGGACAGGGTCAAAGCAGTGAGACAGCACCCAAGAAATAGAGATGACGGGGGAAGGTGCGTTCCGTGGAATCAAGACACCACCTTGCGGTTCAGCGGACTGGCGGCGGACCCCCACCTCCTCCCCCACAACTAACATGGGAGGAGCAAGTCTTGGCGATTCTGCATCCTGTGGGCCTCGCAGGAGTAGATGGAGGAATGTACTCTGGTAAGTCAATTCTTAACTATTACATCCCCCACCCTACCTGCATGCTATCACATACCCCCGCCCTCACCCTCATCACTCCAACTCCTCACAAATGTCCCAATATCACAAACCACACATCCCAACACCAAGCCCTTCATGCAACAACAAAGCATGGACACCCATCACCAATGCATGGCCACGGCACATACCCATACACCCCCCTAAAACACCATCACACAAGGTCCCACACAGGAATGCAAGCACTGGGGTACACGGTCACCCGCCCATTGCACACCATGGCACACACAGATGCAATAAACATCCTTTTATACCCCTGCAGGACCCCTACCCAACGTCACCGGACAGGAGGGTCCACACATGTCCACACCACCAACAGAAGAGGCTCACAGGGATGACAGCAGCTCTGTCCAACTGGATCTAGATGACCAGCCCGGCCCATCCGGGACCTCGGGACAGTTGGTTCCCCTCACACTGGCACAGGCAACCACAGAGCTTCCCCCCTCTGGAAACACCAGCACAGCACCCAGCCAGCAGTCCCATACCTCTGTCCCCAGGACACGTCAGTCAGCAGTTTGTCCACCACTACAGGGAACCCAGGCTAACCCACCACCCCAACAACAACAGGGACCTGGGGGGAGTGGCAGTGGGCACACGGTCCAGGGGACAGAGGCCCAGGAACATAGGGGAACTGGGAGGGCTGCTGTGCGACAGGGAGAGGACAGGCCCAGAGAACCCACTCTCCACGAGGCCCTCTCGAACATCATGGGAGCCTACCACCATCCCCAGGAGACGATGGCAACAGTACTGGCCAAGTTTCAGGAGACCCAGCAGCTGCAGGAGGAAAAGTATTTGGGCTTCAGGGAGGAACTCAGATCCATCAATTCCACCCTGGGCACCATCGTAGGGGTGCTGAAGGAAGTCCTCAACACCAGGAGGGACACTGTGGCACAACAAGGGGCCCCTGACACTAGCCTGGACGATGAACTGCCCACCACCTCCGCTGGAGCTAGTAGACAGGAGGCACCACCACACCAGCACCCCACCCCCTGCAGACGGAGAACCACCCAGCAAACGGTCCCTGAGATCCAGGACAAAGACAGAGAACGATGCCAAGACCCCCCGCCAAGAAATGAGACCGCCCTGATTGTCATCCTTCTGTCCCACTTTGTCACCCTGTCCATCCTCAAACTGCCCCAGCTCCACTTCCTATGCCCATTTGGGCAATGCACCTGTGAGACTAATAGACTGGACTCTGCCATGGACATTCCTCCACCATCACCCCTCACCATTTTACAGCACCCTCCAGTATTGAGCACTTAAATAAACACCCTTAAAGCACAAAACAATCTGGAGTCTGTCTGTGATTTCGAATTAGTGTATTAGCAATTACAGTGTCAAAATGCTCTTTCAATTGTAATGTCAACATACCTATGTCACACAGCTCTAGTCCATGAGGACACAAAGCAGATGTCACACAGTGGGACCCACATCTGTGAAACCGTAAGGGAAAGTGACAACTCAGTGACCATACACTGGATGAAAACAACAGACAGTAGAGAGGTAGTAGTGTTAAATTACATGTAGTAGGCAGGTTTGTATTCTTACCTGTCTCTCACTGGAAGTATTGCAGGATCCCAGAGTTCCTGTTGTCGAAGTCCTCTTCTTCTGCTTCCTCGTCTTCACTGTCCACAGGCTCCACAGTTGCCACAACACCTCCATATGGACCATCCTCCTGCAGAAAAGGCACCTGTCGTCGCAAAGCTAAGTTGTGAAGCATACAGCAGGCCACGATGATCTGGCACACCTTCTTTGAGTAGAATAGGGATCCACCTGTCATATGGAGGCACCTGAACCTGGCCTTCAGGAGGCCGAAGGTCCGCTCTATAATCCGCCGAGTTCACCCATGGGCCTCATTGTAGCGTTCCTCTGCCCTTGTCCTGGGATTCCTCAATGGGGTCAGTAGCCATGACAGGTTGGGGTAACCAGAGTCACCTGCAAATGGCGAGGGACAACTGTTAGACACACACTAATCTGTAGGGATATCCCCAGACCCACACAACCATGCCCACTGACTTGCTTGCAGGTGCTCACCTAATAGCCACACACAGTGCCTCTGGAGTTGACCCATCACATAAGGGATGCTGCTATTCCGCAGGATGTAAGCATCATGCACTGAGCCAGGGAATTTGGCATTCACATGGGAGATGTACTGGTCTGCCAAACACACCATCTGCACATTCATGGAATGATAACTCTTCCGGTTTCTGTACACCTCTTCACTCCTGCGGGGGTACCAAAGCCACATGTGTTCCATCAATGGCACCTATGATGTTGGGGATATGTCCCAGGGCATAGAAATCACCTTTCACTGCAGGCAAATCCTCCACCTGAGGGAAAACGATGTAGCTCTGCATGTGTTTCAGCAGGGCAGACAACACTCTGGACAACACGTTAGAAAACATAGGCTGCGACATCCCTGATGCTATGGCCACTGTTGTTTGAAATGACCCACTTGCAAGGAAATGGAGTACTGACAGCACCTGCACTAGAGGGGGGATTCCTGTGGGATGGCGGATAGCTGATATCAGGTCTGGCTCCAGCTGGGCACACAGTTCCAGGATTGTGGCACGATCTAGCCTGTATGTGACGATAACATGTCTTTCCTCCATTGTCGACAGGTCCACCAGCGGTCTGTACACCGGTGGATGCCACCATCTCCTCACATGTCCCAGCGGACGGTGCCTATGAAGGACAACAGCGAGCACAGAGTCAACCAACTCAGAGATACGTACACACAGCTTACACAGAACACGAATCATAATTCGAAATTTGCATGTATGAGTGTTGAGGCAAGGCCTAGGTATGTGTGACGCAGTTAAAAATTAAGCCATGTGGGCCCCTGAAATGGCGGCTGCCTGACCTGTAAAGTGGGACAATGGGATGTGATGTAACTGCGCTGGCGTTGTACACAGTCGCGGTAGGCGGTCGAAGACCGCAGCGCAATTCTGCATTGGTTAACATTGGACCCTATGGGTCCCAGGAGCCAATGATGATGTACGCCGGCGGTGACTGTACGCACCGCCGCGGATGTGACCGCCATTTTCTATCTGTTCAATCACTCGATACCTGATCTTCGACAGGAGAGGACCTACACTGCAAGTGCTGCTGTGACATCAGTCTGGCAGAGACAATGGCTCGTGCATCTGGGGAAAGGGCCCCTGCCTTCACATCGGAGGAGTTGGAGAAACTCGTGGATGGGGTCCTCCCCCAGTACATGCTACTCTACAGTCCTCCAGACAAACAGGTAAGTACACTGGGAGCATGCTGTATGGGCTATGCCTATGTGGAGTGGGGTGGATGAAAGATGGGGGAGGGGGGTAGAATGAGGCGTGCATGAAACAATGGTGAGTGCATGTGCACATGGCAATGGTAGGGATGGGGGCCAATGACTGTGACGGTGCAGTTGGTAATAACTTTTCTTTTTCCCCTGTACAATTCCTGTAGGTCAGCGCCCACCAGAAGAAGGATGTTTGACGTGCCATCGCCAAGAACGTCCGGACCCTGGGGGTCCATCACAGACGGAGCACCCACTGCGTAAGAGATGGGTGGACATTCGCCGCTGGAGCAAGAAGACGGCGGAGGCCCAGCTGGGGATGGCCTCCCAACATGGGAGGGGTGCCCATCGCACCATGACCCCCCCCTGATGTTCAGGATCCTGGCGGTGGCGTACCCGGAGTTGGATGGGCGCTTGAGGGCATCACAGCAGCCACAAGGGGGTGAGTACACTGCCATTCAGCTGATTCAGCGAGCAGTGGAGGTGTCTGGGTAGGGGAGGTGGTCTGTGGGTTTCCCTAGGCCAGGGCGAGTGTGCTAGTTATTTCCCCTTCCTCTGGCAGACCCTGTGGCACCCCACCCCACCTGTGTACAGTGCCAACTACGCCTAGTCAGGCTCCTGTGACATCCATGTGTGCAGATGTCGGCCATAGCCTTGTAGGCCATGTCCCAGGGATTGAACAGTAGACCCCCAAGTGTGTGGCGTAGTGCAGGGGGCTTCTGTGTCTGACGTGTCCGCCAACGGTAGCGGTAATGCATGCACTCAACATGTCTTTCTTCTGTCGTCCCTCCCCTTTCTGTGGTCTCCCTGTTCTTGTGTGCATTAGCATCATCAGGCGGAGGAGCAGTGGTACCGGAGCAGGAGGGAGCTGCATCCCACTTGGCCCTGGAAGGCGAGACTACGGACTCGGAATTCACCAGTAGGACGTAGGGCGAGGGGAGCTCCACAGTGGGGACAGGAGCTGAGACCAGTGATACGGACTCGTCCTCTGATGGGAGCTCCCTTGTGGTTGTGGCCACATCTGTGCCCCCCTGTAGTGCTTTCCTCTTATCTAGTTTCTAAGCACTAACATAACACAACAGAAATGCACTTCTGAGGTCAAAGAAGACTTTTATTGTTGTTAATTCTTCCCCAACCACAATATTTATGAATGACGAATTAGTAGCTTTCAAGTCCGCGTTAATCAAACAAAATATATCAGTTTGCAATATACACAGCAGGTTATATTTATAAGATATTGAATGCAAAGCAAAACAAATACTTCACCGTGTGGGAACTATCTACAGCTTCATCTTTCTAAGGTCTGCAAGCTGATGACCCCTGTCAGCCGTGGGAAAGAGATTCATCTACCCACACGGGATTGCTGGCAGCTGGCGCCAAGCTCCAGCACGAGGTACGGCAGATTCGAATCTGACTCTCTGCTGCCTGTTACATTCGTTACAAAGGTGTGCCCCCTCCTCTCAGACCTGGGAAACTGAGCAAGCCTTTTGGAGACTGGCCAGGTCTCCAAGACTACTCCTGTTCCCAAGCTCAAGCGAAGAAAAAACAACACCCATGTACTCTCTCTTATCATGTCTAGTCTACTGTGAGAAAAACATCTTGGTTCTCTGGTGCAAAAACACAGCTTGGAAAAATACAGCTTGGATTCTCAACTGCAATGTCTAACTCCACGTTAAAGGCAATGGGCAGCTAACCTAAATATCAAATGCAATGTCATGTTAAAGGCAATAGGCAGCTAACCTAAATATCAAATGCAATGTCTAGTGTCATGTCAAAGCCAATAAGCATCTAAGCTGAATACAAAATGCATTGTCTTATATCATGTCAAAGCCCATAGGCAGCTGAGCTGAATACAAAATGCAATGTATAATATCATGTCAAAGCCAATAGGCAGCTGAGCTGAATATAAAATGCAATGTATAATATCATGTCAAAGCCAATAGGCAGAATATCTAATAGCATGTCAAAGTCAATAGGCAGCTAAACTGAATACATCATGTCAAAGCCAATAGGAATGCAATGTCAAAGCCAATAGGCGGCTAGACTGGATACAGCATGTCAAAGCCAATAGGCAGAATACAGAATGTAATGGCTAATGCAATGTCAAAGCCCATAGGCGGCTAAACTGAATACAGAAAGTAATGGCTAATGCCATGTCAAAGCCAATAGGCAGAATACAGAATGTAATGACTAATGCAATGTCAAAGCCCATAGGCGGCTCAACTGAACAAAACATACCATGTGCTACTGGTGAACATTGAGCAACTAATATGCGCAGTGGTGAAACACAAAGTCATTGGTCAAAACAAACTCCGTCAAATGGCAGTACATTCCGCCCTTTGACCAATGAATTTTTGTTTCACATATCTCTTGTTTCAAACAAAAACAAAAACATCAGCACAAAAAAAAAACATTATATTTGAATGATCAAAGCAATCCCTGTAAAGCAATAGAAGTGAATTAACACATTGATCTCATAACCTTTCACATCAGATACATCTACATAGAAAAGACTGGGCAATTTTTATACTCTGAGTGAGTCTCTAATTCAACAGCGTTAGCAATTTGATGTGGCATAAGTTCTACTCATATAAAGATGCACGGTCCACCTGAAAGGTTTGCTGGAAGGTAAGCAAAAGTCAGAGTTCCATACGAGAAGGGAAAAAAAAACCACAGCTTAGTTCCAGTGGAAGAATGCAATCAAACAAGTTGAACTTGAACTGAAGGCGCAGTTTGCGCAAAATGGATCCATGGTGCTGGCACTTTACTCAGCCAGGTTCAGGTTGGGGATTCGGACCCTTCCCCGACCCCACACGCACACACCGGAAGGGGGACCACACAGCACACTCAGGGACAGTGGCGAAAGCGAAACGTGGTAGGATCTGCAAAAGAAACAAGTATGACTTTTCTTGCAAATAACATTTTTCATTTAAACTGCACCCTTCCTCTTTCTTTCCCTGTTTTATAATCAGCAGGACGTTTTTGGGGCCCTTTGTTATAATTTCTGCAGGTTTTGGAGGATCACTTGGGGCTTCAGCCCACACATCAGTACTGAGGTTTTTATCCGCTGCCCCACAGCTTCCCTTTTCTTGCACTGTCAGAAGGGCTGGGGCAGACTCATTTTTTACCAAACCTCCATTCACTGCATTTTTGTCAAGTTGGGCCATTCTGTCTCCAATTTGTATGAATGAATCAGCATAATTTCGATTTTTCCTTGGTAATTTGCAGCAATCACTCTCCCTAAAACCTGATCACTTTGCCATTTCTGTCCTGGTAACTTTCCTCTCCCCAACTGCTCTGTGACTGCTTGCATGACAGATTGCTTTTGTGCGTGCTGCACAGTTTTTATCAAATCTAGGGGAATGTGCATCTCTCTCATCTCTGCCCACCTGTAAGTGGCTTTTTCTCTCAGCTGTTCACATTTCTGGGGCACCCACTTAGCCATCCCCACTAAGGCAGAATTCTGGGTGTACACTTCTCTCTCTGAATTTTTCTCATTAACATCTGCAAGGTAATTGAACCAGTTAGGTGCTAAAACATTAGCAATAAACCAAAAATCAGCGTAAAAATGACACATCTCACGTAGCTCTTGCTTTAAAATCTGACACACATTATACAACGCTGTTCCTTCTACTGTGCCAGAAAACAACATTTCAGTCAATGAATCATTAGTAAAACAAACATGCTTTTTATCTTCAGTGGACACGAATTCAAATGGTGCACACAACTTCATTGATAACTCTTTTACCTGTGGTACTCTAGCCCTGTCTTGCAAGTACTAGATCCATTGTATGATTCTATCTAGGGGCACTATTTTCTTTCCTTGTTCTTGAGTTACATGTACATAAGTATTTCCTTCTTGCACTGCGCAGAAACCTAAAGTCTGCATTATTTCATTTCCCAAATCACAAGCGCGCAGCTGCATATAATTTTTCACAGTGACCATATACAAAAGTGTTAGGATTTCTCTCAAATGAGGGCTATTCTTTTTCCAAAAATCAAACAAGCTAATGAAACTCGGGGTGTCTTGCTCTAAAATTCTTCGTTTTACTTGTGCATTTTGCAACGGTAACTCGTAAATCACATTCTGGTCTCTCTCCTTTGTGTTATCAGTTAAGGAATGCATTTTGTCTGCCAAAAACCCTGGCTCACACGAAAACTCAGTGCAGCTCGGAGCTGTCTTAACCCCCTCATTACTGGAATGGGACAAGAAAGATTCTTCAAAAACAGCCTTTTTATAACTTTCAGTCGGGCTAATTTGCTCACGTAAATTCCTATTTTCATGTTCCAACTGCCTACATTTCTCCTGCATTTCTCTGTAAGCAGATAAAGGTATCCAGACCTTTCTGTCATCATTACTTCCAAAAGACACTTTTTCTACATATGTACAACAGAAATTATTTCTCAAAACACTATCAGGCATTTTAGCTACACATGCATTTTCTTCTGTAATTCCCTAAACAGAAAACAATTCACAGTTTTTCTTGGCACCATCAGGCAGTTTATCAACACATGTATTCTCAGACATGGTCTGCCGTGCTACTGTGATTCTCCAAAAAAAACAATTTCTGTAATTCTCCAAACAACAAAAACAATTACACTTTTAAAGTGTGCACTTCGAAATCTAACAACTCGTCAAAACCCTCTTAATCACCTCTTAATGACCGACCCCACTTCTGGTACCAATTGTAGTGCTTTCCTCTTATCTAGTTTCTAAGCACTAACATAACACAACAGAAATGCACTTCTGAGGTCAAAGAAGACTTTTATTGTTGTTAATTCTTCCCCAACCACAATATTTATGAATGACGAATTAGTAGCTTTCAAGTCCGCGTTAATCAAACAAAATATATCAGTTTGCAATATACACAGCAGGTTATATTTATAAGATATTGAATGCAAAGCAAAACAAATACTTCACCGTGTGGGAACTATCTACAGCTTCATCTTTCTAAGGTCTGCAAGCTGATGACCCCTGTCAGCCGCGGGAAAGAGATTCATCTACCCACACGGGATTGCTGGCAGCTGGCGCCAAGCTCCAGCACGAGGTCCGGCAGATTCGAATCTGCCGGACCTCGTGCTGGAGTTGCAACAAACAAATGCATTCCTGGAGGGCATTCATTCTGGTCAGGCAGCCCTTCAGCGAGCTTTTCAGACTCTGGCCTCAACACTGATGGCAGCCATTGTCCCTGTCTCTAGCCTCCCCCCTCCAACTACCTCCACCCAGACCCACACCCCTGTACCTCAGCCTACCCCAAGCACACCATCAGACCAGCATGTAAACACGTAAACACACAAGGGAAGCTCTGGCAAACATAAGCACCACACATCCCACAGGCACTCACGCAAGCATCACACACATGCAGACACCAGCACCACTGAGCCAGAAAGGACCACCAGCACCGCTGGGCCAGAAAGGACCGCCATCACCAGCCCCGCTGGGCCAGAAAGGACCGCCATCACCAGCCCCGCTGGGCCAGAAAGGACCACCATCACCAGCCCCGCTGGGCCAGACAGGACCGGCAGCAGCTGAGTCGCTGCCAAGGACCCCGCCGCCACAGGCACCGCTGCCAAGGACCCCGCCGCCACAGGCACCGCTGCCAAGGACCCCGCCGCCACAGGCACCGCTGCCAAGGACACCTCCGCCACAAGCACCGCTGAACAGGACACCACCGCCACAAGCACCGCTGAACAGGACACTGCCGCCACAAGCACCACTGGCCCATGAGCGCCAAGGGCACTGACGCTACTGTGTCCGCCACGAGCAGAATGAATCCCTCTGTGCACAAAGCCCCCTCCAGAACCATTGGAGATTTACATCCACTACCTCAGTCCTTGGCAGGATGAATCCCTCTGTGCACAAAGCCCCCTCCAGAACCAGTGGAGACTGTTATCCACTTGAGAGACTGTGGCTTTGCACTCCCCAGGACTGAACAGTGGGCATGGGGCCGCCCCGTGGATTTGGTGTCGTGCACTCAACCGGCTGAGGTGCCCCCCATTTCCCTTCCCCCTGAGGTGCCTGTTTTATTGCTATCTGATGCCCCTGCAGTGTTCTCTCCGTCATGTTAGGGTATTGAGTGTGGACCTCGCCCATGCTGTGTGGGCCCAGTGTTCCACGGACTTCAATGGGGCATTACCTGGACTACTATTCTTGGTGTATATATTTGTTAATAGTGGATATATATTTTTGCGTACTGGATTTTAATATATTACAATGGTTACAGTCATTTCCTTTTGTCTTTGCATTCTTCCGGGGGGTTTGGAGGGTGTAACTGTTATGTATCAATATGTATTAGTATGTGTGTTGTAGTGGGTGAGGGTGCGGGTGGGGGTGTTGCGTGTGTGTGTCACTGTTTTTTCCCTCCACCCTCCCCTGTGTCGTAGGTGCAGTACTCACCATGGTCTTCGCCGCCGGCGTTCGTGCTCCTGGTAGAGGAGCAAGAAGATAAGGGCAGGGAAAATTTTCAGTTCTGGTTCCATGGCGTCCTGGTTCCTCGTGGGGTGTGTAGAGGTGAGCGTTTTCCCTTCGAAGTCCTGTTTCCGCCGTGTTTTTGTTCGCGGTGAATCCGCCCCGGAAAAGATGCGGATTGGTAGGTTGTGATACCGACCGCCAGGGTTGTAATGACCACCTCAGTGTTACAAAAATAAAGGTACTATATTTTAGTAGCACAAATGCCAAAAATACCATAGAGACTATACTCCCTTAGGAGGTAAGTAATACACAAATTATATACACTAGTATGCAGAAATGCCTGTAAAAACAGTTAGAAAACAGTGCAAATAGTGAAAATCACAATAGTTAGAAATGGGCCTGGGAGAACACAAACTATATACTAAGAAAGTGGAATACGAATGTCTGTTTCCCACCTAGGCAAGTGTAGTGTGGAGAGGGGCGCTGGGAGTATTAGAAGACACCAAAGGTAAGTAATAGAACCCACTCCAGAGCCCAGGAAAACAGGAGTAAATCACAGTCACTTTCCTAGAACACACAAGAACATGAGAAAGAAGATTATGCAAGAACCAGAAGAGACTGCAAGACACCAATGATGGATTCCTGGCCCTGTAGACCTTTGGAAGAAGGGGACCAAGTCCAGGAGGCACAGAAGAGTCCAGGGAGAACAGGAGCCCCTGCTAACCCAGATGAAGATGCAAAAGAAAAACCACCGGTGAAGAACAACAGTCAGTACTGCACCCAAGAAGACAGATGCAGGGTCTTGGTTGGTCCACATGATGTCCCACGCCGGATGGATGATGGCAGTCTGGTTTGCGCTGCTAGATTCCACCAACAAGCCTTAGCACACGCTAAGCTCGCAGTTAGCAGAAAATGGCGCCGCCTGCAACCAGGAGGGACCTGGTGGACTCTACCCAGGAGTGGGAATCAGAGGTGTATCTCAGCAACTCAGAGTCCTCAGAAGACCAGGCAGCGCACACAGGAGTCCCACAGCATGAGGACAAAGAAGGTGCAAAAGGAGGCCCACACAGCACTACAACAAAGGATCCCATGCCGCCGGAGAACCACGCAGGAAGCTGTGCTTCGCAAGAAGGAGTGCTGGGGGCCAGAGCTGCACGGTGCATGAAGGACTTTGTGGAAGGATGCCAACAAGCCTTGGCAACTGCAAAACATGCGGTGCAAGGGGGTACTGTCTTGCGTGGGGAGGCAAGCTCTTAGCTCCACCAAAGTTGGACAGTAGGACATCAGGACCACTTCAGTCCACCACCCATGATGCAGGATCCACGCAGTTCGTAAGGAGATGGGTCCCACACAACCAGTCATCGTTGCAGAGAGGTGCCTGCTGAAGCAGGGGAGTGACACCTTCCCTCCGAGGGAGATCCCTTTGTTCCTCTGGTGCAGGCTGAAGACAGGCTGTCCTCTGAGGATGCACGACCGACCAGGAGACAGATGCAGTTGCTGGCAGGAGCTGAAGATACAATGTTGCAAAAGTCATCTTTGCTTCTTTGTTGCAGTTTGTAGAGTTCCTGGAGGGTCCAGATGCAGTTTTTTCAGTAAGAAGGTGAAGTAAAGGATGCAGAGAATTCCTGCTGGAGTCTTGCTATCCAAATCTGAAGAACCACCCAAGAGAGAGACCCTAAGTACCCCTTAAAGGGGGATTGGTTAGCTAAATAGGTACACACCTATCAGGGGAGGGCTCTGACGTCCCCTCTTGGCACTGACCACTCAAATGCTCCCAGAGTGCCCTACCAACTTGGAATCCAAGATGGCAAAATCCAGCGACCCTCTGGAGGAGCTCTAAGCACCACCCATGGGGTGGTGATGGACATGGGAGTGGTCACTCCCCTTTCCTTTGTCCAGTTTCATGCCAGAGCAGGGACTGGGGGGGTCCCTGAACTGGTGTAGACTGGATTATGCAAGCAGGGCACCATCTGTGCCCTTCAAAGCATTTCCAGAGGCTTGGGGAGGCTACCCCTCCCAAGCCTGTAACTCTTATTTCCAAAAGGATTGGGTGTAACACCCCTCTCCCAAAGTAAGTCTTTTGTTCTGCCTTCCTGGGCTTGAGCTGCTCAAGCAACAGGAGTGCAGAAACCTGTCTCTGAGGTGGTAGCAGCTGGGTCTGCCTGGAAAGCCTCAAAAGGCTGGAATGGCAATACTGGGGGCCCTCTAAGGAGCTCCAGAGTGCATAGAATTGTACAACCAATGCTTGCAAAAGCATTGGGGTATGATTCCAACATATTGGATACCAAACTGTCTATGTTCGGAGTTACCATTATGTAACTAGGCATAGGTAGTGACCTATGTCCAGTACACATGTAAAATGGCATCCCCGCACTCTCAAAGTCTGGGAAAATGGTCCTGCAGGTCGTGGGACACCTCTACTAGTGCAGGGGTGTTCTCCCACACAGGTACTCTGCAGCCTGCACTTTGGGCTGTAGGGCCTGCTACAGTGGTGACTTATAAGTGACCTGGTGCAGTGTAAATGGTAGTGAAAGGGTGCATGCACCTTTTCACACAGGCTGCAATGGCAGCCCTGTAGAAGCCTTTGCATGGGCTCCCTATGGGTGACAAAAGAAATGCTGTAGCCCACAGGGATCCCCTGGAACCCCAATGCCCTGGGCACCTAGGTACCAAATAATAGAGACATACAGTATAAGGGGACACCAGTATGCCAATTGTGGGTGAAATACTGGATTACCAGTATCCTACAACCATAATTTAAGGGAAAGAGCATAACTACTTAGGTCCTGATTAGCAAGATCCCAGTATACACAGTCAAACACACTGACAAACATGCTAAAAGTGGGGGTAACCATGCTAGAAAGAGGCCACTTTCCTACACCCTTGTTATTCGTATGTCAATTATCTTTTTTTTCAAGTTTGATTTGTTTCCATGCAGTATTTTATGATCATCCTAATTCTTTTACTGCCATTTGAGTTAACACCTTTTTAGCTCAATTATCCATTCAAGTTTTGTGCTGTAGGCGTTGATGAACCAGTTGTGAGGGGTAGCCCTCCTTCACGTTGTAGGATTTACACAAGTCACTCCACCCTTGTCTGTCCTGAGTGTATAGCTTTCAGAAATGTAAAAGTTTAGTAGTTGTCCATGGTAACATTGGAGTCCATGCACAAATACTGCAGCCACCCACTTCAGCAAAATGTGTCATTTTGCATGGGAAAAATGTTTACGTACCTGTTTTCATTTTTGCGGCTTTTGCTGCACAAACAGTAGGCCCAGACCCACATGTGGGTACTGTTTAAAGGAAGACGTGTGGGATTAACGAATTGTAAAGCATTTGTTATCAATTACATTTCTTTCAATTTTTGGTTTCTTAAAAGAAGCCAAGAAAGCACTCCAATGCAAGAAAGAACTGTATGTCCCTCTGAATCACATGAAAGTTTGGGTAACCTCAAATTCAGATTGCACACATAACCACTATTCCTAAACTCAATATCCTGGGAACATTTAAAAAAATACAAAGGTTTCCTGCATATAGTAAAATAAGAACCTTGGCAACCACGTCATATATGTCCCTCTGTTATAATGTGGCTCAGACAGAAATATCATTTGTCTCAAAAACTTTCTTTGTACATGAGTTAAATATTCTATTTAATACATATAACGCATCTTTACATATAATATTAGTCAAAGTTAAAACCCAATCAACTTATGCTCCACATTCATTGCCACAGCAGTGCACACAAACATACTATATTCTATCAGAACTTACATTCATACTCTCTTCATTAAAACAAATCAAATTTACATTGTGAAACTTATGTTTTCAACTCCTGTTACTCTTCACGTAACAAAATATGGTGTAGAGCATTGAATTATATCATCTTCATACCTAAGAATTTAATTACAATCTTCAGTAACATGGCTTAAACATTATTCACTCTTCACTTTGCAGAAAGTGGTACAGAGCATTATTTATATTAGAAGAATCTTTCGTTGCGTTCATTTTTGTAAATTTTATAAATTTTATTCTCGTTCAAATCATACTCTCAAAGTCAGAGATTCTCTAGAAACTGCAGTCATAATCTCAATCTTTATATCTGAAAATTTGATCATAGACTTCAATATTCAATACTGTGGCTTAAACATTCTTCTATGTGCGTTTCGACATAGCTCACCTTCCTCAGGAAAGCCTCTTAACAATTGCATCATGGATCTGTTTTTTTACAACAAGAAAATAGTTATTTGAGATGAAAATGTGAAATCGAGACTTAGACCAAAACACTGTGCACCTCCCAAATTAATTTCTCAGTACAGTCTTGTCATACATTATACTTTGAGGGTGATTTCATGCTTTTGTCTGTTAAAAATGCACCTCAAACAACCATAATAAGTTTAGTGCTCATTAGTGATCATATATAAAATCTCACCGTCAACCCTATGTTCCTGTGATGTGCTTACTTGTGTAAAGACCAGTTCACATCATGTTTGTTCTCTTAGCTAGTCCTTTTTAGTTACCTTACTTCTAGTAGAGACTGATATTGGACTAATGGGACCAATGTATCCTTCTCAATGTGCAGCTTTAAAACAAAAACAATCAAGGGGACAAAACTGAGGAAAGAAACTAATTTTAGAGATCTTAAATCATACCAGAAGCGCTAAAATATCACAAGAAAAGATATGTTTAGGTCTTACTAGTCATTTGTGTTTTTTATGTTGCACTGAAAACAGCAGCCTCTGAGCATGAAGGTGCTGCCCAGTGGTAACTAGGGGTAAAAATTCAGTACATCAATGGTGAAAACAAAGATTTTTCCTCACACTTTATCTATGCTACCAAAGTGTCTCTAACTCTCACCTCAGCAGGCAAACTAAATATATATTCAAGTAAACCAAACCTAAGGAGCGCATGCAGAGTAGAAGCAAAAAATTAACCAGAAAGCTCTAGGACCTGATGTTAGAAAATCCATTGCATTACAAAAATGTTGGGCAAGAGGATCACTTGCTTCCACATATCTCAAAGACGAGGACGCAAAGAAACTAACATGAAAAGTGACATAACAAACTGCGCCCGCAGCTGGGAGCCCAGATGGACACAATAGCCTGCAACATTAAATACAACATTACTCCTTCCTTTACATTGTTGTGTTCATGAAGAATAGGGTCTGGGGCTCAAAGGCCGAATATAGAAAAATTCCTTTACAAAGGTATTGAACAAGGGAATAGCTTATTTTCCCAAGCTGACACATTACAGCATAGCGGGACGCAATCCCAGCTATGAACATGGTAGAACAATGTGATCCACAACATAAAGAACAATCTTACTACTATGCATAGGCAATATGGCTCCTGGCCTCCCATGAATGAAGATGGAAAAATCTTTCTTACTAAAGCTGATAAATTGTCATAAGCCTCCCCAAGTATGCTGAGTCTGCAGATCTAGTAATCAACGCAAGCTCCTCCTATGTGTGTTCCTGCCCGCCATAAAAATACTAGCGTAGCATAATCACAAAAGGCAGCATGCCAGTGGAGGATCCCAAACAAAAGTGGATTCATGTGGCAGCCATCTTAGGATCAACGGCTAATCCTTTCTTATTTTTCAAAATATCTAAGTGCCTAAAGAAAAACGCCATAAATGCCCTCCCCCTCAGTAGCTGATTAAAGCTACCACCTAATTTCGAAACAATGAAATGAAACTGAAAGCGGGGGATGTGGAGGCTGAGGAGAAGTCTTTACCGTTTGCCTCTACAAGCCAGCCTAAAGTGTAAAACATACGGGACAATTAATGGATTTAAATATCTGTGTGTAACCTGCCTAACGGTCCCAAGGAAGAGCACAAAACGGTCCCTCAGCCTATACATGGCAAATATACATCCGCCATTGTCTATATTCAGTACATGGGATAAGACTATAAACAGGTGTATCAGGATGTCATAGGGACCATATATAAAACGTAGGACTGTCTAGTCTTCCAACCCTGGGCACTCAAACATCCCCGAGCCCAAATAGTGCTGAAGATTAGCATATCCAAAGATGAAAACAAAAATGACCTTCAAAGGACCACCCTTACCAAAATATGTAATTCACCGAAATTATATAATCTCTGCCCTAGCAAACCTTGAGCAATAATGAAATCTATGTATGGTTTTAAAAAAATGGCATTCTCCCATCGCCTCTTACTATTTAGACCTTGTGCATGGGTGTTCAACGTAACAATCCAAAACACCTCCTCTCTTTTCTGTTTAGCAGTTCGATCCTCTCCCTCCTTATCAGTAATTCTTTCTAAGATGAACCATCTGATCTTATCGGGCCATGCTTGTATTCCAAATAATGTTTCACTAATGGCGCTTGCAACTTCATTGTCATTATGGCTGACTTGTGGTCTGTGAATCGAGTGGTGAAAGGCCTACCCGTCTACCCCACATATCCTAAATTACAGGGACAAATGAGGAGGTAGACAATGTTCTTAGTTTTACAGTTAGTGAAGTTCTTCTGATGTACTGTGTATCCATTGAAGGAAGACATCCATCTCTATGGCACCGACACATGCCTTACATGTGGTGCATTTGAAGTTACCAGTAATGGGGACCTTTTAATCAATTGTAGTCTGTCAAATTAAAGAAGGATATTCATTATTTTACTAAAGAGAGAGTATATCCAGAATTTATAACAATACTTCAGACTTTTATATACATTTCAAGACCAAGATCCTTAAGATATGTTAAGTACTTTTTGAGACATGACTTTTCAAAGTTTAATAAAGTTAGTCTTTCAGTGCGTAATTACGCACCATAGGAATCAATGGGGAGTCACTTTTAAAAATGCGTTAAAAATCATACAGTTTCGATATTCCCCGAGCTGAGTGCGACCCTTCTGGGCCTTCCTCACGGGACCTTGATCTTGAGGGGGCAGGGGGGCGATATGAATGCCATTATGGACCCAGTAATGGACAAGCTCTCGGGGCCGTGGAGGGGGGTGATATGAGGGTGCTGAGCACATTTGGGAGGCCCTGGCATTGGTGGACATTTGGCAGGCATACAACACACATGCCTGACGATACACCTACTTCTCACCCCAACACAATAGCTACTTTTGCATAGACTATCTGTTTTACGAGCCACTGGGATATTCATAAATTCCAGGATACAAATATCAGACCCTGGGGAGTCTCAGACCACTTCCCAGTCGGGGTGACATTGCGGAGCACGGTGCGGTTTACGTCCCTGCCCCCTAGAATAAGCGCATGGTATCTCAAAGATCCAAACATAAGGGAGGCACTATAGATAGGGGCGGAACTGTACTTTAAAGAAAACGTTGGCTCTGTGTCCTCCTCAAGCATTATATGGGAAGCCTCCAAAATGGCTATGAGGAGGCAGGCGCAGCTATAATAGGGGGAAAAGAAAAGAACTGACTTTACAGTGTCAAGAGTTGGAGCAAGAAATACTACTGTTGTTAGCTAGAGCACAGGCAAACCGGGACAGTATGCTTCAACACCTAATGCACCTAAAACAGAAGGAACTAAGGGACTTGATAGAGGGGGCGGCCCACAGCCAGGCACCTGCAGTGCAGCAGCACCTTTACAATGTTGGTGATAAGGCTAGCAAATTATTGGTGTGACTAGAAAGAAGAGACCGAGAGAGGTCATGGGTGCTAGAAATAGAGGACAAAGAAGGGACACTCTGGCGAGACAGTCTGTCCATCACCAACATATTTGCTAAGCACTGTGAGTGACTGTATCAATCAGCCACCCACATGGTAGAGATTGAATGTATGGAGCTCCTGAACAATATGCAGCTAAACAAACTGGGGGAAGAATCGCAGGAGGAGCTGGAGGGTGACCTAAGGGTGGAAGAAATAACACAAGCAATGCAGGGACTAGAATCCGGGAAAGCAATGGGCCCTAATGGGCTCACCATAGAGATGTGCAAAGGCATGGCCTTCTTACACTGCATTCGCGGGCCATGTTTCAAACAGCACTGCAGGATGGGATTCTCCCAGAGGGCCAACATATGGCTTCCATAGTGGTGAAACATGAGAAAGGGAAACCACAAACCAGATACAACTTGTACAGATCAATCTCCCTCCTGAAAGCGGAAACCAAGATCTTGGCAAAGGTGTTGGCAAATAGGCTCCAGGCATTAATAGCATCCCTGATTCACCCTGACCAATTGAGCTTTATGCCCTGGAGGGGAATGCGACTTAACCTTAGGAGACTCTACGGGGTGCTATATATGACAAGCGCCCCTCGCTCCGAAGCGGCAGTCCTCAGTGCGCTTGACGGCGCAATGGCCTTCGACAGTATTGAATGGCCATATCTCTTTGCCACACTCAAGACAGTGGGATTCTGACTGAAGTTTAGCAGCCGAGTGCGCCTTCTCTACAGGGTGCCACTAGCACGAGTGAGGGTGAACGGAAAAATCTCCTGGGTAGTCACCTTGCACAGGAGGACACGACAGGGCTGCCCCCTCTCACCTATGATATTTGCCCTGGCATTGGAGCCCCTGCTGGCCTGGATCCACCAAGACCCCCAGATGTGGGATATACTGGGGTGTGGAGGTTGGGAGGAGCGCATCTCGCTCTACCCTGACGACATCTTGCTGTATCTTACAAGGCCGCCCGATCAGTGGACAGGGTGTTGCACATCTTCCAAATATTTGGGGACTATTCGGTTTATCGAATAAATTGGTCCAAATTAGTACTTTTCCCACTAACAGAGGGTTTGCTACACCTCTCATGGCCCATAGAGATCTCTGTGACTCAGGATAACTTAAAAAACCTAGGGATGCGTACCACAAAGGGGACCCTCAGACATTTCTGCACATGAATCTTGTAACGCAGATAGAGCGGCTCAAATCTGATGTTTTGCACTTCAGATCCTTACCACTGTCATTAATGGGCAAAGCGGCCTTATTCAAAATGATGGCCCTCCCCCGCCTACTATATGGAATACAAAACACACCATACCAGATTCTGTAGGCGCTGTTCTGACAAAGATTAGACTGCTTCCATGGAGTGGAGGAACCCCATGCATAGCATTGAGTAAGCTACAAAAGAGGGTCTTTGAGGGGGGATAGCGCTCCCGGATATTTCCAACTACTACTGGGATCACAGTTGGCAGTAATAAATGAATGGGTGTTTTCGTTCAGAGACAAGGACGCCTACTGGGTTCATAGATTCCAAATGGGCAGGAGGGACTATTTTACAGCGCTTTATAAGCGCAACGTTAGATGAACACTCCCGGTCCACACGATGACAGTAGTGAGGCTTTTGCAGCAGGCACCTCTAAGGTGACCCCTGAGTACTTTTGGAGTTAAATTCAATACTGGTACCAGTTTGGATTATCATCCTGAGCTGTTTGATACTGAACAACCCAGGGTGCAGAGTGTAGGAGGCTGGCCTGGCTTGTAGTGGGTACCAAGGGGTACCTACACTTTGTACCAGGTCCAGTTATCCCTTATTAGTATAGAAGAGGTGTTTCTAGCAGCTTAGGCTGATAGAAGGTAGCTATAGCAGAGCAGCTTAGGCTGAACTAGGAGACATGCAAAGCTCCTACTATACCACTGGTGTCATATGCACAATATCATAAGAAAACACAAATCACAGATATACTAAATATAAAGGTACTTTATTTTTATGACAATACCAAAAATATGCAGTAATAGCAAAAGGAAGTAATGCAAGCAATGTAAAGTTACAGTAGATTGCAATAGGAGCACATAGGTATAGGGGCAACACAAACCATATACTCCAAAAGTGGAATGCGAACCACGAATGGACCTCAAACCTATGTGAGCTTGTAGAGGGTCGCTGGGACTGTAAGAAAACAGTGAGGGTTAGAGAAATAGCCCACCCCAAGACCCTGAAAAGTAGGTGTAAAGTGCACCTATATTCCCCAGAGAGCACAGAAGTTGTGATGGGGGAATTCTGCAAGGAAGACCAACACCAGCAATGCAACCAAAGTGGATTTCCAGATGAGAGTACCTGTGGAACGAGGGGACCGAGTCCAAGAGTCGCGACAAAGTCGAGAGTGGGCAGATGCCCAGGAAATGCCAGCTGAGGGTGCAAAGAAGCTGCCACCGGATGGTAGAACCTGTGGATTCTGTAAGAACGAAGAGGACTAGGAACTTCCCCTTTGGAGGATGGATGTCCCACGTGGTGAAGAAGCTGGCAGAGGTGTTCCCACACAGAAAGACCACAAACAAGCCTTGCTAGCTGCAAGGGTCGCGGTTAGGGTTTTTGGATGCGGCTGTGGCCCAGGAGGGACCAGGATGTTGCCACTTGGAGGAGGAGACAGAGGGGTTGCCCAGCAAGTCAGGGAGCCCTCACAGAAGCAGGCAGCACCCGCAGAAGTACCGGAACAGGCACTTCGAAGAAGAGTGAACCGGAGCTCACCCGAAGACACAAAAGGGAGTCCCACGACGCCGAAGGACAACTCATGAGGTTGTGCACTGCAGGTTAGAGTGTCGGGGACCCAGGCTTGGCTGTGCACAAAGGAAATCCTGGAAGAGTGCACAGGAGCCGGAGCAGCTGCAAATCACGCAGTACCCAGCAATGCAGTCTACCGTGGGGAGGCAAGGACTTACCTCCACCAAATTTGGACTGAAGAGTCACTGGACTGTGGGAGTCACTTGGACAGAGTTGCTGAGTTCCAGGGACCAAGCTCGTCGTGCTGAGAGGGGACCCAGAGGACCGGTGATGCAGTCTTTTGTTGCCTGCGGTTGCAGGGGGAAGATTCCGTCGACCCACAGGAGATTTCTTCAGAGCTCCTGGTGCAAGAAGGAGGCAGGCTACCCCCAGAGCATGCACCACCAGGAAAACAGTCGAGAAGGCGGCAGGATCAGCGATACAAGGTTGCAGTAGTCGTCTTTGCTACTTTGTTGCGGTTTTGCAGGCGTCCTGAGCAGTCAGCGGTGTCGATCCTTTGGCAGAAGGTGAAGAGAGAGATGCAGAGGAACTCTGATGAGCACTTGCATTCGTTATCTGAAGAATTCCCCAAAGCAGAGACCCTAAATAGCCAGAAAAGGAGGTTTGGCTACCTAGGAAAGAGGATAGGCTAGTAACACAGGTAAGAGCCTATCAGAAGGAGTCTCTGATGTCACCTGCTGGCACTGGCCACTCAGAGCAGTCCAGTGTGCCGGCAACACCTCTGTTTCCAAGATGGCAGAGGTCTGGAGCACACTGGAGGAGCTCTGGGCACCTCCCCTGGGAGGTGCAGGTCAGGGGAGTGGTCACTCCCCTTTCCTTTGTCCAGTTTCGCGCCAGAGCAGGGCTGGGGGATCCCTGAACCGGTGTAGACTGGCTTATGCAGAGATGGGCACCATCTGTGCCCATCAAAGCATTTCCAGAGGCTGGGGAGGAGTAGCCTGACACCTTTTTCCAAAGGGAGAGGGTGTAACACCCTCTCTCTGAGGAAGTCCTTTGTTCTGCCTTCCTGGGCCAGGCCTGGCCGGACCCCAGGAGGGCAGAAACCTGTCTGAGGGGTTGGCAGCAGCTGCAGTGAAACCCCGGGAAAGGCAGTTTGGCAGTACCCGGGTCTGTGCTAGAGACTCGGGGGATCATGGAATTGTCTCCCCAATGCCAGAATGGCATTGGGGTGAAAATTCCATGATCTTAGACATGTTACATGGCCATGTTCGGAGTTACCATTGTGACGCTATACATAGGTAGTGACCTATGTATAGTGCACACGTGTAATGGTGTCCCTGCACTCACAAAGTCTGGGGAATTTGCCCCGAACGATGTGGGGGCACCTTGGCTAGTGCCAGGGTGCCCACACACTAAGTAACTTAGCACCCAACCTTCACCAGGTGAAGGTTGACATATAGGTGACTTATAAGTTACTAAAGTGCAGTGGTAAATGGCTGTGAAATAACGTGGACGTTATTTCACTCAGGCTGCAGTGGCAGGCCTGTGTAAGAATTGTCAGAGCTCCCTATGGGTGGCAAAAGAAATGCTGCAGCCCATAGGGATCTCCTGGAACCCCAATACCCTGGGTACCTCAGTACCATATACTAGGGAATTATAAGGGTGTTCCAGTATGCCAATGTGAATTGGTGAAATTGGTCACTAGCCTGTTAGTGACAATTTAGAAAGCAGAGAGAGCATAACCACTGAGGTTCTGGTTAGCAGAGCCTCAGTGAGACAGTTAGTCATCACACAGGGAACACATTCAGGGCACACTTATGAGCACTGGGGCCCTGGCTGGCAGGGTCCCAGTGACACATACACTAAAACAACATATATACAGTGAAATATGGGGGTAACATGCCAGGCAAGATGATACTTTCCTACACAGAGTGGCCATCATGTAGCTGGGGAACTCATGTTTGACCAGTGTCCAGTACATGCACCTAAAATGGCTGCTCTGTTCACTCACTATGTCCCAGGTTTGGCAAGGTCACAGTGGGAGCACATTGCTTATGCAAGATAACTCAATGCTTTATACCATATTTTGATAAGTGAAGAGTAACAGGAGTCGAAAACATATAAGTGCAACATTGTAAATTTGATTTGTTTTAAAGAAGAGAGTATGAATGTAAGTTGTGATAGAATATAGTACAGGGAGTGCAGAATTATTAGGCAAATTAGTATTTTGACCACATCATCCTCTTTATGCATGTTGTCTTACTCCAAGCTGTATAGGCTCGAAAGCCTACTACCAATTAAGCATATTAGGTGATGTGCATCTCTGTAATGAGAAGGGGTGTGGTCTAATGACATCAACACCCTATATCAGGTGTGCATAATTATTAGGCACTTCCTTTCCTTTGGCAAAATGGGTCAAAAGAAGGACTTGACAGGCTCAGAAAAGTCACAAATAGTGAGATATCTTGCAGAGGGATGCAGCACTCTTAAAATTGCAAAGCTTCTGAAGCGTGATTATCGAACAATCAAGCGTTTCATTCAAAATAGTCAACAGGGTCGCAAGAAGCGTGTGGAAAAACCAAGGCGCAAAATAACTGCCCATGAACTGAGAAAAGTCAAGCGTGCAGCTGCCACGATGCCACTTGCCACCAGTTTGGCCATATTTCAGAGCTGCAACATCACTGGAGTGCCCAAAAGCACAAGGTGTGCAATACTCAGAGACATGGCCAAGGTAAGAAAGGCTGAAAGACGACCACCACTGAACAAGACACACAAGCTGAAACGTCAAGACTGGGCCAAGAAATATCTCAAGACTGATTTTTCTAAGGTTTTATGGACTGATGAAATGAGAGTGAGTCTTGATGGGCCAGATGGATGGGCCTGTGGCTGGATTGGTAAAGGGCAGAGAGCTCCAGTCCGACTCAGACGCCAGCAAGGTGGAGGTGGAGTACTGGTTTGGGCTGGTATCATCAAAGATGAGCTTGTGGGGCCTTTTCGGGTTGAGGATGGAGTCAAGCTCAACACCCAGTCCTACTGCCAGTTCCTGGAAGACACCTTCTTCAAGCAGTGGTACAGGAAGAAGTCTGCATCCTTCAAGAAAAACATGATTTTCATGCAGGACAATGCTCCATCACACGCATCCAAGTACTCCACAGCGTGGCTGGCAAGAAAGGGTATAAAAGAAGGAAATCTAATGACATGGCCTCCTTGTTCACCTGATCTGAACCCCATTGAGAACCTGTGGTCCATCATCAAATGTGAGATTTACAAGGAGGGAAAACAGTACACCTCTCTGAACAGTGTCTGGGAGGCTGTGGTTGCTGCTGCACGCAATGTTGATGGTGAACAGATCAAAACACTGACAGAATCCATGGATGGCAGGCTTTTGAGTGTCCTTGCAAAGAAAGGTGGCTATATTGGTCACTGATTTGTTTTTGTTTTGTTTTTGAATGTCAGAAATGTATATTTGTGAATGTTGAGATGTTATATTGGTTTCACTGGTAATGAAAAATAATTGAAATGGGTATATTTTTTTTTTTGTTAAGTTGCCTAATAATTATGCACAGTGATAGTCACCTGCACACACAGATATCCCCCTAACATAGCTAAAACTAAAAACAAACTAAAAACTACTTTCAAAAATATTCAGTTTTGATATTAATGAGTTTTTTGGGTTCATTGAGAACATGGTTGTTGTTCAATAATAAAATTAATCCTCAAAAATACAACTTGCCTAATAATTCTGCACTCCCTGTATGTGAGTACAGCTGTGGCAGTGAATGTTGAGCATTGGTTGATTGGGTTTTAATTTTGACTAGCATTATATATAAAAGATGTGTTATGTGTTAAATGTAATCTTTTCCTTGTGAACACAATGTTTTTGTGATAAATTATATTTCTGTCTGAGCCACATTAGAACAGAAGGACATATATTAAATGGTTGCCAAGGTTTTTGATTTACTATGTAACGTTTCCCTGTCCTTGAAGCCATTATTCCTAACAAGGGTCTCTTTGTTTGATATAGGTTTCCTTCATACCCATATTTCATTGGAGTTCACCATATAACTTGCTGTTTGGACGATACACAGTCAAATACTGGTATTAGCTGTAGCTCGGATATTTGTTCTCTGTATTGTGTGTTTTTGGACAGCCATAAAAGCGGTTTATATCCTTGGTACCAGAAGGTTCTGATGGATATAACAGTATGTTTACTTTTCGACACTGCCCATCAGGGTAAAGAATTACCATCAAAAAGTTCACCTATTTCTATTTGTTCCTACTGATTTTCATTCGTTTCTTTGGGAAAACAATGAGTCATCTACTCAAGTGACCCTTTGCTGAATCCGGAAATCCGGCTACTTTAAAAAATGCACAAATTTTCCGGGTTTGGCAGTGGGTTTCTCACATGTTTCCATCACAAAAAGCAAGTCCGTAAAACACACAAAAAATTAAAACATAGACTACCACTTACATAAAAGCAAAACTGTGGAAATCATATATTTTTTGTTTGCCAACAATGCGTATTCCTGAAAGCTGAGAAGATGGTGATCGAAGCACAATTAACCTTTTGTTGATGCCATTTTTAGAAGAAAAAAAAAACACACTGTCTGGCGTAGCACTTTTTCCAACGCAAAAACAAATGTGCATTATTTTTGCTTTGTGCTTGATTTCGCCCAGGCAAATTGATACAGATCTGTCCTTGGATAACTTTTGAGGAAAAATAGTTGGGAAAGATTAATATTTAAAAAAAGGGTTCAGCACTTTGGGAGGGGTTGGTGGAGAGGCGGATTTTCAAGCATCAGCAGCTAAGAGGTTAATAACGTGGTCTAAATGCATGTGGGTAAATATACTTCAGCTTTGAAATTGCCAACTCCTGCTACATGCAATTCGGATCCTTCATGCATTCGAAAATAACAGTAACTATGTATGCTGCTGATAGTAAAAACGGAAAGGACCCCTTATGGGTGTTCCACACATACCTGACACTGGTAATTGCTAGTAGTGTGTGCACTTAATTTCACGGGTAAAGATAAGAGAAGTTCACAACTGTAGGAGTTCATGAAGCTGTGCTCTAAAAACGTTGGCGGGAAAAAGTATTTACAGGACAATTTCCGGTATAATTCGTGAGAGAGTTAGGAGGGCTGTTTCATCAGCAAAGCCTATTATTAGCCATCATTTTCATCATCTTCATTTTTAAAACTACACAAACTTAAACGTGACAATGTTGGTAAAGTTCTTAATAGAAAAATCACGCCCAGCTGGAGTAGGTGAAGAATAACACTTTCGTCCACAACTAATAATTAACTGACTGATTAAAGAAAATTCCAAAGATAATTTATTTTGCCTAAAGAAAGTTCAGGGCGTCGTAGTTTATTGCATACCTTGGAATGTAGCTGCTGTGGGTAACTAATACTGTTACTGTCCCTCCCTTCCATCCTAATGAACATCTTTGTCAAATGTTGCTGCTCACAAGAACTAAGAAAACTGTAACCCCGTTTAAGTTAGGCTTTTCAGTTTGCCCTTGTCTAGTTTTCATCTTGGCATCGAGGTTTAGGGTAGAAACAAGGTGGGCTGTTCAGAACTGGTGCTTTGGCTCTTCTTGCAGGGGGAGCTGATGCTGGAGTTCTCCCACCAATAATAGCCATTTCTTATCAGTATTACTCTTAACCAGGACTACAAGCCCCGCATAAAATCAACCTGGAAATTGGCACCTGCCATTAGGTCCTGCTCAAGTTTATAGCAAGAGTCAACGCTTGTGATGATTTAGGAAGATGAGTATGCCACCGGCTCAGACTGAGTGAAAGCCAGGGCAAAATTGGGCACATTTCATTCAAGTCACTGCTTAGAGATGGCTAAGCTAGTACACCCGTCTAACGCATTTGGATACAGATATTAATTTATTTTTCCCCAAGAAAACTCTCACATTTATCAGTTTAAATAAAGCCGTAATTACAGTGCAAATTCTCATAAACCGAGACGTAATATTTGGGACAGCAGTGCATCTTATGGAAACGGAGAAGGCAAAAGAGAAACTATTGCCAGATTGTATAGTACAACTTATCTGTGCCTTGACTTTTCTTAACGGTTGGAACTGGCTTTGCAACCCGCAAAGCCATTTGTGAATCTAATAAAAGAAGAAGTGTCTGAAACGGAAGGCAACATAGACATCTGTGAAAAGCAAAACAGTGAAAGGTGAAATGCTTAAACTAATCTCTGGCACTGGCATTTACTTGAGCCGTATTCTAGCCCATCATTTCTGTCCATTATGCAATTACAGACAAAGATTAGCCATATGCAAAACAGACTCACTGATGATCACACAAGAAAAATCCAATCTGATGTGCCTGATAAGGTCCCCTCTGGATGATAAACCAGCAACTGCAAGCTCGTTTTGGCCTAGTTGGACTTCCTCAGTGAGGGGCAGCTTGAACCCCTTGGCACAGTGAGCATGGAATCTACATTTGGGCACGCCAGTAAACTTAGGGCATCAAAAAAAAAAAGAGTGTGATTGTTTTATTTTTCTCCAGTTAATCTCAGCCACTAGCAATTACTAGAGGAACATTCTAGCCCCCCCACTATGTCATTCCCCTGACCAGCCATATATATATATATATATATATATATATATATATATATATATATATATATATATATAATAATGTTTGTGTGTGTCAGATTCGGTTCTCCTCCAAGAGTAGCAATCGAGTCCTTTAAGGCGCATATAGATGTAAATATCGTACTGAAATCAGTGAATTAAGGGCACAAATAAATACAGATCTGCTTATCTGGAGGGGAACCAACATCTTCTTGAGGAATATATGTACTGTCTAAGTTATACACAGTACAATTAAAGTGAGAAAGCAATCAACTCTTTAGCGTTTATAAAAGAATTCGATGAAAAAACGACGAGGAAATTGAGAAGATGTGACTGTAAACCGTATATAACACGCAAAATGTGCATCATAAAGAGAATATGCTGAATATGAAAAAGGAACTGTTTAACTGAACCACAGTTATCATTGTAACAGGGAGTATAGCAAAACATTTGTGAATGAAAGCTTGATCTTTGGGTGGTAGGAATTTTATGGCTCACTGCAGACTTCAGAACCTTTCCTTACTGACATATGAGGAAATTGCATGCTTTTAGCCTAAGCTTGCAGGGGATTCTGGTAGGAAAATGTAGTGGGATACCAGAAGCCATATGAGCATGGTTTCACCTAGGTTTCATAAATACCAAAGGTTAGTAGGGTTCCTTTGTGGCCTGCTCACCCACAGCCCGAATAGTGTGGCCATCCACCATGGCAAGCAGGAGGAAATTGTGATTTATAACCTCACTGCCCATCTCAATTTATGTCATAACCTCACCTAAAAGAATCAACTTTCTTTTCAATTGCCATGGAAATGGCAAGGCTGTAGGCACTGGAATGAAGGGAAACAAACTGTCAGGCCTTAGAGGTGGGATATTAGGCCGGTGTTGGCAGGCCTCATGTAGGAAAGTACCCTCTTTTTGGCATGGTTAACTGTAGGAAGGTATCCTCTTTCTAGCCTTGTTACCCCCACTTGTGGCCTGTTTGTGAGTATATGTCAGGGTGTTTTTACTGTCTCACTGGGATCCTTCTAGCCAGGACCCCAGACCCTCAGTGTTTATGCTCTCTCTTTGCTTTAACATTGTCACTGCAGGCTAGTGACTAATTCAACCAATTCTCATTGGCACACTGGAACACCCTTATAATTCCCTTGTATATGGTACCTAGGTACCCAGGGTATTGGGGTTCCAGGAGATCCCTATGGGCTGCAGCATTTCTTTTGCCACCCATAGGGAGCTCAGACAATTCTTACACAGGACTGCCACTGCAGCCTGAGTGAAATAACGTCCATGTTATTTCACAGCCATTTTCACTGCACATAAGTAACTTATAAATCACCTATATGTCTAACCCTCACTTGGTGAAGGTTAGGTGCCAAGTTACTTAGTGTGTGGGCACCCTGCCACTAGCCAAGGTGCCCCCACATTGTTTAGGGCAAATTCCCCGGACTTTGTGAGTGCGGGGATTCCATTACACGTGTGCACTACTTATAGGTCAATACCTTGTCGCGTAGGCTCTCATTATCTTAATGAGACTACTGGATTTTGAGCAGCAAGATTGTCCACAGTGTGGGGGACTGAGTCTGACCCACCGTGGATGACACTTGTCGATCCAAATCCGGGTTTTGCTCCGGCTAACTAGCAGTGCCTCATCTCCCCCAAATGGCAGAGACAATTGGGCAGCCGAGCGCATGACATATCAATACTTCTCAGAGAAGCTGTGGTCTCTCAGGTCACAACCGGTTCTCTCATGCACAGTACAGTCTCATATATAAATGACGCTAAAGGCAGTGTAAGTTTTAAAGATTGGTTTAATAAAACTACTGCATTTTGGATAGCAAAGCGTGAGCTGCAATAACCAGAACTACACAACACAGTAATATTAAAATAGTGACGATGAGAGTGAAGCACAAGAATAAGGCTATCATGGTGCCACTAGATTATTCTCTCTCTAAGTTATATTTTGAGCACAGCATGTTAAGCTCTAAGCCTGCCTTTCAGGTTCCCTCAGAAGGACATCAACCCTCATACCTGAGCAGAGGCCTGTAATCTGCATCAGCATCTTCAACGGGGCATTCAGCATACAGTTGTGGTTCCCTGGCTGGAATCTCCCTCTTGACGTGTACTAGGACTAGAGAGTGTTTTTATAACTAACACGCAGATGTTCTAAGAAAATGTCCCTACGTAAGGATGTGTATTTTCTACGAATACTGGAGACTAAACTTCTACCACGTTTACTGGCAATGTCCCAGACTGTAGCCTTGACTGAAGCACAGGGCGATCAAGAATGCATTATTTGAGAACACGGTGCTGAACTAAGCTAAACATTGTGATAGAAGAAATTAAAACAAGACTGTAAAAACTGGTTATTGTAAAATAACAGTACAAAGCTGAAGAAAATATATCTAGGGCAAAGTGCACAGCGGCCTAGAATGTTAAACTAACGTGCATGGAGCTATACTTAAAATGGCTGCACAACACCCTCCCTTGTCGATAGAAAGTGGTTCAAGCCAAAGCTAAAAATGCCCTAACCTAAAATATATTTAAAACCCTACTTAATTGTGCCAAGTTAAGAATTCACAAAAGCATACTACTTGACAATTTATGAGTGAGCATGCGGCTTAGGCCAAATTATAAGAAAATGTCAATTTGAAACGGTTCCGAATTAAGCGCTAGACATTGAACAGAGGAAATCATCCACTTCGGCAGATGACAAAACCGGTAAGTCCACTCCAAAAACGACAAAGGAGCACGTGTGTTCCATAGCCCCGGTATCAACCAAGGCGGCATCCCGTGCAGTGCCCATTAACGAGATGATGGTAACTTCTTCCAGGAAGGGTAGCTCGTAATCAACTTCTCTAAGCAAACGCAGCCGCAGTGCACATGTCTGGTAATGAACCCTCAACGAGATCATCAACAGATCAGCATCAATCACTCAGTGGCGTTGCTGTGAAAGACAAACTTCTAGTGCATGTTCAAAAGAGCACCAATGGCACCGGGACACGGGCTGCACACAATCCAAAACCGGTCTGAATGACAAAGACCAGTCACACCCCATATGCTCCAAGAGTGTTGCTCCAAACTTCTGCATCATGCGTTCACGACACAGCTGCGCTGATGGGAGCGCCTTCATTTGTCCTTGTTGCGGCGTGACAGCCATTGCAACAAAACAGCAACAGCAAAATGCCGGCTAATAAAGCCAAAGTTATTGGAAATCCCCCCCAAAATACTTCCAAATATTGAGTGAATAGCTGAAGGTATCAAACCAAATATAGAGGAAAAGGTGTAAACAAAACCAATACCAACAGCTTTAAAAAAAATGTGCTATTCCACCTGTGCTGGATGCATTAAATATACGTCCCACGAGTTCACTAAAGTGTCTCGGAAAGTTCGTATTTAACAGGGACTGTATTTCTGCCGACGACCTTGTCACTTGAAGTATGTAGGTCTCGCGTGCAGATGTAAGGGCCACATGCTTCTGAAACAATAAAGCCTTGAGTCTGCTCAACTTGTCAAAATTCACCTTGGAAGTAGTAATATGAGGCCAGAAATCAGCTACCTCCCTTAATTTAGTGGGGGGAAACAACACGTTCCCGCAGCATGTAACAACCTTAGAGACCGAATCAAAGTTAACTATTCCGGCCCGCATGCCACAACAGTCTTCACTATTGAGAAAGACATAGCTGCCATTTGAAAGCACCTGGAACGTGCGTTTAATCAAGGGAACTGGAACACCCTTCAGATAGCAAGCCAAGTTTACAACCGAAGCATTACACGCCCCATGCAAGGACAGCTGCTTACAAATCATCGAATGGCTGACTGAAGTCTCGCATTCACTACCGCTAAGAAAGACCCCTTTCATGCCATTGAGGCATTTGTACGAGAAGGGAAGCTCCCACACCTCATGGATGTAACTTTCTCCCAACTTTTCATATCTGCCTACCGGAACGTGTTTCAAACAAGAAGTGAACTGTAATGTAGAAGTAGGCATGTGTCAACCACTCTGCCGAAGGAATCTCGGCCACAGTAAAAGGCAGTCTTTCTATCTTTTCAATATTAAGCATGACATAAGTCGCTTCCTTCTTAGCCATTAGTTGTTGTTGCTGCGTCAAATTAAAGGAAAAAAATATTTCCCTGGCACTGATGTGCTGCCACGGAACGCTACCCGCCTTCAATGTCTGAAGTGTCCAACCCAACTGCATAATGGACCTGGTCTGACTCTGTCCATGATATAAAGAAGACATATCAGATCGTAAAATGTCTATAGCAGAAGAAACAATGTTGTTAATTGTATATATCCGGTCAGACAAGGTGTGAATCCCATTATCCACAACAGCTAATGCCTTTTTCAAATTTTCCTGATCTATTTGCCTCAACCGGGCTGCAGCCACTTGTTGGGAAAGTTTCCATATTTCATTGTATACTTCATACAAAAAACGCTTCCTACGTGGTAACTTGTGTCCTGACAAGAAATCTTGTAAGTCAGTGTTGTTAGACAGGAGATTGAGGTGTACCTTAACCGCGTCTAGTGAGGATGATTTTAGCCACTGTTGGCACAATTTTACTACACTGTATGTTGTAATTATGTCAGCATGTTCTGGTGATATATAGCGAGGGTCTGGCCTACTAGTTGGGAACCCCCGCCACACCCCACCCCCGGAGGAGGTGACAAAATGTTGATGACACCCATTGGTATCTATTGGCCACAATAACCACCCGCCTAGACGTGTCAGTGAAGCATTAAATGTACCATTCTGGACCCACTCATTGAGCTCATTTATAGTCGCATTTGCATACTTTTGCCAGTTATCAAATTTTGCAGGGGCAGGTATACTGGGCATGTTTAATTCTCTGATTGTTGCTAATCCTAAACAACTTGTTTGTTATACCATTTCATTTAAAAAGATCATTTGAACAGGGATGAGACATGCTCTAAACAATGTGTCTGTACCCTTGGTCTACCAATTTTTTGTTCCCCAAACACTTTTCAAATCAACATATATTTTTTTATTTTATTGAATTTTGCACATAGTAACATACAATAAGATAAACATAGACAGGTCCCCTCGTCTTAACAATAACAGGATAACATAATGATCCTTCTCATCTCGTCTCTGCCCCAAGTAGCAAGAAATAAATTGCAGTAACATATCCCACAGTAAGCGTCAATATCTGGGGGCACACCTACTATTCTGCCCATCAGTCACCAGATACCAAGGTCATCAACGTCAGCCTTAAAGAGGTTCATAAGCGACAGAGAATCTGAGCGTAATATAGCAGAGGGGGAAAAACAACAAGGAACACACTACTCTAATAGGCAGGTGGAGCACAAACCAGATCACTCAGATCTGTCTCAACAACACAAGAGCATACCTAATCCATGGGAAGGAGGGATGAGTCTCTTCCGTGGGCAGCACCAGTCATATCACTTACACACTGCAAGCAGCTAGATAACTATTAAAAGGGGCCCAAATATCTCTGGGGCGAGACCCCCCAGGCATGAGGTCCCAAAAGATCACCAGCTGGTCATGGCAGTAGGCAGCATCTCACAACCATTCAGATCTGCGCGGAGCCCTCCTCCTACCCCAACACATAGCAACCCTTCTCTTTGCCAGCAGCAGGAGCAGACCAGCCAAACGCCTGTATGGCCCCGGGATCTCGTCCATACATCCAAGTAACCCAACCCTGGGGGAGAGAGAAAGCTCCAGATCAACCATGACAGAGATAGCTTGCCACACCTCTACCCAAAAATCATGTACTTCCACACATTCCCATGCCAGATGTAAGAAGCCCGCATCCGGAGCTCCACAGCGGGCGCATCGCGAGTTAGAACGTAGGCCCATAGAGTGAAGCCCCTTAGGTGTATAATAAAGGCGATGCAAGAACTTAAAATGCAGCAGTCTCAGCCTGTAGTTCGGGGACAGCACTCTCATATGCACGCAGCACCCACGCCATACAGCCACAGTAATGGGTTCGCCCAGTTCTTCCTCCCACGCAATTCTGGAGCGCTCCCCAGGACCATCTCTCTGCTCTTGCATACAATTATACAGCTTAGTCACCAACTTGTCAGGAGACCGTGCACTGCAGAGCACTTCCAAAGCACGAAATTCTGACGGGGCTCCAGGTGGATTAAGAAATCGGTCTCGCAACATAGCTCTAACTCGAAGAGCGCACAGACGCTGTAGCGCCGTGCCCTCGCAGCCAGCCAGAGCATCCGAGACGTCAAGACGACGTCCGTCCTCCAGCCAATCTCCTAGCACAGTCAAGCCAGAAGCACTGAGAAAATTACGCACCCCACCATCTCGAAACATCCTGTCGTCTGCAGCCGCCATGACAGGGAGCGAGGGGGCAAATGGAACAGTAACTCCAGATCGTCTTCTCAGCGCCTCCCACGCTTTCATGGTGCATGCCACTGTATCTATTCCCGTGGCCCGGGACAGTACCTGATTTCCAAACATACGCACCAAACTATCTGGCCACACGGAGTCACTCTCTGGCGCCAAATGCGGCATATAACGTATCTGGTTCATCCAATAATACGCAAAGTGGGCATGTGCACAATAGTAATAAAGTTCTAAATCCGGAGCAGCAAGCCCACCCAATTCAAACGGCAGTGTCAGCCTCTCCCAGGAAATACGCGGCTGCCGCCCCGCCCACGCCAAACTAATTAACGCGGATCGCAATTTCCGAAAGTAGCCGCCGGCAAGAGGAAGCGGGAGATTCACAAACAGGTACAAGAACTTAGGAAGCACCACCATCTTTGCTATGGCAATACGTCCAATTAGCGAGAGAGGTAGAGCGCGCCAGATCTCAACCTTTTCCTCCAACCATGCCAATGCAACATCATAGTTAGCCCGTCGCAGTTTATCAACATCTCTGCACAACTGGATACCCAAATATCGTACCGGTCCCTCTGTCCATTCCAGAGGGTATCTGGAGGTAAATTGCGTCACACTGGGGGTTATAGGCAATATTGTCGATTTCGACCAATTGATAGTGATTCCAGAGAGGCCGCCAAAACGCACAACTTCATCTAATAAGATATCCAAGTTCCGACCGGGGTTCTGCACATACAACGCAATATCATCAGCGTATAGCGAGATCAAGACTGGTCGTTACCGAAACTGCAAGCCTCTATCATTGTGTCTGTCGCAACCCTGCCGCTAAAGGCTCCATAGCTATCGCGAACAGGAGGGGCGACAGCGGGCACCCCTGACGCGTACCGCACGCAACTGGAAACGCGGCCGACACACCTCCATTGAGGCGCAACCTGGCAGTGGGAAGAGTATATAGTAGACGGATCCACTGCACAAAACGAGCACTGAGTCCCACCCGGCCTAACAGCATGAACATATAATCCCAGGCCAAAGAGTCAAAGGCCTTGGCAGCATCAAGAAATACCGCAGCCACATTATCTCCATCCCCCAAATAACCTGTCACCGCAAAGAAAGTGCGCAAATTGTGGCTCGTAGATCTTTCAGGGACAAAACCAGACTGGTCCGGCAACACCAGCCGAGAGAGAAGGGGCTGCAGACGCGTCGCAATCATCTTTGCCAGAATTTTATTATCAATGTTTATCATAGAAAGAGGGCGGTAAGAGTCGCAACGGGTTGGGTCCTTCCCAGGTTTCAGAATTGTTACCAACAAAGCTTCTCTAAGGGAGGCCGGAAGTGACCCCGCCTCCAGGGATTCCATATACACCTCCAACAAGCGCGGGGCAAGGATATCTACATATTCTTTATAAAATGCCGGGGAAAGGCCGTCCACGCCTGGAGATTTATTCCCCGACAACCCACGGATAGCCGCCGACACCTCCTCTACGGTGAACGGTTCATCTAGATACGCCCTGTGCGCCTCCTCAAACCAGACCAAAGCAATGTCCTCAAAGTAGGCCCGTATCGCCTCCCCACTTGGGCCCGCCGGGGCTGCGTAGAGCTGCGCAAAGTATTCAGTGAACACCTGCATTATATCATTGGAGCCAGTCACGCTTCCACCACTGTCGTCAATAACCTCTGTGACCTAATTGGTGGCCCAAGGCCTGCGAAGCATGCCTGCAAGTGTACGCCCCGCTCTCTCACCTTCTCCATATTGACGAGCTTGTGCATATACCCAGCAAAACATAGCTCTCTCATAGAGGCCTCCTCATAAAAGGAAACATCGCGTTGGATTTCAGCAAGCACCTCGCTCGACCAGCTGGATGCCAACTGCCTCTCCAGCTCAACAAGCCTACTCTCAATATCTGCCATCTCCCGCCGCATGGCCTTCACGATCCCGTGCTGTTTGGAAAGACACACTCCGCGTATAACAACTTTGAATGTCTCCCATACGGTGCCCACTGAGTTCACAGATCCGCGGTTTTCAGAAAAAAACAGCTGTATCGCCACCCTGACTTCCTCCCGAAATACCTCATCTCGTAGCGCACCACTAGGCAACCGCCACAAAGTCATCTGACGCAACTCACTGGGTAGCAGTAGCTCCAGCTTCACTGGTGAGTGGTCCGATAAGGTGCGGGGGAGGTGATCTACCGCACTAGTCCAAACCTCCACGTCTCTAGTGCTCAGCCAACGGTCTATACGAGACCAGCTGTTATGTACATAGTTCAGACACGTCCCCTCTCTCACACCTGCGTGCCTCCGTCTCCACAGATCCACTAACTCGCCACTCTGCATTACCGCCATCAGGGACCTTGCCGCCGAGACGTGCTGCATTCTGGCCACACTCTCGCGATCCATCCGAGCGTCCAAAACCACATTAAAATCTCCACCCCAAATCACTGCACCGGCCCCCAAGGACTCCACAAGTCGCCACAGCTCCAAGAAAAACTCTGGGTCGTCTACATTCGGTCCATATACTGCCACAAGTCGGCAGGCTCTGTCGAGCAACGTACCGCTCAATAAGACGTATCTACCATTTTGGATCTACAATAACTTTGCGCGTGCGCCACTGCAACCCCTTTCAGATTAGGATAGCGACTCCTCGAGAGTACGTGGAGCAGTGTACTTCGCTAACCCAGCCAGCTTTCAGTCTGCCCATCGTGGTCGCCACCAGGTGTGTCTCCTGCAGCATACAGATGTCAATGTTGTGTCGCCTATCATATGGAGTTACCAATCGAGCCTTCCTCCAATCATTAAGCCCACGTACATTCCACGTCAAACAACGAATCAGCGCCGCTTCATCACCTCTCATCCCATATCACAGATGCCCATAACCTCACAAGCAAGCACACCTCCACCTGCCAAAAGCGGTAATAAAGAACAACCATTGCACCTATAAAACCCAACATAACAATCAGCATCAATCTGTGCCCTCCCCCACCCACACTGGCCCCCCAATCGGACCCTTACAGTAGCCCACCCATTCAACCCCAAGACCCACCCCCAACTTCGAAAGCAGAAAGTAATAGGACTCATCCCAGGGGCAGTGGTCGGCCATCAGCTCTCCACCCAGAGTACACTAGGGGAAGAGGGGCCCATGGGCCTGGTAGCAAACCACTCTACAGACTCAGCCACACAGGACGCGGCCCCGCGCCCCCCCCCCGGCAGCCCCAATCTATGCACTTAAGTCAGTCACAGCCGGCTAGTCATTATCATTTAAATCAGCCTCCCCGGCCCTCTGGACCCCGCAGCCCCGCGCCCACTAGGCAAGCGCCTAGCAAACTGTCGCCTGCTTTGGGTCTGTAAAGTACAGCGCCTTTCCCTCGTGTCGCACCCTCAATCTAGCTGGATATAGTAGAGAAAACCCAACTCCAGCTTGATTCAGCAGCCATTTGGCCGGCAGGAATGCTCGCGTCTGAGCCTGCACACCAGGGGTGTAATCCGGATAAAAGTTAAGTTCGGAATTCTTATAAACTGATGGCCTTCTCTCCCTCGCCAGGCGAAGGATGGTGTCTCGGTCTCTATAGTTCAGCAAACGCGCTATGATTGGCCGAGGAGGCGCTCCCGGCGGTGGACGGGGTCCCAAGGACCGGTGCGCCCTCTCCACCACCAGCATCCAGGAGAGTTCACCAGTAAATAACTCCGATAGCATACTCTCAACAAAGTCTTCCATGCGACCCATATCCGTCGTCTCCGGAAGTCCTACTATGCGGATATTATTCCGCCGAGAACGCGCCTCCAAGTCCTCATTCTTGTTCCGTATTACCTCCAGGATACGCTCCATTTGTGCGACTTGGTCTCTGTCTCCCCGGTGTGCATCCTCTATCTCTGACGTGCGTGATTCCAATGCCTCAAACCGGGAATCGTGATCATCAACCCGGGCTCTTATGCGGTCTAGCAGCTCCGTCACATGATCTAGCTTGGCGTCAATGCCAGCCAGACTAGTCTTGAGTTCTAGAAACATGGATCGCACCGATCTCTTCTCCTACTTCAACTTCGCTGGACTGGGAAGCAGAGGCAGCCCTTCTCTTTTTTCCACCTTCAAAGGTGAGTTTCGCCTGTCTATGGTCAGACTTGCCCATAGTGCAACACGGCTTGTACGGTCACCAGGCCACACCAAAATGTCTAGGATTGACCAGGACAGTGGGGGTTTACTGCGATAACCGTGCTCCTAGCTGCCCCACTCGCCCCGCCGAGCCCAGCCAAAATTTGACTCACCAGGTCCACAACGAGTTTCACCACAGATCAGATCGCGTTGGCATTCACAAGCGACTCACCAGTCCCTAGCCTCCGCCAGGAGACTCCACAACACAGTAAGTATTTGGTTCTTCCATCAAGTCCAGACTCCATGGTTTAAGGGCCTCGCACAGCCTCAGGCTTTCAGCAAATCTCAGCACACTGGGGCCACTCGCCTCCACCAGGTCCCCCCAAGTGTGTCCAGTAGGGAGACCAAGGGAATTCCATACAGGCCCCCTGAGCGTGATGTGGTATAGGCTCCTCAGTGGTCAGGTAGCCCTCCACTGCGCCCAAGGTGAACGTCCTCAATCCAGGCCACCGCCTGGCCACAGCTGTCCGCTCTCCTGCGCCGAGGGCTCCCAGGCGCCGCTATTCACGGGTCCGTCACATCTCCTAAGGCCCACCGGCGTACACGCAGGTCCGGTCCTGGTGCCCCCCTGGCCTATATCAAGCCAGGCGCTGTCCTCCCAAGCAGGCTGCCAGTGTAGCCAAAGGGCCCAAGGCCCAAAAAGGAGCGCCTCCTCAAGCGCGGGGCCACGGAAGCCCCAAAGGGCACCCGACGGCCCAGGCACCAAATCTGCAAGATCCGCCGCCCGACCGGCTCTCGCTCCCGGCCGTGCACAGTTGCCGGGAGCGGCCACAGTCGCTCACCGCAAAAGCGCCCGAGGGGCAGAGGGCAGCTCCAGGCCCGGCCCCGCCGAGCCCGACCACAGCGCCGCTCTCGGCCGCCCCCGCAATGCTCCACTTGTCTCCGGGGCCCCTGGGGAGGCACCGCCAGGCCCGCCCCAGCCACCGACGTCCACAGGATAAACAAAAAAACTGAGTTTTGGCCCGAGGCCCGGTGGAGCCTCACTTGGTGTCGGCCATCTTGCCCGGCGGCCAGGCCACGCCCCCCAAATCAACATATTTTGACCAATATTCATAACCTTCAATTGATAACCGGGAAACAAAGGAGTCCGAATATATAAATTTCGTGTTGGTCAATAACATATGTATATCCTTAGTAGGAGTTACCTTAAAATAATGACTCAGCATTTTTTTGACAATGCCCAGAAAAATACGCAAACTTTTCAGTATAAGTTTTTGAACTCCGTTGCGGGGGAGTTGGACAATGTTCCCATTGTGTGTAATTAAATATCGTTTTTGGACTGCTCGCTCTATGTATGAAGTGGTGCCCATAATAATTATAGCAAAACATATCACCATAATTTTATTTAAACTGGTAAACATCTTCGTTTTCATAGACAGTATAATATTGCAATTCTGTCATCATAGAATCAACTGTTTTCACATCCCAATCATCATATACAATGCCTGGTGTGACTATATCGTTCATGGATAATTTTAACACATACAGTACTTGAATAATTTCAGTGGGACCATATATATCAAACATTACTTTGTCCCACACAATCCCATCAGGAATTGGTACAGCAAAAATGTTCACAAAAGACAAGTCTCTTCGAATCTTATGTGATTAAAAATGTGGTTTCAAAACCTCCTCCACCTGTGCAACCGCTGATCTCTCGGGAAGAAAATGACCATGTATCAACAAGAAAAAAGTAATAACAAAACCAATCCAAAGCAGAAAAGCTAGGACAGTCAAGGAAAGCCATACATAGTTCCATGGAAAAATGAAATATGTTTCTTTAAGCCAATGCATCAGCTTACGTGCACCTGACAGCTCAGCTGTCAAAGAGGCAAACAAGTCTGATAGACCGTCGTTGTAGTCAGGAAAATAACCAGAGGCTGTTCGTGCAAATGGCGTAGCCGTGGCCAACGGTGGAGTTGGTGTTTCCTGTGGTGGTACACTATGGACAGCACCATCCGTCTGGCTAGTAGGCGTAGTGACTTGATCAAATGTTTCTAAATTGCTTGTTGTTAGTGGAACTAATGCAAGATTATCATACACCCTCCCCAAGCTCAGAGAGGTATCAGTGTTGGTGTAAACAACTTGAAGCAGAACTTCTTCTCCAGTAGTGAGAGGGATTCAGGAATTACTGGATGTTCCTCTTGGTCGGCTGTGCAGAATCGGTCACATGCTGTAATTTGACATTGTCAATTGAAACAAAAGATTTTCTTCGGCACCTGGCAACGGTGGTAGTATAACAGTTCTGGTACTGTGTATTCCCAATACAGGGACTGGTGCCCGATAAGAAGGGCCAAATTCTTTTTTCACTGCGACCTTTTCACGTACAAGATCCCCAATCCTGGGAATCCAGCCGGTAGATGTTACAGGCACATCCTTAATTCCTGTGGCGGCAGCACTTTTAAAAGAGTTATCTTTATGGAACTGCTGTAATTCCTGTAAAACAGTGACACAATAATTTGTCAAAAGGTGTTTCTGCTGCCTCTACGCCAGGACCATCAAGATCCGGAACAAACATTTGTGTTCCAAACAGGCACTCATATGAAGTATGACCCCCCAGGGACCTTCTAGGCAGGTTATTTAGTGCTCTGTGAACTCCATACAGATGGGTTAGGCAACTACGACCCGTACCTAAGACTCTGGCTGTTAAGGATTGCTTTAAATCGCGGTTTAATTGCTCCACAACACTATTTCCCTCGGGATGAAATGGAGACGAGTACTGCAGTTGGACCCCTAATGAAGCCATGGTGTCCCTGAATGCCCTTGAGGCGAAAGCAGGGCCCTGGTCGGAATGGAACGCCGCAACTGCATATGTACCGATAAAGACTCGCAAATCTTTAATAACAGTCCGAGTGTCAGCCGAGCGTTGTGGCCACACAAACCTGGAGCATGAATCAACAGCGACTAATATGTATTTGTATGCACTATCAGGTGTTAGTGGACTGCAGTGGTCCAAGTACATCCACTGTAATGGTCTGTTAGAAATTAACGGGGGTGTCTGCGGCGGGCGCTTGGCCGTGGAAACTTTAATTTGTTGACAGATGTCACAACATAGGACATACTGCTTAGTCTCGTTATAGAGACCGGGCCACCAATAATGGGCCGGTAAGAGTGAAAGTGAAATTGTAGCCGCCACACCAGCATGTGCAGATGCCACCCCCTCATGCGCTGCTTTAGTTTAGTTTAGTTTTTATGCATTTATAAAGCGCGTAGCTACCCTAGGCCATCCCAGCGCTGAAGGTACAGGAAAGTTCCAGAAGAAAACAGGAAGGACAGGCTAGTGACTAAAGAGAATGGTTTTCAACCTCTTCCTGAAAAGAAATTCAGAGGGTTCATGGCGGAGCTCAAGAGGTAGGGCATTCCAGAGATGAGCAGCCTTGATAATAAAGGAGTTTCCACCCCATGATCTATTGACGCGAGGTATATGAATCTGCCGGGCAAAAGAAGATCTGAGGTGTCTCGAATGAGCGTGAATGGAAATGTGTTTTCTGAGAAAAGATGGACCTTTGTTATGTATGGCTCTGTGTGGGTGATGCACATGGATTTAAAATGTATGCGCTGTTTGACCGGCAGCCAGTGGAGTGCTACAAGAGCCGGCTTGGCAGATAGATGTCTGGGGCAGTTCATAAGGAGCCTAGCTGCCGTGTTCTGTACAATCTGCAGCTTCCTTACTACGTATTCTGGGGAGCTAAGATAAAGAGAATTCCCATAATCCAGGCGGGAAAGAACCAGTGCCTGGACCAGGATCCTTCTGGACAAGGCGGGAAGAAGATTGAGAATCTTCCTGAGAGATCTAATAAGACCAAAACAAACCGAGGACATTTTCTTAGCTTGTAGTTCCATCGTGAGACGGGAGTCCAGTACAAAACCTAGGCTTTTTACCTGTCCTTTAGGAGGAGGGAGACTAGTGAAGGCCTCTGAGTAACGTGTTAAAGGGGAAGCAGGAGAGCCATTGCCTAAAATTAGTACTTCAGATTTGCCATCATTAAATTTGAGTTTTGGATTGAATCATCCAGTCGCCGATATCCCTCATACAGCCAGCTAGGTTGACGGAGGGAGAATTCCCAGTACTGGAGAGGGAAACCACTAATTGAGTATCATCTGCGTAGGTGACCATTGAAAGATTGTAGGGAGTAACTACTTTAGCCAAGGAGGATAGGTAGATATTAAAAAGAGTTGGACTTAAAGAGGAACCCTGAGGGACTCCACAAGTTAGAGGAACGATATCTGAAAGAAAAGAGCGGTCCAGAACTTGGAAGGTTCGTCCTGTGAGAAAGGTAGAAAACCAGGAGCGCGCTAGGCCACCCATGCCTGCCTTGGAGAGTGTGTCGCAGAGAAGAGAGTACTCAACCGTATCAAAGGCTGCGCTAAGATCCAGGAGAATAATGGCTGCATGTCCTCCCTGCGCAGACTCCGTGCTGTGTTGTGCTCTAAAACCCATTTGAGTGGGGTGAAGGAGCATATTACTCTCCAGATAGCTCATCAGTTGTAGATGTACATGTTTCTCCAGTATCTTGGCTAGGATGGGGAAAAGAGCAATGGGTCTGTAGTTATCCAGGACAGAGGGGTCAAGTTTAGGCTTTTTAAGAAGGGGTTTTACAATGGCGTGTTTAAGAGATTGAGGGAAGAGGCCCAAGATAAGGGAATTATTAAGTATTCTAGTCAACGGGGAGATAATAATGTCTGCTGCTTTTACCAGAATAGCCGAGGGGCCTGATCCAAAGGGGAGCCAGATTTAATAGTACTGAGTAATTTAAGGGTTTGCACATCTGTGAGCGGTAAGAATGTAGTTAGTGAAGGCCCAGCCGGTAGGGGATTCACTGCCAGCTCATCAGATGACTTCTGGGAGGAGGACAACAAAAAATCTGTATAAATCTTCGTAACCTTGTCCTGGAAATGAGCTGCTAGAGAGTTACTATATATAACAGAAGCTTCCATCAGAGAGGCCAGCATAGGAATAGTAGTAAGCTCTTTAAAAATCTGGAATATTTCCTTCTGAGAATTGGAGGGGTTCTCTATTCTCCTGCTATAATAGTTAGTTTGGGCTGCCTTGATGTTCTGATGATAATTTCTGATGGCTTGCTTGTAGTTTTCTTTGGCTAGAGAGCTGTAGTCCTTTCTCCAAGTTCTTTCTAATTTTTTACAGTTTGTTCTAAGTTCTAATAGTGAGGGAGAGTACCATGGCTTAGATATAAGGTAGGTTTTTTTTATTCTTAGTTTAGTGGGCAGTACTAGATCCAGAGTGGTAGGGATCCAGCTGTTGAAACGTTCCAGAGTATTAATCACTTGAGGTCTTAAATCTTTATTGGGGATGTCGCGTACGCCTACGCCTGGAATTTTAACTTCATCGTTCAGCATAGCTCACATCAAGTATTGATATTTATTAGGAAATCCTTTAGGATAAGGCGTGCCATCAACCATAGCTTTTATGGCAGTCATAATGTCTGTGTCTGGTTTGGAACTCGAACGAGTTACTGCAGCTACAGTGGCAACTGCCACTGCTGACTTTGCGGCTTCATCAGCCAAAGTATTTACAGCAACGTGTATTCCAACGCGCTGGTGGTTAAGTGTATGCACAAAATGGACTTTGGGTAGCATCTCTTTCAGGTCTGCTACCTTCCCCCACAGGAGTCAGTTTTATGGTGTTGCCTTTTGAATCTCTGAACCCATTCAAATGCCAGTAATGCAGTTATTCATTAAAAGACTGGACGCAATAATATGAATCACAAACAATCAGTGTGAATTGTGTCGGATCCGTATGTTCTAGTGCCATCAGCAGAGCTTTTAGCTCAGCCAATTGTGCTGTACAATCCCCTAAGGTCTGTGTATAGGTAGGTTGGGGACAGAATGTCTCCCCGTCCATATAGCTGATTACGGCTGGGCATTCAGCAGAATACTGATGTTTAGTTCCAATCGCTGGTTGCGCAGAGCCATCGGTGTTCATGACTCTATGGTATTGATCAATAGGCAAAGTATTTGCTGGAACTGGACATTCTACTTCATATTGTAGAAATTCTTGAGTTTGTAATTTTGGGTTAAAAATGTAGTCTACATCAGTGGCTGTTAGAGACGTAGCTCATTGTATCCAACGTGGATGAAGTGCTTTCGCATTCGGAACGCTAGCGTTTGTAACAGCCTCTAGGGCTGGAATCGGAGAAACAACAGTAATGTGTTTTCCTTGGGCAAGAGGTATTTCTTTTAATAACAGCCATCTGCACAGCAGTGAGAATTTTCTCTGTAGGTGCAAAGCGTTGTTCAGCAGCTGAATACAAATGTAATTTGTATGCTATCGGGACTGGCTTACCCTCATTAAATGTCACATAGGTGAAACTGATGGCCCCAGCTATTACCCTGATGACCAAATGTGTTTTGTTGTCCCTGGTGTGTATGTGTTTCGCTGCTAGCATGCCTGTCTGCAAATCTCGAAGAGTGCGTGTGTTCTACTGTCCAGTATTTACTTGCAAAATTGGGACGTATTAAGCCATATAAAGGTTTTATGCATGTTGCATATCCAGGAATTTATGTTCTGCCAAAAATTAGAAACCCCAACAACGATTGAAGTTTTTTATTCGTATTTGGTGGTTGTATTGGGTAAATTTTTCTACATATTGTGGCGTTAGGCTCTTCCCTTCACTTGACAGCTCATATACCAGGAACAGGACGCTGAGAAAGGCAATTTTGATTTTTTTAAAGTAAAATTTGTATCCGAGTTCAGCAAACCCTACAACAGTGCGGGCTACCCGTCTTAAATGTTGTATTAACTTGTCATCCATGAGATATATATCATCCACATATGACAAGGCTTCAGGGTCTATCTTGTGTAAAACAGCAGTCACACGAGCCGCAAAGAGTCCTAGGCTGTTCTTATACCCTTGAGGCAAAGACAGAATTTTTTCTTAGAGCCTAATGCGCTAAAGCTTGCCAAGTCCCTGCTTTCAGGCAGCATATTCTGGCAGAAGAACCCATTCGAGATATCTAAAGTTGTTTTGTATTTTTTCCGCACTATGTTGCTCATTAGTGCAGTGCTATGTGAGTTTTGTATAGCATATGTATGTGTATGTCCGTTTAAATGTCTGTAGTCTAAGACCATTCTGTATGAATGGTCCGGCTTAGCTACAGGAAATAAAGGGTTATTCATCGGTGAGACATAGGGCTCAATCACACCCTGGTATTCTAATTGTGTAAGTATCTCCCTCACTGGTGCCCTTGCTTCATGTTATATGGGATACTTCGGTTGCGGCTGAGGTTCACTTTTAATAGGAATGACATGATATGGAGAGTCCCTATCTCACCCTACGTGATTTCTATATAACGCAGGTGCTTGTGCTAGAGCCCATTCTATAGAACAGGACTCAGCGAGTTCCTCTGGAACAAGGGGCAAGAAGGAAAGTTTAATAACCTCTTCTCCATATGGACAGGTGCGGATAAAATCAGGCGGCCAACCTTGTTCGGCTAACAAGATGTCGTATCCTTTGACTACATGGTCCCAAAAGATTGCGTGTATAGTGCGTTCAGTGTCTCCTTCCAGTTGTAGTGTTACTTTCTACACCCTATCGGGTTCGGAGACATGCATGTCCGCTATTTCTACTTGAATAAAGTCATCAGTTGCTTTCACCTCCAGATGCTCTAGAAGATTCCGGCAAACTATTGTGACCTCTGCTGCGCTGTCTAGCAGTGCTAGAGCCCAGTTCTTGTTCTTGAAGAGAACCCTCTTCCTGAGTGGCATGTCGAACTGAGACTTCTGCCACTTTTTTCTTTTTAAATTGTTGTTTTTGCTGTACAGGTTTCTCTTACTTTTTGATAGAAACCTCCGAAGAGCGTTGTGATTCCTGTCTCGGTTTCACGTACTCTGTTCTCTGCTCTGATCGCCCACCTCTCTCATTTCTCTTTTCCGATGAGTCCTGAAAGGAATGAGATTGGCGTGTATCAGTATATTGATATCTATCAGGCGTTTTTACATTATCTCTATTCCTGAGATTATATCTATTCTGTGGGGTCTCTGTACGTGGAGATTCTCCCCTTTCTTTTTTAGGTGTTTGTTGTTTTTTCTCCCATCGTTTCTTAGTGGCCTCAGGTTGTTGTTTAGCATTCTCTTTGTTAATTTTACTCTGAAATTGAGGTTTTTATGGTCCAGCCCCCAGGCTATCTCGACCGATCTTGAATATGTTTCCGCTATTATTTTAGGCAGCTCCCGTTCTTGATCTTGTTGCGGAACGTTACGGAGCCGCATGCGCACTGCAAGTGCAACTGCTTCCCCTTTAAGGTTACTTAGGATGATTGAAGAAACTGTGGCAAAATTGCCCATCAGTTGCATTCCCAAATCTAGGGCCGGGGCAACCCCGTATTCATCTTGAATTTAAGCACTTCCGGTAGGTTGGCTAGTGTTGGTGTACTGTGTGCCGTTGTATAGAGCGCGGCAAATACTGTGCCCCATGTATTACAGTGTTCAACTGTAGGAACCATCCCACAGGGCAAGCACATAGTCAATATTCTGTTTATCCTGAGGTCCCGTATGGGGAAATACTGCTTCCAGCGTATTAATTTTTTGTGCTAGCCAAAACTGAGTCTCCTCTCGTTTGGCGGGACTTCACCCATAATTGAATGTACAGTCACCGGATTTATACCTGGTGCTACTGCATGTGGTTGTGCTGGAGCAGCACGCGCTGGGTTTGTATTTAAAGTTTGCATCACAAATTGCACTAATCTTCTGTATATTGCTATTAACTCAATGTATAAGCGTCTTACCTCAGCTACTGTCAAATTCGCAACCTCAGGATGTGGTGTATATGTGGCCAATAAAGGCCAGGTATGACCATCATTACTTAGTGGACCTAACCTTACTGGTAATATTGTATGGGGTAGAGCGCCATCAAGCCAATTATTATGTTCTTGATAAGATAGAGGTATCTCTAAATATGCGTACGCCCTGTATTGTCCAGGTGCGTTCGCAACTTTATATGTGTGAAATGTATTTGAATTTCCATCAGCTGCTGGAAATGTGATCCAAGAGTAAAAAAAGCTCTGTTCTGTAAGCTGCGTGGGCCTCCACCACAAACGTTACTGGACCTCCCTTGGCCGTGAGGCCATTTGCTAGTAAGTGTGCTGTCAGAGGTTGTCGCATGGTTACAGCTATTTGTACAACCTGAGGATTCGCCATCATAAAAGCACTAAGAGTTCAGAGAAGGCACACCACAATGTTTTTTTTCCTTTTAAAGTTCAAGCTTGAACAACTGCCAGCTGAAACAGGATTACCTATACGGCTGTGGTGGAAATCCTCCGTACCACGGACGTCTCTGTATACGGGACTGAGGTGTCATTATATAAAATGAGACTGAAATATTCCGGTTGACCTGAAAATTAGAGCCTGACCAACCGTTGGCGGCGCCATGTCACGTAGGCTCTCATTATCTTAACCCCTTTGCTGCCAGGCCTTTTCCCCCTCCTGTGCCAGGCCTTTTTTTGCCTATTTGGAACAGTTCTCGCGTAGGCCCTCATAACTTTTTATCCACATAAGCTACCCACGCCAAATTTGTGTCCTTTTTTTCCAACATCTTAGGGATTCTAGAGGTACCCAGACTTTGTGGTTTCCCCTGAAAGAGGCCAAGAAATTAGCCAAAATACAGTGAAAATATTGTTTTTTTTCATAAAAATTGGAAAAAGGGCTGCTGAAGAAGGCTTGTGGTTTTTTCCCTGAAAATGGCATCAACAAAGGGCTTGCGTGCTAAAATCACCAGCTTCCCAGCTTTCAGGAACAGGCAGACTTGAATCAGAAAACCCAATTTTGCAACACAATTATGGCATTGTACTGGGACATACCTCATTTTTACGATTTTGTGTGCTTTCAGTCTCCCGATAAAAATTATACCTCACTTGTGTGGGTGGGCCAGGTGCCTGCAACAGAAAAAGGGCACAAACTTGTAGAGATTATGGGGATAGCACAGCGAGTTGATAAGCACATATTCTTGTTTTATACATCTTTAGGCTGACTCTGCTTTGGGGATCCACACAAGTGAGGTGTCATTTTACTTGGGAGACTGAGGGTAACGCTGGGGAGTAGGAATTTTGTTCTGGAGAGGTGATTGTACTTAGAAAAGTCAGGAAAATATGCTTTTTTAAGCACATTTTGAGGTTTGCAGAGGAGTCTGGGTAAGAAAATGTTGGGGGATCCACGCAAGCCACACCTCCCTGGACTCCTTGGGGTGTCTAGTTTTAAAAAATGTCTGGGTTTGGTAGGTTTCCCTACATGAAGGCCGCACCAAGGACCAAAAACATAGGTGCTCCCTCCCCCCCAAACACAGGTAGTTTTGTAAAATATCATTTGGATGTGTCCACATACGTCTGTGATGTGCCAAACACTAAAATTGTGAAAAACACTTAGGTAATGTGAAAAAGACCCCTCACCCACCAACCAAGTTGGTGGCATGCTTCATCATCGGGGTCCCACCTGAGACACCTAGCGTGTCAGAAGTGTGCTGCGACGCCTGATTACAGCAGAGCAGGTTTTTAAATTTTTACCATACATACTGGTTGGATTTGGCACGAGGGTGAGTGATGGTTCAGTGGATCAAATTTTATTAACAAGAGATTTCACAAAAGTGAAATGCACTGTTAATAACTGAAAGGCCAAAAAACGGAACCAATGATTCACAGCTCATGAGCTGTAAAGCCACGGCAAGGCACCAACCGCTTTACAGTCCATTTACACACCTTTCATACATGACATGCACAAGACCATTCACGGCACCAGCCATGGGCTCAGCACATTACAACACTCGCATCGACAGACAGCGCCAGTCAAGGGCCCATCACGTTCATACGCCCACATGCCTGATACAGCAATCACACCAGCTGATGAGTGTGTGGACTGGCGTTTGGCTGGCACCGCTAGCCAAGCGCCACCCCACCCATACCGCCAGCCAAGCTCCACCCCACGCACACCGCCATCCAAGGGCCACCCCACGCACATCGCCAGCCAAGCACCACCCCACACCCACCGACAGCCAAGCGCCACCCCACGCACACCATCACTTTTTTTTGTTCATAAACAACAAAGAAACGACTAACTAATTATAAAATAAGTACAAAACTACAAACACAAAAACTCTAACTAAATACATGACAGTAATGCCAACCGTGAACCTGAACATATGAAAATATAAAATAGGCAGTTTACGCTCACAGTATTTCCCAAACGTTTTTCCTGGTGTGGTAACTTCTAAAACAGCCGGGCACACACAGCCCAGGCTTTGAAGGGCAATCGGGGCAGTACATCCGGCTCTCCCTCCGGATTGCTCTCCGGGCACATACTCTACATTTCTTTGTGGGGAAGTCTTTTTTGGGAGTGGGAGGAATGTGATCTGGAAAGTGGCAATCTTTCAATCTAGCCACATCCTCCACCACTTCTACTCTAGGAACTGTTGCCCGTTCCACCACAATAAGGCTCTCTATCACTGACTCATGAAACTTTTCAAATGTCATCCTTGACTCAGGTGAACAATCCTTGAACACAATAAAAGCATTAAAAGTTGCGAAATTAAATAAATGTAGGGCCAACTTTTTATACCACACATAAGACTTACGAAGAGCAGTGTAAGGTTCCAATCTCTGATCTACTCTATTAACACCACCCATGTGCCTATTGTAGTCCAAAATGCACGCAGGTTTGCGCACTTCCGCAACTTGACCCCAAGCAGTCACAGGGGAAGAGCTCTCATCATGGATGGTAGATAGCATGTACACATCCCTCCTTTCTGAAAATTACAGAGCTAGCAGCTCATTATTCCGCAAGGCACTGCACTGTCCCCTCTCAAGTTTTTTTTACAGACAAGCTCCCTTGGATAGCCTTTCCGGTTAGAACGGATTGTGCCACAAGCAACAGTGTCCACTCTAAACAACTCTTTGAACAACTGCACTCCAGTGTAGAAATTATCTATGTACAAATGGTGACCTTTGTTAAACAGTCGTCTATCAAGTTCCCACATTTTTTTTCCGCTAACTCCAAAAGTGGCCGGACAACCAGGAGGGTCAATACTGGAATCCCTACCAGTGTAGACCTGGAAATTATGCACATATCCTGTACTGCTTTCTGACAGCATATACAATTTAATCCCATACCATGCCCTCTTACTAGGAATGTACTGCTTAAAAACTAAACGCCCCTTGAAAAGGACCAAAGACTCGTCCACACTTATCTCTTTGCCTGGAACATAGACCTCTGAAAACCGATCTACAAAATTATCAAGGACAAGCCTAATCTTAAAAAGATGGTCACAATCAGGGTGATCTCGTGGCAAGGCTAAAGCATTGTCTACAAAATGCAGCATACGAAGAAGAAGCAAATATTGATTACGTGTCACAGTTGCAGGAAATATAGCCTTTGCCATCAAGGGACTAGTAGACCAATAAGAAGCCATTGACTGCTTCCTGATCAACCCCATCAAAAAAGTCAAACCTAAAAACGTTTTCATCACCTTCCAGGTATGTGGGAACCCACTGAGTAGCTCTAGACTGAGGCCTAAGTCTGGCAGCGTTGTCCCTCAAAAATTGCTCTGCATACAAATTAGTCTGCTCCACAATCTCTTCCAAAAATACATCGTCCATAAACAAGTAAAAGAAATGGACAGGCAAAAAGTTTTCCATATTGACTCTACACCCTGGGAGACCAGTAAATGAAGGTAACTGTAGCTGCTCCATGTTTGGGGCAATCCAGGTGTCAGGTATTCTAATGGGAAACCCTTCAGCCCCAGGCTGCTGCACTCTTGGTACATCAATGTCCTCCTCTACAACAGGCCCTTCATCTGCACTGAGAGTAGCTTCCTCATCAGAAGAATACTCTTGGACGGAAAACTCACTGCCAGAATCTCACACTTCCTCCTCTGCCTCAGATGCAGAGTCAGTCTCGTAATCATGGTCTGAAGACTACTCAAAGAGCATGCCAACAACCTGCTGAGGGGTCACTCTGCGGCTAGCCATGATCCTCACTAACAACAAATGGATTGCCAACAACAACTAGCACTAAAATAAATAATAAACAAAGTGTAGCTTTATCACAAAGAGTTATGTACTAATAAACTATACCACTCACTTGCCTGAAAAACCTACTCACAGCAACTACTCTGCACAGACACAGCAATCACCAGTGATATCCCACTAAAAAGATAAAAGCAAATTAGACATATGACAACTAAAATATCATTGTGCTCAAATCTAAGGACAGTTTCACACACAATACTGCATTTAGTACACCACCTACGAACATGTCATTCATGCATGACAACAATACTCCTTTGGAGTAAATTGCTTTCACTTACCTAAAACATGAAACTATGCAAACCGCAGGACAACTACTGCCAAAATCGCAAGGATCCACAGCAAAGGAAGCAAAAGCTTTGAACTAGAACAAAAAGAAGAAATAAACTGTTATAATCACAAATACAAATACTTCGCCAGTTTACAAACACCCCGCCACCAAGAACTTAGAAATTGTCCCTGGTGCCTAAGTGGCTTCTGCCCCACTAGGAGGCAGATGAGCCTAAGAGAAAATAGGCTGATCTGCCCCCAAGTGGGGCAGAAATGGCCAAAAGCTCTGTACCCTGTTTGGGGGGGGGGCCTTGACAAAGGGGGCGAATGGGGGTGCCCCAGCACAAAAAAAACAAAGGGAACCCAAAAAAAAAAAATCTGACATCTTGGTGCCTTCTGCCCCCCTTGGGGGCAGATAGGCCTAAAACAAATAGGCTAATCTGCCTCCAAGGTGGGCAGAAATGGCCATCACTATCTTGCCCCCTTTGGGGGGCGACCCTTGCCAAAGGTGCCGCCGCCCCCCCCATACAAAACACACAGTGGATTCTGCCCCCCCTTTGGGGCAGATGGGCGTAAAAAAAAATTGCCGATCTGCCCCCCAAGTGGGGCAGAAATGGCCAACAGCTCTGTGCCCCCTTTAGGGGGCGACGCTTGCAAAAGGGGGCACCCCCAGCACTAAACAAAAAAAGGGGAACAAAAACAAATCCCTGCTGTATTGGTGGTTTCTGCCCTCCTTGGGGGCAGATTGGCCTACAAAAATAGGCCCATCTGCCCCCTCAAGGGGGGCAGAGATGGCCAATACTAAATTACCCCCCTTTGGGGGGGTGACCCCAAACACACACACACCACACAATCCCTCGCCCCCCTCCCCACACCCTCCCCCTCCGGGCCAGATCGGCCAAAAGCCAAAAACGTGGCAGATCTAGCCCCAGGGTGGGCCGAAACATAAAAAAAAGGGGGGGGCGAAATAGGAAAAAAAATTGCCCACAATGGGAGCGACCCTTGCCCAAGGGGTCGCTCCCAAAACTAAACATAAAAACAAATCCCTGGTGGCTAGTGCGGATTCCTGCTCCACGATCGCGGGCCCCGCCCGCGATCGTAGAGCAGGAATCCACTGAAAACAGGCACAGGGGGAAAGGAAAAACCCTTTCCTTTCCACCCGTGTCAGTTTCCCCCCCCCTAAACCCCTGAAATGGGAAGGACTCACCTGTTTGCAGTCCTCTTCCCTCAACGCGCTGGAAGGAAATGGCTTCCAGCACGTCCTCAGCAATACTTGATGACGTCAGCACACTGATTTCCGAGGGTGGGGATCAGGGGTGGAAGGGGAAGGGATTTCCCTTCCATCCACGACTGGGGGGTGTGGGTCCCCGTGGGTCGGATGCAGGACGCGGTGATCTCGTCCAAGGCACCGGAGAACCAGTGCCTTGGACGAGATCACCTCGTCCGCGGCATACAAGAAGTTAATTAGACTACTGGATTTTGAGCAACAAGATCGTCCACACTGTCGACGACTGAGTCCGACCCACGGTGGATGACACTTGTCGCTCCAAATTCGGGTTTTGCTCCGGCTAACTAGCAGTGCCTCATCTCCTCCAAATGGCAGAGACTATTGGGTAGCCGAGCGCATGACATATCAATACTTCTCAGGGAAGCCGTGGTCACTCAAGTCACAACCGGTTCTCTCATTCACATTACAGTCTCATATATAAATGATGCTAAAGGCAGTGTAAGTTTTAGAGATTGGTTTAATAAAACAACTGCATTTTGGATAGCAAAGCGTGAGCTGCAATAACCAGAACTACACAACACAGTAATATTAAAATAGTGACGAGGAGAGTGAAGCACAAGAATTTAGACTATCCTGGTGCCGCTAGATTATTCTCTCTCTAAGTTATATTTTGAGCACAGCATGTTAAGCTCTAAGCCTGCCTTTGAGGTTCCCTCAGAAGGACATCAACCCTCATACCTGAGCAAAGGCCTGTAATCTGCATCAGCATGTGCAATGGGGCATTCAGTATACAGGTGTGGTTCCCTGGCTGGATTCTCCCTCTTGACGTGTACTAGGACTACAGTGTTTTTATAACTAATAAGCAGATGTTCTAAGAAAATGTCCCTACGTAAGGATGTGTATTTTCTGCGAATACTGGAGACTAAACTTCTACCACGTTTACCGGCAATGTACCAGACTGTAGCCTTGACTGAAGCACAGGGCGATCAAGAATGCATTATTTGAGAACACTGTGCTGAACTAAGCTAAACAGTGTGATAGAAGAAATTAAAACAAGACCGTAAAAACTGGTTATTGTAAAATAACAGTGCGAAGCTGAAGAAAATATATCTAGGACAAAGTGCACAGTGGCCTAGTATGTTAAACTAACGTGCATGGAGCTATACTTAAAATGGCTACACAACAACCTATATGTAGCGTCACCATGGTAACTCCGAACATGGCCATGTAACATGTCTAGGATCATGGAATTGTCGGCCCAATACCATTCTGGTATTGAGGGGACAATTACATGCATCCCAGTGTCTCTAGCACAGAACCCGGGTGCTGCCAATCTGCCTTTCCGGGGTCTCCACTGCAGCTGCTGCTGCTGCCAACCCCTCAGACAGGTTTCTGCCCCCCTGCGGCCTGGGCAGCCTGCTCCCAGGAAGGCAGAACAAAGGATTTCCTCTGAGAGAGGGTGTTACACCCTCTCCCTTTGGAAATAGGTGTGAAGGGCTGGGGAGGAGTAGCCGCCCCCAGCCTCTGGAAATGCTTTGATGGGCACAGATGGTGCCCATCTCTGCATAAGCCAGCCTACACTGGTTCAGGGATCCCGCAGCCCTGCTCTGGTGCATAACTGGACAAAGGAAAGGGGAGTGACCACTCCCCTGACCTGCACCTCCCAGGGGTGGTGCCCAGAGCTCCTCCAGTGTGTCCCAGACCTCTGCCATCTTGGATTCAGAGGTGTTGGGGCACAATGGACAGCTCTGCGTGGCCAGTGCCAGCAGGTGATGGCAGAGATCCCTCCTGATAGGTGCTTACCTCTTTCAGTAGCCAAGCCTCCTTTCTTGGTAGCCAAACCTCCTTTTTTGGCTATTTAGGGTCTCTCCTCTGGGCACCAAACTTCTGCATCACCGGCCCTCTGGGTCCCCTCTCATCCTGACGAGCGTGGTCCCTGGAACACAGGAGCTGGGTCCAAGTGTTTCCCACCGTCCAGTGACCCTTCTGTCCAAATTTGGTGGAGGTAAGTCCTTGCCTCCCCACACCAGACAGCAATCCAGTATATTTGCAGCTGCTCTGGCTTCTGTGCACTTTTCCAGGACTTCCTTGGTGCACAGCCTAGCCTGGGTCCCCAGCACTCCGTCCTGCATTGCCCAACTCGCTGAGTTGGACTCCGACGTCATGGGACCCTCCTTTTGTGACTCTGAGTTCACAGATCTTCTAAGTGCCTCTTCGAGTACTTCTGCGGGTGCTGCCTGCTTCTGCGGGGGCTCTCTGAGTTGCTGAGCACCCCCTCTGTCACCTCCTCAAATGGGTGACCTCCTGGTCCTTCCTGGGCCTGGGTAGCACCCATGTTCTTCAACCGCGACTCTTGCCGCTAACAAGGCTTGTTTGCGGTCTTTCTGTGTGGAAACAACTCTGCATCCTCCTGCACGCCATGTGACATCTTCTGTGCAAAGGAGAAGTTCCTGGCATCTTCCGTTGTTGCAGAATCTTCAGCTTCTTCCACCCGGAAGCAGCCCTTTTGCACCTTCATCCGGGGTTTAGTGGGCTCCTGCCCCCCTAGGACACTTGCGTGACTCTTGGACTTGGTCCCCTTCCTTTACAGGTCTTCAGGTCCAGGAATCCATCTTCAGTGTTTTGCTGGTGCTTGTGGTTCTTGCAGAATCCCCTATCACGACTATTCTGTCTTTCTGGAGTAGTAGGGTAACTTTACTCCTACTTTTTGGGGTCTTGGGGTGGGGTATTTTGGACACCCTTACAGTTTTCTCACAGTCCCAGCAACCCTCTACAATCTCCCATAGGCCTGGGGTCCATTCGTGATTCGCATTCCACTTTTGGAGTATATGGTTTGTGTTGCCCCCTAGGCCTATGTCTACCTATTGCATCCTATTGTGATTGTACATTGTTTGCTCTACTTTTCTTACTGTTACTTACCTGTTTTGGCTTTGTGTACATATAATTTGTGTATATTACTTACCTCCTAAGTGAGGGTATCCTCTGAGATACTTTTGGCATATTGTCACTAAAATAAAGTACCTTTATTTTTAGTAACTCTGAGTATTGTGTTTTCTTGTGATATAGTGCTATATGATATAAGTGCTATAGTAGGAGCTTTGCATGTCTCCTAGTTCAGCCTAAGCTGCTTTGCCATAGCTACCTCTAACAGCCTAAGCTGCTAGAACACCTCTAATCTACTAATAAGGGATAACTGGACCTGGCACAAGGTGTAAGTACCACAAGGTACCCACTATAAGCCAGGCCAGCCTCCTACAACTTGAGCATAAGGGGAGCGGCCCTTTGGGCAAGGGCCACTCCCGGGGTCTGGGCAACATATTTTTAAGCTTTTTCTGCCCACCGGAGGCAGATCGGCCTCATATCATTTTTTTTTACTTGGGGACACTACCATGTTGAAAGATCCACAAGACCTAGACTCCTAAAACTAAACATCTGGTTGACTCCAAGGTGGTGTGCTTCACATGCACCCTGCACCATTTTCTTACCCAAAATGCACTGCAAACCTCCAACTTTGCTGGAAATCCCACCTTTTTCCCATATTTTTGTGATGTAACCTTCCGGAATCTGCAGGAATCCACAAAATTCCTTCCACCCAGCATGGTCTCATCTATACCGATAAAAATTCAGCTTTTTTCAAACTGCCCCTTTGGACCTGCTTTGGTTCCCCTCAATTTCTGCACGTTTTTCGCTCTCCAAGCACTTGGCCACCTACACAAGTGAGGTATCATTTTTGCCGGGAGACTGAGAGGAACGTTGGGTGGTAGGAAATTTTTCCTGGTGCTGTGATCCCACACAGAAATGTGGAAAAATGTTTTTTTTTTTTTTTTTTTTTTTTGTGCTAAATTTGAGGTCTGCTGAGGATTCTGGGTAAGAAAACATTGAGGATCCACACAAGTCACACCTCCCTGGACTCACTTGGGTGTTTAGTTTTCAGAAATGTCTGGGGTTAGTAGGTTTCCCTAGATGGCTGCTGTGCGCAGGACCAAAAACACAGGTGCCCAACCCCCCCCCCCCCCCCCCCAAAAAAAAAACAGGTAGTTTTGTATTTGATAATATTTGTGTGTCCAGATAGTGTTTTGGGGCCTACCCACACAAGTGAGGTACCATTTTGTTATCCGGAGAGTTGGGAGAGCGCTGGGTGGAAGGAAATTTGTGGCTCCTCTCAGATTCCAGAACTTTCTGTCACCGAAATGTGAGGAAAAAGTGTTTTTTGGGCCAGATTTTGAGGTTTGCAAAGGATTCTAGGTAACTGAACCTGCTGAGAGCCCCACAAGTCACCCCATCTTGGATTCCCCTAGGTGTCTACTTCTCACAAATGCTCAGGTTTGGTAGGTTTCCCTAGGTGCCAGCTGAGCTAGAGGCCAAAATCTACAGCTAGACACTTTGCAAAAAAAAACGTCAGATTTCAATGTGAAAATGTGATGTGTCCATGTTTTTAGAAAGGTAGCCTCTTTCTAGCATTGTTACCCCCACTTTTGGCCTGTTTGTGAGTATATGTCAGAGTGTTTTTACTGTCTCACTGGGATCCGGCTAGCCAGGACCCTAGTGCTCATAGTGAAAACCCTATTTGTCAGTGTGTTTTATGTCGCACGGGGTTTCTCATAGCCAGGACCCCAGTGCTCATAGTTTGTGGCCTTAATGTGTATACCTGTGTAGTGCCTAACTGTGTCAATGAGGCTCTGCTAACCAGAACCTCAGTGCTTATGCTCTCTCTGCCTTTACAATTGTCACTACAGGCTAGTGACCATTTTTACCAATTCTAATTGGCACACTGGAACACCCTTATAATTCCCTAGTATTTGGTTCCTAGGTACCCAGGGTATTGGGGTTCCAGGAGATCCCTATGGGCTGCAGTATTTCTTTTGCCACCCATAGGGAGCTCAGACAAATCTTACACAGGACTGCCACTGCAGCCTGAGTGAAATAACGCACACGTTATTTCACAGCCCTTTTTCACTGCACTTAAGTAACTTATAAGTCACCTGTATATCTAACCCTCACTTGCTGAAGGTTAGGTGCAAAGTTACTAAGTGTGAGGGCACCCTTGCACTAGCAAAGGTGCCCCAACATAGTTCAGGGCAATTTCCCCAGATTTGTGAGTGCGGGGACACCATTACACGTGTGCACTACATATAGGTCAATACCTATATGTAGCTTCACAATGCTATCTCCGAATATGGCCATGTAACATGCCTAATATCATGTATTTGTCCCCCCATGCCAAATCTGGTATTAGGGTGCCAATTTCATGCACCCCCGGGGCTCCACTATGGACCCCGGGTACTGCCAAACTAGCTCTTTGGGGTTTTCTCTGCCGTTACCGGTGCTGCCACCCCATAGACGGGGTTCTGCCCTCCTGGGGTCTTGGCAGCCCAGTCCCAGGAAGGAAGAACAAAGGATTTCCTCTGAGAGAGGGTGTTACACCCTCTCCCTTTGGAAATAGGTGTTAAAGGCTGGGGAGGGGTAGCCTCTCCCAGCCTCTGGAAATGCTTTGAAGGGCACAGATGGTGCGACAGTGTAGCGCCTAATCCTGCCGGCTTTCTTGACTGTTTCCTGGTGGTGCATGCTTTGGGGGTTGCCTGCCTTCATCCTGCACTGGAAGCCACGAAGAAATCTCCCGTGGGTTGATGGAATCTTCCCCCTGCTCCAGCAGGCACCAAACTTCAGCATCACCGGTACTCTGGGAACCCTCTTATCCTGATGAGCGTGGACCCTGGAACATAGGTGATGGACCCAAGTGACCCAGAATGTCCAGTGGTCCAACTGTCCAAATTTAGAGGAAGTGAGTCCTTGCCTCCCCTCTCCAGAGAGTAATCGTGTGCACCGCGTGAACTGCAGCTGCTAGGGCTTCTGTGCACTTTTCCAAGGAATTCTTTGTGCACAGCCAAGCCCAGGTCCCCAGCACTCTATCCTGCATTGCTCAACTCCCTGAGTTGACCTCCAACTTCGTGGGATCCTCTTTTGTAGTGTTGAGACAACCGCTGTGTTCAGTCTTCTTGAACCTGGGTTCAAGGACTTCTGCGGGTGCTACCTTCTTGTGCAAGGGCCCCCTCTGTCTCCTCTCCCAAGTGGTGACATCCTGGTCCTTCCTGGGCCTGGGCTGCACCCTTTTTCCTCAACTGCGACCTTTGCAGCTAGCAAGGCTTGTTTGCAGTCTTTTGCCAAAGAAACAACTCTGCATCCTCCAGCACTCTGTTGGACATCGTCTGCAAGAAGGAGAAGTTTCTAGCACCTTTCGTTGTTGCAGAATCTTCAACTTCTTCCATCCGGAGGCAGCCATTTTGCACCTTCATCCGGGGTCTAGTGGGCTCCTGCCCCCCCCTGGACACTTGCGTGACTCATGGACTTGGTCCCCTTCCTTTACAGGTCCTCAGGTCCAGGAATCCGTCTTCAGTACTTTGTAGTCAGTTGTGGTCTTTGCAGAATCTCCTATCATGACTTTAGTGTGTTTCAGGGGTAGTAGGGTAACTTTACTCCTACTTTTCAGGGTCTTGGGGTGGGGTATCTTGGACACCCTTGGTGTTTTCTTACACTCCCAGTGACCCTGTACACACTACACTAGGCCTGGGGGTCCCTAAAGTGGTTCGCATTCCACTTTCTTATTATATGGTTTGTGTTGCCCCTAGGCCTATTGCATCCTATTGTATTCTACAGTGTTTGCACTACTTTTCTAACGGTTTACTTACCTGATTTTTGGTTTGTGTGCATATTTTGTGTATTTTACTTACCCCCTAAGGGAGTATATCCTCTGAGATATTTCTGACACATTGTCACTAAAATAAAGTACTTTTATTTTTAGTAACTCTGAGTATTGTGATTCTTATGATATAGTGCTATATGATATAAGTGGTATAGTAGGAGCTTTGCATGTCTCCTAGTTCAGCCTAAGCTGCTCTGCTATAGCTACCTCTATCAGCCTAAGCTGCTAGAACACTACTGATCTACTAATGAGGGATAACTGGACCTGGCACAAGGTGTAAGTACCATCAGTTACCCACTATAAGCCAGGCCAGCTTCCTACAATACTTTTAACTAACAGTATGTCTTTTGCTTTCTGTTTGAACAGTAGAAAACAACTGCAGAAAGAGGTGCTCTAGGGGGGTCTACGCTAAAGGTTAACAACGAAACTTTTTACTGCTTATGCTGTTCCAGATAGTCTGAAAGTATTACAAGCCAGAGGAAAGAGCAGCATAAGAAATGTGTCAGCACTTACAATAGCACCGATTTTGAAAAGGAAACGCCAGGCGTACCCTACAACACCATATGGCCTGCTAAAGGTTTTGCGGTGACCGTTTTGAACATGTGTTAAAAGTCACTATTATAACCTGTGTTACGGGCATAAAATTAATGAGCCACAGCAGGAGGCTCACTACTGTCTATACGAGTCGTATACTGGAAGAACAATTCAGCACATTTGTAGCCAGTTAGACCCACACAAGGTATATAAGTTGTTGAGTGTGGTGTACGGGTTGTCAGCTGTGAATAAAGGTGTCCACGTCAATATAATTAAGGTCTTGGCAACAGCGGTCAATGAGATTCGATACACGGCTGAGCCCTGCTCAAAGCTCGAACGTATGCAAGGGCTGTGCACCTATTTTGACAAAAGCTTGATAGAAAAGCTCATAGAAAGACGAATGTGTGATATTTATTATAAAAATAGAAGCATGAGGGCTTTAGCCCCCCAAAAGTTGTTTAAAAAAAAAATAACTGAGGTCAAGGATAGCAGACCATAACGGTGTTACTTAGCCCTACATACTTACTCACTTTTAGGACGATAATCAGTGTGTCACGGGTCAAGATGTCTGAGTTACACGCAGGCTACATCTGTATCGGGAGAATGATTTATGTGCTGGTTAAAGAGAGAATAGCTGAAATACTCCCTGTGACTATGCGTTATCTGAACATTATGGAACCTCTGGCTACATTTCAGTGCGACAACCCTGTGTGTGTTGCCAACTGGTGCATCAATGTGTGGTTAACCGCAGCGGATAAATACTGGAGCTCGGCCCAAGACTGTGTGCATGAGTTAAGACTTCCACCACTGACTGGGCTACACTGTGCTTTGGAACTCATAACTGAAGATTATTTCACAAATAAATGTCCTGTATTGTCCGACCTAGAACTGTATGAACTGTTGAATGCTGTCAGTATCCTGAGCTTCCAGAGTTACAGGTGGATGGAGCGGGAAGTCATGTCTAAAGCCAATAAGTGTATAGCTATAAAAATATCAAAGCTTGTGATGCTGAGGCCTAGTAAAAGGAACTGCTCTGAGTAATATGTGTAACATGTATGATTCTATGTATATGTAGTCAAAACGCCTCAAGGTGTCCAGCAGCGGCGACTGCTATAAGCTATGTACCGCAAAATGTCAAGTACACAGTGTTTATGTAGTGCTGACCCACTTTTTATTTTTATTTTTTATGTTTAATAAAATAACCTTACACAAATGTCTTTCATTTCTTGGTTGCGGTGTGTGACAGCATGACGGGGGCTGCTTTAAGGAAGCTTTATTATGATCCAGAAGGAGTTGGAAGCTTCGGAGGCTCCGAAGCTCTATTTAGAAGGGCTCGAGTTGAAAATAAATCTGTAAACTGATCAAGGGTGAAGACTTGGTTAGCGGGGGAAGAGGCGTATTCACACCACAAACCAGGCAGGAGATGTTTTAAGAGGAGGGCCACAGTTAGCGCGCAGCTAGATTATCAGTGGCAGGTGGACATAATCAGTCTTCAAGATCTAGGAAAACATAACGGCGTAATGTATATATTAACAGTCATAGACTTATTGTCCAAGTACGCCTATGCAGAGGCGTTAAACGATAAAAGTGGTACCAGCATCACAGCCACCTTTAAAGACATCTTCGCAAGAGGTCGAGTGCCTCAAAAACTACAAACAGACGGTGGAAAGGAATTTTTAAACAAACCTTTTCAGAAATATTAAAGCAGCACCCTGTTCAGCATTTTGTAACAAACACTGAGGTAAAAGTGGCGGTTGTAGAGCGTTTTAACAGAACTTTAAAATCAAAGATGTGGCGATATTTCACAGCCAGCAATACCTACAGATACGTGGATGTTCTACAGGTTTTTATAGATGTTTATAACGCCACTTACCATACGGCCATCAAAATTTTGCCCGTGGAGGTAACGGCGGATAATTCGTTAATGGTGTGGAGAACTGTGTAGGGGAGTCGTCTCGAGGCGAAGGTCAAGAAACCTCCTTTAAAAGAAGGGGATCGTGTCCGGGGTTCAAAGTTGATGGGCGTCTTAACCAAGGCCTACCAACAGACATTTAGCGATGAGATATTCATAGTGGAAAGTGTGGAGCTTTAAGAAGGGGTATATATTTACAAGTTGAAGGACTACAACTGGGAAAGGGAAATGGATGTCTTTTACAACAAAAGATGCCCTACGATCCGAACAAGGTGTATTGGGTTGAAAAGGTTCTGAAAAGGAAAGGCAACGGAGCTATGAGACAGGAGCTGGTCAAATGGCGGGGTTGGCTCGAGAAATTTACCAGTTGTGTTTTGGCCAGCTCGCTGCTTGGTGTGTGAGGTCGTGCTGTAAGCGCAGAGATGGATACCTCACCTTTTTATATTACGCTACCGTCCAATGCCTTGAAGGACATGTTCCCCGACAATCAGATTTCTAATTATACTGTGAAAATGGCTAAACTGGTGGACCTGAAAGGGTCCTGGCAGGTGGCCCTAATGGAGGTACAGTACCCTAGAACATGAAATACATTTACAAAGCATGAGGCTAAATTTTATATAAAGCTCTTTCAGGACTTCTTGAGCTTTCCCGTGAGTTTCCCACACGGGTATTACACCACCGTAGCGGCAGTGGTGACGCCATCAACAGAGCCATAGCTGGCATTGAAGAGTATGCGAATATACATCTAGTGTCTGATAAAGTTAGAAGAAAAGTGTTTCTTGAAGCCCCAAGCTCGATACCAGATTTACCTGTACCAGTAAATTACAAAGGATTGCAGAGACTGTACAACATGTGAAAAGACACGTGGATCCAGACCCTACGTGCCCCGATATTAACTACGGATCTTATACACTCTACTTGTATAGCGACATCGTAGAACCTCACAGGATAGGGGATAGTTATTCACTGTTGTTGAGATGGGTCCCGGTGAAGGGCGAAAATAACACAATGGTTAATATACAACATCGCAAACCCGACTACGTGGCAATTTCCAAAAACCATTTTGACACTATAACCATCATGATCTACGACAAACAGACAGAGCCGGTGGCCTTTAAATACGGTAAAGTTATTGTTAAGCTTCATTTAAGGATGCACCGCAACAGTGACTATTAGGCAGTTGCAAAGGTCATTGTGAAAACATACGGGATCCCTCTATGTACATGGATTATTATAGAGTTCAGGCCGCCCTACTTTCAAGGGGCCCTCATTATGTACGTGGCCGGATTGGTGGGCTTCTTTCGGAGTTTATTTAGAAGACCATGCCATTCTTGAGAAGAGGATACGAAATTGCATAACCTCACGTTAAAGCGGCAGCTGCAAACATAGCCCATGATGTCGTGGGCTCTGTAATGTCGGCTGTCGCTGAGTGCATGAACAAACAGCCCCAGGAAGGAGCTGGGTTGTTGTACAAGGCATGTGCGAGTGTTAAAAGGAGGCGAAGGGCTTTGAGGCATAGGGGCCCGCCAATGCCCTATAAAAAAACAGAGATCTTCAAAAGGCCCACACAAAAGAAGAGTCTTAAGACCGAGGATATCTTCCAAGAAGAGGAAGAGACCGTGCTCTAGTGCAAAAAATTTTAAATCCGCTATCATGGCCTTCGTACACTGTGCCTTGGGTGAATGTGCCAAATCTGAGCTAGATTTGTTTCTCTTAAACCCACACAGACCAGCACCAAGAACAGTTTTTTCATGGAAGTATCGCCTCTAGCGGCTCTGACACCTCTGGTACTGATAGAGTTTTATGTGTCGGCATCCACAGATATGTATTTGGATCTCAACAACACTCTGCTACACCTCGTGTGCTAAATAACCCAAGCGAACGACACCAACATCGAGGCTAGTGCTAAAGTGGCACCGATCGCCTACCCCATCGCAACCATGTTTAATCAGGTGAATATTAACCTGGGTGATCGACTCATCACGCAGAGTGATAACATGTACGCCTACAGGGCCTACATAGAGAGTATTCCAAATTACAGTTGTGAAGCCCTGGACACACAGCTTTCAGGTGGACTCTTCTACAAAGATTCTGAAGCGCAGTTTGAGGGCACGGCGTTGGATGGGGGTAACATTGTAAAAAAGCCGCCGGCAGTAGTCAGTTTGACCTCCTGGGGCGCATACATTCAGACCTTTTCTTCCAAGATGAACTTCTAGTCAACGGTCTAAATCTTAAGATCAAACTCAACCGCAACAAGGACGCTTTCTGTCTCATCAGCGGTGATGTGGAGCAGTATAAACTGGTTATATTGTCCACGAGCCTGTCTGTAAAGAGAGTGAAAGTGTCACTGAGCGTTAGACTGGCCCACGCTGAAGCTTTACAACTATCAAATGCCAAGTATGCCATTGAAAGTGGCTCTAAAGATATTCAGCATCCCAGCCGGTACTAGATTAACGCAGCAGCAGAATCTGTTTCTGGGGCAACTACCGAAGCTCATCATCATAGGGTTTGTAGACAATACAGCTTTTAGCTGGCTCTATACCTCTAACCCTTTCAACTTTAAACACTACGACATAACTATGCTGCTTTGGTCTACGAGGGAGCTGTTATCCCCAAAAAACGTTCACTCCAAGTTTTGGAACATCCAATTTTGTCAGGGAATATCTCGGTCTATTCTCAATATCAGGGAAACATCTGTGTCACTCAGGAGTCGTTGTTTCAAGAGATAGGTATGGGGCCGGCTACATGTTGTTTGAGTTCGACCCAACTCCGGACCTGGAAGATGGTGAGCACTACAACTGGATCAAAAACGGAAATCTAAAACCGGAAATACGCTTTACACAGGTGCTGGCTACCAACATAAATATGATTGTATTCTCGGTATTCGACTGCGTTATCAAGGTCAATCACGCCCAACAGCTTATGTTTGACTATCATTAAAAGATTGTAAAATGGACACTGCAGAGATAAGTGACTTCTTAAGCTGGCATAAATACGGTAAGAAATACTTTTTAGGTGTATTTACTAGAGACGGGCTACCAGAAAAGAGAGACCCAGAAAAACTCTGCACCCTAGTCTTTAACACCGACCTGCATTACAAGGGTGCATTACGTTGGGCAGCCATGTTTCTGGATGTAGACAAGATTATAGTGTTTGACAGGTTAGCGGAGTTCCCAGAGCATAACATTTATACAAAACCGCTATTCAAATATGTAAAAAAATAAATTAAAAAAAAACATTGCCCGCAGTTGAGTATAACAAGCGGCGTGTACAGGATTCTCTAGCCATCACGTGGGGAACATTATATATATTTCATTAGTAAAATGTCTGAGGGTATGACGTTTAGAAATGTATTTTTATAATCTGTATTCCACTGATCTAGTGAACAACGTTGGTATTGTTACGAAATATGTGAATGAAAACACTAGGCCGATGTCGAGTGTTGTTAAAACAAAATACGGTGTTTCTAAAAAATGTAAGGCCTTGTAAAGCCTCTATTTGTACTGATGGCTGTCCACAATAAAAAAACATTTTAAACACAAATTCAGACTGTGCATTTTTATTCACCCACCTCACCATTTTAAAAAAGATGACTGATGACTGTTAAGTGTTTATTACAAACAGTTTTCAGCACACGGTAAAGAACTAAATGAAATATAAATCTTTTAAGATGTAAACCTTTTCAACAAAACTGTACAACTGTTCAGATTTCGTGGTTACATTAGTGCAGTAACCATGTGTTCATTGTGAACAGTCTCTTTTTAGACTCCGTATGTAGAGCGTCGCTACTCCTAGACGGTGTTAGCCGAGGGAAGAAAGGCGATGTCGGCACGGTGGGGCTCATGCACCAGGGGTCGGATCTTTCAAACTTTCAAGCCTTCGCCGGTGGTCGGCATTACTGACGATCGTGGATGGGATGTTGAGTTCCACGGCGGCGAGTAGGAACAGCTCCCATCCTCTAGGAGCGTTTTGCTTAGATGGGGTTTTACTATATGTCAGACCTCTGACCAGATCGTACATGTGTGCTCCAGCAACCGGTTGTCCCTTGTAAACAAATTCACCTCGTTGTTCCAAGAGGTCAGATCTTTAATCGCAGTCATTTTACTGAGCAGCATCTGCACCGCCCCTCTATACCTCTGGCTTATATTTCTTAGGAGGTCTTCGACAACAGCGTCCGCGGGTACGAGGGTGGCCGGGTCTTGAGGGGCTACGAGGTCTACTGCCAGCTGTTCCATGACGGGGGTATACAGAGTCAATTTGTTTTTTTCAGATACTAATTGTTTGTAATACTGTAAAAAGTTTTAAAGGGCTCCTGAGTAAAGCCCCGCTTTGACGTGTGGTTTTAAATTGGTTAGGTTCAAAAGGGCTTTGATCTCAGCATCGAGACAATGCGTCTTGTTTCTGCGTATGTCCCAGACATCGGCGGTAGAAGGGCCCAACTGTTCCAGCTGGTGGCGTGGCACAAAGTACATTTTTTGGGAGTGCTCCATAATGTCATTGACAGGAGACCAGTTATTAGGGGTATAGCTATACCCAGCAGTGCCCTTATAAAACCTCCAGACTGTTTGACCAGTTTCCTTTCTAGAAAGGAGTGACGCCCTTTTATTGCTGAGCTTTTTAATAATGTGGTGCTTCTTCAGCATGCAGAACTGGCTCGTTGATATCGGGACATTACCTTTTAGGGTGTTTAGGGCTATTTCTGAAACGGCTGCCACTAAATCGTCCGAAGCAACGCTCAGGATACCCTTTCTTTTCAGGGGGCTGGCTATGACCAGCATTTTTAGGAGGTCTGAATTGTGCAGTAGCCGCGCAGGCATGGTGGTGATCTTATATTACAAGGTTTTGAGTGTAAATGTTATAAAAGTCTTCTTAAGGGGTCTTTTTATAGGCTTTGGAGACTGTTTTAGGCGTGTAAGTGACTGGGAAGTCAGGGGGGAAATACCGGTGCATAGTCTCTAGTCTTGTAGAGTATTGGGTTTTAAATCTACCAGTGTGTAGCCATGGGGTTTTGCAGTGGTGTCGTTAAACACTTGCATGAAAAACTGCGTGGTTCCGGGATACATCTGTTTAGCTATAATTGATATCTGAAGCTTGTCGCTGGGTTTATAAATAAGACCAAGTATGAGGCATTGAGAGTTATAGAACAACTGCTTTTACCCTTGTAAAACAAGTTCTGCACAATGTAGCATATGCTCAGATTACGATGATGTGAGTAAAAGCCCTCTTGATCTCTGGGTCTGAGATAAAACTCCAGGAGCGTTTTCCAACAGTTTCTTCATAAAATCATTTTTACTGCCATTTGAGGGACCTGCTAAAATGCAGGAGAATGGGTGTTGCAGCCTGGTGTCCATTGTGGTTGGGGTTCCCCACTCTAATGTCTTTTAATAACCGGAAGACAGTATATTGTAGTCCTCGGTGAGGACCCATTTATCAAACACTACGCGCAGTGTTTTATACAATGGCTGTGTTGTAATTATCCCACCTTTTTTGGACCTGACTGTGCTAGGGTGGTTTATGACTATTGCTTTGCTATTTTTGTGATTGTTTGATGTGTAGTACTCGTGCACCAGACCCTTCAGACTGTCAAAACTTATTTTAACTGTATTGCTAACGGTTAAAGTGATACCTTTGACTTTCATGCAAACCATGTTGTTAGAGGTTTTGTATCTATAGGTCTTGGGTCCGGAGGAAGTGTATTAGAGTATGTACTCATCCTTTTCGAGCTTGCTGGTCAAATCCCCTAGATAATCACCCACCGGAGAATCTTCATCACCCTCTTTACTCACAAAAATAACAGAGTCGGTGTTGTGGTACAAACAATGATCCTGAAGCTTATCCAACAGACTGTAAAGCTCTAGACGAGCGTGAACGGTTTTGAAGCACGCCATTAAGATGTTTATATTGTTACAAGTTGTGGGGTACTCTTTGGCGTATTTCCAGCACAGATCGGCCGTCTCATCATCTATAAATTCACAATTGGACACGTCGTAAGATGGGGTAAACAGATACTTAAAAAGATTGTCTGGATCTGTGACGATGGATGTGTTTTACAAATTGGTACGCTGTGTGAATTTTTCCCACAAGGAATTGAGACAGAGCTTAGCTAACTGACGTCTGGCGGGGTTAACCTTAATGAACTCAGGTCTGAACCCTTGTGAGAATGGTAATCAGCTATGTACTTTTGCTTCGAGGGTTCATCGACGCACCATTCGGGATATCCCGATTCCTCCTGTTTGTCTTTGAGAAACAAGTTGATGTACTCAGAAAAGAGTCTGGTCGTGGTGTGTGTAAAGTGCCAAATTTCCAGTATTTTACAGAGGTGGTACCCTTTTTCGAGGGCAGTTTGTACCTGGATGGTACACCATGTCCCCACCAGCAGCTTTTGCTCATCACTATGTCTACACGAGCTAGTCTGTTTACTTTCAGTGCATGTTCGACATAGGGGGAACATTAGCAGTCGACTGTACAGAAGTACCGGGAAGTAAAGCTTCAGCGGAGGATGAATTTGACACTTAACGAGCCCAATGTACTCGTCAAGGGGCTTAAATTTCCTATATATGATCCTAGGATGCCCAACTGGGTACAATTTCACTTTGTTCACAAATGGATACAGACTGGTGAAGTCGTAGTGTATTTTCTAACCCTCACCAGTGACCCGGTACAGTTGTATGGCATTTATACGGCCACCAAATAAGGCGTCGCGGGGTTCCAACGGTGCTGATAACTGCTGACTCTTAATAAAAGTGCCCAGTTCAGAATCTTTTGTTAGCTCGTCTAACCACTTGTGTTCTCAGAGGGTTCTCAAAGCAAAGCCTCTGCTCTTAGTATACTGCGCCTTCGCCAGAGTACGATGATGCAGATGTTCAAACGTGGTGCCGTGCAGTCTGTTAAACTTGTGGGGTTTGTAACAACGCAGACACACATGGTAAAACCAACTGTTGAACTCAACGGCGGTTGGTACCCCATTAATTATCGCATACCTGTCCAGGTAGTAGCGGCCCAAAGGGTATTAGCCACCCTGCAAAGTGTGTTGAATGAAGATGTTCTCTTTCTCCGAGATGTACATGAGCCACTGAATAGACAGGGTGGAGTAACATTTCTGTTTACCGTTATAGAGGTCCGGCGGTACTAGAGCTATGGTTTCAGGTTTTAAAAACATGTGCTGATAAATAGACATACACATTGAAGCCAGAGTAATGTTCTTAAATGGGTCTAGGTATTCCATGATTCTTTTCTCTTACGGGATTTGGATTTTAATAATCCTGACCAGTTTTGTCATCTCCACCACAACGTCTCTGAAAAGGTTGCACGCTTTTCGCAAGATCATGACATCAGCCTGACATAAAGCTTTCAACTCTGTTTGAAAATGAAACCAATTTTCATGGTTTTCATTGTACCACTGTTGAAAGCTCTCTTTTTCAGATGGCGTCCTGTACTCGACGCCTTAACTGTCGGGCGGACGCATAGGGCTTCTGTAACTCTGATTAGCCCATGTGCTAAACTGAAGGAAATAACCATTGTAGCCTTCAAAACCAAAGGCTTTTGGCAATTTGCTCAACTTCATGGGCAGAAAATTCAAGGTGTCTATGAGCCTACTTTCAAAAGGCACAACTTTTAACAGCATCAGTTTGGAACCCTGGGTGATGAGCTCCATGGCCAGCTTTTCACGAATCAGGTCCCGGAGAATAAAGAACGAGTCATATACTTTTGAGTTGTAAGCTAGCATTGTATACTCGTATTTCGGTTGCATGAACGTGTTGAGGAAATCGTTCACGCACGACCAGCCTTCAAGCTCCCACTTTTCATCAGCTGTTAGATGATGGACGTAAATGTAGGTTGGAAGCCTTCAAGCATGTAACACTTGTGTGCTATCCGGGCTATAAAATACACTTTACACCTGGGATATTGCATACCGTTACAATCGTGGTCGTGGGTCTTGAAACGCCCGCAAGCCCCACAGTTTGATTTACGGTTCTGTTCGAGGCTTATGTTTACGTTCAAGCAGGCTTGCGACTGCTAAAACATCTTACACGTCGAGCAGTTCACCTTCTGAGAGTCATCGGTGACACATCCGTTCCCCTGACACATTTTACAGTGCATTTCACACTGGTGTCTGGTCCGGTTGTTGTGTATGTGGTCGCAATGCTCGCACGCGTACTTTGCTCCTATAAAACCCTTTAGGTTCAAGATACTGTAAAAGTGTTTTTCATGGTGTAGCACATACACGGTCTTGTTTTTGACACGTTCATTGGTAGTGAAGTACTTCTAGAAATCGCTGCGTTACAGAACTTTTACTGTAATGGCAAAATGGTTTGCAAAAAGGCCCAGGTCCCCAAAACCAACCAGTCTGTCGGGTGGTAGTTGAAGCGCCTCATGGGCTGCCGCCGCCATAGACATAATGATGCTGTCTGGGGTAGCTCGATCCACCAACAACCCTACGATGCTCGCCGCCAAACACATATTGGTAGCTCCGGTGTTAGTCGACCAACCATTGATATTTTTTGCCGATGATTTTACTGTACACAATGCTCTTTAAGGTTCTGGAAGCACCACCCTCACAACCCCTAACAACGAAGGCGATGATTTTAAAGGTCCCATACGCCACTAATTCAGCCTTGCTCTGTAAAAGCTTAGACAGGTTTTCTAGAAACGTCACAGCATCAAACACATCTCGAGACGACCGTCTGATGAACAGAGGACTATTGAGACCCTGCCCCTGAAAACACATCTGAAAGAAATCGTTAGGCCCCACATCGTGTAACAATCGTTCTATGAGCGTTTGCACAGCCTGCTATAACACTATGATCAGAGGAGTTTAGACGGTCTAGGTTAACAAACCTAAGCTCCCCATAGTGCTCTGTAGCGTTAAGCCTCTCTACAGTGTGACTGTACCTTCTTACACTTTCCAAAAACACCTGTTCTGAATCCTCTCCTTGAGGACTGTTGGAGGTTGGAGGGCTCTCTGGGGTATCATTCGACAGTAGTCCACTACTCTTTCATTGTTGGGTGTATTTTTATGCCTCATTGTAACGCTTAGTCTGGCTTTCTTTAATTTACGTATTAAAAGCTTACGGTTTCTAGTGCTACTAGCCCACTTCTGTTTCTTACAAACCCAGCTGGTTTTTGGCAACCGACCCCAGCCTATTTGAACAATAGTTGGGGTATTTACAAGAGGTGACCCTGACATTTCACCTAATAAGGGCGGGGATCCTTCAGAATGTTTTGGGTGGAGCCTGCACTGAACTCTACCCCGTGAGGCCCTTTAAATGCCTATATTTTCTAATAACTTTATATTTTGAGGCCTTATGGGGATTGCTTTAGGTGTTGAGGGTTCTGTTTTTAGGAGTTTTAAAAAGTTAGGGGCTGGCTCTTGCGGCTTTTGGCTTTTGAGTGCTCATAAAACACGTAGAGCTTTACTGAGTACATCCTGGATCTTATTTTTATATTTAGACCTAAAGACACCAGTATTAATAAATATGGCTCTTACATTCCCTAGGTGGACCTGCCTGCATAGTCCTGCAGTCATAGTCATGCATATATTACTCATGTCTACAACTGCTGAATCGCAAGACTGGACCACCTCGTTTCTACACTGTGCCAACCTCTGTATTAAAGCCTTCACTGTAGCTCTGGAGGATGCAGCAGTATTGCGACCGTTCTTACCCAGTTTTAAAGTCTTTAGGCGTAGTCTGAGTTTTAGCTGTCTAACAGATTGGTGTATTTCTTTTATATATGTGTCCATGAATCTAATACAGTCCGAAGCGCCGTGTTCTGGGTCATTACTTTAGACATTAGATGGATGATTGGCATTTCCCTGAGCCGCCCCAGCTACAGGACCATGTTAACATTATTACCCCCTTTCTGAGTGGATGGACTGGAACGGGTCAAAAAAGCAGGGCTCCACTGTGAACACCCCAGGGTTTGGGAGGCCTGATCATCACTAGATGGTGTTCCAAAACTCTGATTTTGTGAACTGCTACATCCTGTACTGCTGGGGGGGGGGGGCATATTGAGAAGGAGGGTGAAGACCACTGTGTGCAAGCACTTGGTGTTGGGCTGGTGGGTTTATATGCTCCAGGGAGTGTAACTGGTGACATCAGACATGGTGAAGTTAAATGTTGGTCATAATAACTCAAGGCCTCGGATGCCTAGGAAGTGTTGTGGATGGGTGACGGTGATTGAGACCCTGTTGATTGCAACCCTGCGGTGGACGCATTAGAAGGTCACGGGCGTTGCTGTGGCTTCAGAACTCTCTACCAAACCCGATAGTGCCTTGAAGTCCTATACACCGGGAATAAGGATCCTCTAGGGGGTGATTATTTTCCAATCGTGTGTCCCAAAGACTATGAGGGCTAGTACTACCAGTTGTTGGTGCTAGGTTGCCGACCTACCCTCCTATATCAGACTCTGCAAGCGTTGAACTTTTAGAAAGTTGGGGGCTGGGTTGAGCAGTCTGAGCCTTAACAGCTTTTTTAAAGGACAGGTCTAAAGGCAAGGCTTGTAGCTCGGGGATCTACAGCTTCTTCTTACGGTTCTTTAAGGACAACCAATTTATTTTAGGATTGTTGCACTGCTTAGGGTCCCCTCCAGAGGTTTTATAGGGTACAGGATGGTGTGCCTGAGGTTGTAAGCGTGACGATGTAAGTGTGTCCACGCCCCTGCACATAGGTAGTTGCTGTAGAAGTGTTCCTGGTACTGGGCATAGGCTTTATTACTGTTGATGCAGTGTAGTTAAGAGCTGTACCTAAGCCATGACCGCTGTCTATAGAGCCAATGCACGGCTGGTCCGGGGGGCCTGCAGTGTTCACGGATGCGGCTGGCACCATGGGGTTTTGAAGGGTCATGTTGTTGACCTTAAAAGAAGCAGCCGTCTGCTTAGCCTTATGGCGGACTCATCCAGAGCTTTTTTGTGATGACTCTAGGATGTAAAGATAACAAATTACATATTAGGTGTTGGTATAGCTGCTATACCATGGTGATGAGAGGTTTGAGACACACTAAGGATTGAATTCATCTGGCTCTACAGTTTCTAAAGACTCACCTGAGGTGTTCCGTTGTGTGGGACCTTTCTTAATTAGGTGGATCTTCCTTACACGCTGGGGACTTCCTTTTGCAGGCCATCTTTTTAACGCTCCCTACCACATTCTGGGTCATTACCACAGGCGTTGCTTGTACTGCAAGAGAGCCTAGAGAAAAAATAAATATTAAAATGTTACATTTACAATATAATACACAGACTAAATAAGTTCTCTGAGGGTTCCTTCGATGCTGCGTTTATGGGGGCTTTTTAGGTTTTCACTGCATTTAGACAAGGACTCCTTTTATTTACCTGCAAAAGCTACATCCTGAGACATTGTGCTAGGAACATCTTGAGCCTGGAGGATTTGTTGCAGAGCACCAACCGCAAGCTGTACTTCTGCATTATAACCTGTAAAAGCACACAAACACATAGGAAACCATTAATGGTAATATAAAAAAGTAACAATCATGACATCTTTGTTTAGAAATGCCGATCTCTGATACACCTTGTTGCATGGCCTACATTTCCTCTGGGGACAACGCAGGCTCTTGGGGATCCTCCGCACAAAAGAGACAAAATTAACATTTAATTATACTAATTATAAAAATATATAACTCAACACAATTGAAAAAACATCACAGTTCATTGAATTTATGCATGTACAATAGACTGGAAGCCGAATCCTAGGATCCATGCCATGTTTTTGCCCAGGCTCTCCAATACTCTGAACCATGTGTGGGGGCGGAGCTCAATCTAAACTCCAGCCTCCAGGGTGGAGCAGATAGGCTGAGCCAGCACCAAAACCAGCAAGTACAAATTAAGCATTGCCTCCACCCTCCAAAATAAGTGCAAATGCCCAGCACCAGAACCAACAAGTACAAATTAAGCATTGCCTCTACCCCACCAGAATAAGTAAAGACCCACCAAAATAAGTGCAAATGCTCAGCACCTGAACCAGCAAGTCCAAATTAAGCAATGCCTCCACCCTCCAAAATAAGTGCAGACCATCAAAAAACCATTCAAATGCTCAGCACCAGACCCAACAAGTACAAATTAAGCAATGCCGCCATCCGCCGAAATAAGTGCAACTGCTCAGCCCAGAAACAACAAGTACAAATTAAACATTTCCTCCAGAATAAGTGCAGACCCTCAAAAAATAGGTGTACATGCTTAGCAACTGAACCAACAAGCACAAATTAAACATTGTACCCCCACATCTCGCCACAGGCCTCCTCCAACAGATATTAATATAATTTTAAAAAGTGTTTGTAAAGGTAGGCTTTACCTAGCCGCTCAACTGTCCACGTATAGTTCTGTTCTTTGCAGTCTGCATCTTAACCCTCTGTGCTACTTTACAAATCATCAACACACCCTCTAAACAAAACTCAGGCTTGAATGTTAATTACAGGCTGTATCTTAACATTATAAATGTATCCTAAAGACTATTTATAGTATGTGTTTTTACATTGTTAGCTTCATAAGTTATTGCTAAACACAGCGATCCCGGAGACCTGCGCCACCCTTTCCACATCACCACCAACCCTAAAGAAGACACTGCTAATAACCTTTTTAAAACCTAGTGTTTGATAAACCTATTTTATAAAAAAACAACTGAGTAATAAAATTGTGTTGGCCTAAACTACATGGCTAAGCATTACAATATTAAAAACATTTTAATCACCATGTATATTGTTATATAAATTTAGACACTTCTATATTTACAACTACCATTGATTTTACGCCTTTAGACATACTGTACACCTCGACATATTAAACAACTATTTTCAACACTGTGTAAATGTATGTCTCAAAATAACCTGTACAAAAACGTTTGCATTTTACCCTGCTAGGTATGGTTAAAAGAAGGTTGGGGCTCACGTCTATGCTAAACTACAATAGGACATATACAAGCATCACATTGTTACAGACCTTAAGTAGAAGACGTTTAGCATCACCCGTCTGTGCTGTGCCCTTCATATTTTTCTCCTGGAGGTGCTCTGGAAGCCCAAGCTCTCTGTAAACGTCCACAATGTAGTTCAGAAAATGAGCCCTGTGAATGTGGGGGTGTTTTTATATGGCCCACACTGTGTTGATTATGCATAGGTTTTTGTTGTGGGGGTTGTGCTTGGAAATAGACATCTGTTTTAGAGGAGGGACATTGCTTGTCTTCTTTCTATTTCAAAACATTTTTAAATTGCCTGGTCACTTTAGGCTATGCCATATGCTGATCACCTTTGAACCCACATCTGGGAACTCTTAGGGCTACATCCGTTTTAGGTTTACAGTGTCTGTCTTCTGTCTATTTCAAAACTTTTTTAATTGCATGGTCACTTTAGATTCTGGCATATGCTGAGCACCTTTGAACCATGGCCTGGGAATACTTAGGGCTACATCTGTTTTAGTCTTGGAGTGTCTGTCTCATGTTTATTTCAGAACTTTAATTGCATGGTCACTTTAGATTCAGATATATGCTGAGCACCTTTGAACCATGGGTTGGGAAGACTTAGGTCTACATCTGTTTTAGGATTGCATTTCTAAATTGATTGGCTGGCTCTAACATAATCAATATTTGTAGGAAAGTACCATCTCGTCTGGCATGTTACCCCCATTTTCACTGTGTGTATGCTTGTTTTTGCCCTTGTGTCACTGGGATCCTGCTAGGCAGGACCCCAGTGCCCATAGTGTATGCCCTGTATGTGTTCCCTGTGTGGTGCCTAACTGTATCACTGAGACGCTGCTAACCAGAACCTCAGTGTTTATGCTCTCTCTACTTTCTAAAATTGTCACAGCAGGCTAGTAACTAATTTTACCAATTCTCATTGGCACACTGGTACACCCATATAATTCCCTTGTATATGGTACTTAGGTACCCAGGGTATTGGGGTTCCAGGAGATCCCTATGGGCTGCAGCTTTTCTTTTGCCACCCATAGGGAGCTCAGACAATTCTTACACAGGACTGCCACTGCAGCCTGAGTGAAATAACGTCCACGTTATTTCACAGCCATTTTTTACTGCACATAAGTAACTTATAAGTCACCTATATGTCTAACCCTCACTTGTTGAAGGTTAGGTGCCAAGTTACTTAGTGTGTGGGCACCCTGGCACTAGCCAAGGTGCCCCCACATCGTTCAGGGCAAATTCCCCAAACTTTGTGAGTGCGGGGACCCCATTACACACGTGCACTGCACATAGGTCACTACCTATGTGTAGCTCACCATGGTAACTCCGAACATGGCTATGTAACATGTCTAAGATCATGGAATTGTCACCCCAATACCATTTTGGTATTGGGGGGGACAATTCCATGATCCCCCAGGTCTCTAGCACAGAACCCTGGTGCTGCCAAACTGCCTTTCCGGGGTTTCCACTGCAGCTGCTGCCAACTGCTCAGACAGGATTCTGCCCTCCTGGGGTCTGGGCAGTCCTAGCCCAGGAAGGCAGAACAAAGGATTTCCTCTGAGAGAGGGTGTTACACCCTCTCCCTTTGGAAATAGGTGTGAAGGGCTGGGGAGGAGTAGCCTCCCCCCAACCTCTGGAAATGCTTTGATGGGCACAGATGGTGCCCATCTCTGCATAAGCCAGTCTACACCGGTTCAAGGATCCCCCATCCCTGCTCTGGCGTGAAACTGGACAAAGGAAAGGGGAGTGCCCACTCCCCTGACCAGTACCTCCCAGGGGAGGTGCCCAGAGCTCCTCCAGTGTGTCCCAGACCTCTGCCATCTTGGATTTAGAGGTGTTGGGGGCACACTGGACTGCTCTAAGTGGCCAATGCCAGCAGGTGACGTCAGAGACCCCTTCTGATAGGTTCTTACCTCTCTTGGTAGCCAAACCTCCTTTCTTGGTAGCCAAACCTCCTTTTCTGGCTATTTAGGGTCTCTCCTCTGGGCTATTCCTCAGATAACGAATGCAAGAGCTCACCAGAGTTCCTCTCCACTTCCCTCTTCGACTTCTGCCAAGGAACGACCGCTGACTGCTCCAGGACGCCTGCAAAACCGCAACAAAGTAGCAAGACGACTACCAGCAACATTGTAGCGCCTCATCCTGCCAGCTTTCTCGACTGTTTCCTGGTGGTGCATGCTCTGAGGGCTGTTGCCTTCACCCTGCACTGGAAACCAAGAAGAAATCTCCAGTGGGTCGACAGAATCTTCCCCCTGCCAACACAGGCACCAAACCTCTGCATCACCGGTCCTCTGGATCCCCTCTCATCCTGACAAACGTGGTCCCTGGAACACAGGAGCTGGGTCCAAGTGTCTCCCACAGTCCAGTGGCCTCCTTCCAAATTTGGTGGAGGTAAGTCCTTGCCTCCCCATGCCAGACAGTAATCCTGTGCACTGCTCGGGCTTCTGTGCACTTTTCCAAGACTTCCTTTGTGCACAGCCTAGCTCAGGCCCCCAGCACTCCGTCCTGCATTGCCCAACTTGCTGAGGTGGACTCCGGCGTTGTGGGACCCTCCTTTGTGGCTCTGACCTCAGGTCTTCTAAGTGCCTGTTCCGGTACTTCTGCGGGTGCTGCCTGCTTCTGCGGGGGCTCTCTGAGTTGCTGAGCGCCCCCTCTGTCTCCTCCTCAAAGGGGGGACATCCTGGTCTTTCCTGGTCCCCAGCAGCACCCAAAATCCTCAACCGCGACTCTTGCAGCTGGCAAGGCTTGTTTGCGGTCTTTCTGCGTGGAAACAACTCTGCATCCTCCAGCACGCCGTGGGACATCTTCTGACCAAAGGAGAAGTTTCTGGCACCTTCCGTTGTTGCAGAATCTTTGGCTTCTTTCGCCCAGAGGCGGCCGTTTTGCACCTTCATCCGGGGTTTAGTGGGCTCCTGCCCCCCTGGACACTTGCAGGACTCTTGGACTTGGCCCCCTTCCTTTACTGGTCCAGAAATCCGTCTTCAGTGTTTTGCTGGCAGTTGTTGCTCTTGCAGAATCCCCTACCTCGACTATACTGTCTTTCTGGGGTAGTAGGGTAACTTTACTCCTACTTTTCAGGGTCTTGGGGTGGGTATCTTGGACAACCTTAGTGTTTTCTAACAGTCCCAGCGACCCTCTACAACCTACCATAGGCCTGGGGTCCATTCGTGATTCGCATTCCACTTTTGGAGTAGATGGTTTGTGTTTCCCCTAGGCCTATTTCTACCTATTGCATTCTATTGTGATTCTACATTGTTTTGCACTACTTTTCTAACTGTTACATGTTTTTGGTTTGTGTACATATAATTTGTGTATATTACTTACCTCCTAAGTGAGGGTATCCTCTGAGATACTTTTGGCATATTGTCACTAAAATAAAGTACCTTTATTTTTAGTAACTTATTGTGTTTTCTTGTGATATAGTGCTATGTGATATAAGTGGTAAAGTAGGAGCTTTGCATGTCTCCTAGTTCAGCCTGAGCTGCTCTGCTATAGCTACCTCTATCAGCCTAAGCTGCTAGAACACCTCTATTCTACTAATAAGGGATAACTGCACCTGGCTCAAAGTGTAAGTACCACAAGGTACCCACTATAAGCCATGCCAGCCCCCTACACCTTCCAGCCTTTAGATTGGTCAGGAAAACCTTCTCCCCAGCATTGACTCACACGCACCGCTAGGTGCTCCTCATGGCTCCAGCTGCAGCTGTGCCTCCGGATGTGATGACACCAGTGTGTATTAAGCACATGCCACTACAGAGGTGTCTGCCCTGTTTTTCTGCATCTCATTCGCAAGATCTGAAGGTCTGTTTTGGTGTCTCACAGACAAGTCCTTTAGTTTTCTTTCAACAGCTACAAATGTTTCTATAAAGGGCTTCTAGTTGTAAGCCTTGCAGCTGTTGCTGCAAGAGGTAGTAGTGCCTTTTGGACTACCACCAAGGCTGTACATGATGTTTGGGTTTAGAAATAACATGGTGACCTGAGACTCTTGCACCTGTATGCACCTAAAGGCCAGGAAGGGTGCGGGTGCAAGTTTTTTTTTTTGCTAAAGCCCACATGTAGGCTCCAAATCGGAGGTTCTCTCCCAAAGTTAATTCTCCCTCCAGGTTATCCTAAAAGATCTTCTCATGAAAAACATAACCAGTGCTTGCCACCTTCTTCCTTGAGGAAGAGATCCTGCTCCTGGGACATTTCTTAGTTTTAATGCCATTTCCATATGCAGGGCTCAGTCTCAAGTTCTAGTGACCCTGGCAACCAAAGTTGTCCAGTTCTTCAGTCAAAAGCAACCCACATTCCCAACCCCCACAAGTTGAGTCGTTCCAGCTAGCAGTGCAGGATATTTTTAGCACTTCTGTGCAACCCTCTGGGCTACTCCCCTATGGAGTTCCATTACTGCAGGTCTGGTGACTCTAGCAGCTCCGACCCTAATGCCTTATGTCCAGCATATGGCCGGCATCTATGATGAAATTGAAAATGGCTAGGGTCTCTGTCCATGTCACTCAGATCCTTCTTCAGTGCCATTTTTGATCCAATGCTAGCCTTGAAGCTGAAGCAGAGCGATGAATCAGTAGGGGAACATATCCTATGCATTGCAAATGTTTGAAGCACATTTTCAGTTCAGGAAATTCTAATGCCTTGTATGCAGATGATAATGACTTGCAGGCTGATCACCTCCTACCCTCTTACAGTGCTGATATCGACATCTACTTGGACTTACAAAATGCCAATGACTTAGATACTTATCCAGATCGGAACAATTCCTACCCCTCTGGCCTTGCTTTAGGGGTAGTTTCATCTTTTGCAACATTGATTTTAAGGCTAACAATTACCTTTCCCTACGTTAGTTAAATCTAACATTCTGACAGATGTTTTCAATTCACCAGAGCTTCCTTTTAGCTATTGTTTGCATGTAATGAGGCTGTCCTAGACTCTGTAATGGCTGCATTTGAGAAAAACGTTTTGGCTTGCAATCCACAGGTAGATCGCCAGGCACCATAGGCCCATTCTAACCTCCCATCCATCACCAGAGTCTGTTGTTTCAAATATTTGTATTCAAAGCAGAACCCCACAACTTTTCATGTGTCTTCCTCTAGGTAGGGAATTCAGTAAGCTTAATGCCATGGGTTGCACGATCTTTGTCTCTAGCATTTTGACTCTAGAACGTCTGTGTCTTTTTGAGAATGGGTGACCCTTATAATTGTCAGCATGACCTACAATATGAAGGAGCAATTCTATGACTTAATGAACAATTTCCTAGTTGCATCCAAACAATTACTGAAGTCTGGCTTTGACTCAGCGGACACCATTGCTAAGCCTGTTGATGCAACTGTCATGTTACATCGCCATGCATTCTGCTGGACTTTCAGGAGATGTCCAAGCTTCACATACAGACATGCCCTCTGAGGGTGAATAGCCTTTTAGGGAGAACACTGACTCCTCATTGGAATATTTGAAGAACTGGGATATGGTTTGCATCATAGGGCCACCAATCACTGCACTTCAGTCCAGCAATATCAGTCCATGGTTATTCTACAGCTATGCTGTTCTGATGAAAGCAGCTGTCTCTGCCTGTCCAGATGACACATACTGTTTCACTCCTGAGGGCATCACCATCGTCTTCTGCTAGTTCTGCTGTTGCCAAACCCAGCAGGTCTGGCAGGACTATGCCCTGCCTTTTCTCTCTCTTGCACCAAATCACCACCTTCCTTCAGGGCATACTTTTTGACTCCTGCTTTGATCTTGGAGGTTGAAGTCCTTGCTTTACTGGACCCTTGAAGTGGTTGCACACAATTGTAATCATTTTATTCTTGATTGCCAAGAAGAACAGAAGCTTGAAGGCAGTCTTGGACCTCAAGCATCTGAACGTGTTAATCAGTAGAAAAAGTTAAAAATGGTGTTCCTTAGTCAGTTCCTATTAGCCTGGACTTCAGGAGATTAGTTGGTGTCCCAGTACCTCAAGGATGCCTACTTTCATCTTTCAATTCTCCATGTCTAGGAGTAGCTGCTTGCAGTCCTCCTTTTTAGACAGACTGCAATCTCATGTCTTTACAAAGGTACAGGTAATCATGGCAACTTTACTGTGGAAGTGGGGAGTTCATGTATTCACATACTTTTCTGACTGACTGATGAAGGCTGTGTTCCTAACGCTTGTTCACAAACCTATCCATTAGGTCAGTGGTTCCCAGTCTCTTGACCTCTGTGGATCCCCACTTTATTTTTTGGGGGGAAAATCTGTTTATAAACATTTTCGGCATATTATAACATTCATTTGTATAACAAACGCAGGACACTTATCTTGTGCAATTATATGAGCACAACTGCTCAATACAGATAGCAGAGCAATCAGCTACTAAAACATATTCCAGATGGTTCCACCACTCGCCATAGAACCCAAACATAGGGTTAAGCAATGCACAAACGCTATCAGAGAGGACCATACATTGGAATCATGAGCCGTACAGATAATTGAGGATGCTGCAAGCACCACAGTGATCCCTTAATTCTTTCCGGCAGGTCATTATGCACATACAACAGTATGCATTCAGGCGCAGATCTACAGATAGGGCACAATTTAAGGTAAGAACATGAACAAACTTTGGAGGACTGTCTCTGCAAGCAGCAGGTCCAGGTCGGAGCATAGTCTTTGGGGCACAGGGACCCCATGTTTTGCCCATGCACATCAGCAAAGAGCAGACATGTGCACACACCGCATTTAGGTCGCACTCTCACCTCAAGGGGCAAGGTCAGGTCGAGTGCTCAAAATTCAACACTCAGCATATCGCACTCCCGCGCCAGGAGGAGATACAAATTCTTAGTGGCCATCAGACTGCCATTTCCACATCCGAGTTCTGCCCCAAGCCCCGTAAGCATGCCAGCATCGCCTCCCAGCTGACCGATAGCGGGTACTTACGCAGCCCCAGCGCATCCTCCCTCGCCAACGCCACCCCCTCCGCGCCAGCCCACACCTCGAACGAGGACTTCCAGGCCCTCTCAACCGGTGGGTCAGACGACTTCCACCGACGAGTTATCAACCTCTTGGCCGTTATCAGGCCTAGGTCCAGAAATTGTGCTGCAGCTCTATTCCGCACATCCCTAGGAAAAATGCTTTGTGGATCCCCACTTTATCATTACTAGAACATGGGGACCCCCACAGAATCATTATTGGAATCCGGAGTACCCCCCACTGGGTCATTACTGAAAGCTGGGGACCTAATATGTTAATATTATTTAATTTTCTAAGCAGTCGCAGACCCCCTGAGGAGGCTTCACAGACCCCCAGGGGTCCCTGGACCACAGGTTGGGAACCACTGATGTAGGTGATAGGATTTCTCCATAACTTGGTGGCCTTTACTCTCAACATTCAGAAGCCTCGTCTCATTGCCACACAGAGGGTGACCTTTATTGGGACACGACTCTACATAGTCTTTATGAAGGTCTTTCCACCTCATTGGAAAGTTGTGGATATTTGAGGGATGACTTGGGCAGTGATTCTGATGTGTCTGATTCAGACTTGGATTGCAGTCCTGCAAGTCGTTAGCCTTGTTTGCCTTTTGGCCCTCATGGTTTTCTACTTACTGTTGATGCCTCCCTGCAGATGCTGGATGAGAAGCATTCAGTGATGTTTTAGGAGTCAGTGACTCTGTTACCAAGGCATGCTCTCTGCTCTGGTGCAGTTTTTCCATTCCGTGTATCAGGACCTCAATTGATGGATTTACCTCTCCAACCTTCTGAGGTGTGGCTTATTCATCCCTCCACATCCAAGGTCAACTATGGGCATAGATGCCTGTTTGCTGGTGCTGCAGTGCTCACTTGAGCAACATGTCAGTGTTGGGCCTTTGCCCTGTGCTAGAGCAGTGCCTGCACATAAATGTACATAGACGTGCCCTTGAGGTTCTTTCTATCTTAAGGGCCAAGTTTGAAACTTAGTGTAGGAAGCTGGCTTTTTATGTAGTTTACCAATGTAGGGGTACACCATGCAGAAAGTCAGAAAGTCCAGACGACTCTTATTGGTTTACAGGGGCTTACTTTAATAATCCCAAGTGCTCTATTTGTGATAGTGTGGTCGATCAGCTTAAGCTTAGTAGTGGGGAGTGTTGAGCTTTTGTTGTACACACAGTCAATAGATAAGACACACATTCAATGTGACATTGAGAACAATTTAGAAAAAAAAACTTTTTTTTTTTTTTTAAATATACATATTTTGACACTAAGATCAGCGTAATAAGGTAAGTACTTTGAGTGTTGTAAATTTTTCAAGTATGTAGCAAGCAAATGGTTTTGGGGGTCTCCTCTAGGACTTAAGGAGCTGGGGGGTGGGGCCACGGTACCAGCAGTTCAGGTTCACCAGTCCTTGAGTGTCCGGATGCAGAGGTGCTGGTCGTGTTGGTAGCTTTGAATGCTAAAGTAGGAAAATTTAAAGGGACCTGTCAAAACAACAAAGTCTGCAAGGGGGGTGCTTGGGGACTAGTCTGGCAGAACCCAACATGGGGCACGGTTCGTGGAGGCTGTAGTGATGAGTGATGTACCCAGCTGGGGGGCTCTGGTGCAGAGGTGCTGGCTGGATGGCCACTTAGTGTTGGAGGCTTTCATGGTTCTCGTTCAACCTGCAAAGGAGATAAAATAACACAGCAGGCCCACTCTGAACGTGGAGCTCACTTGTCATGAAGTCCATAGATGTGCAGGAAAGCTTTGACGGCAGTGGTGTCAGGACTGGCCACAAACAAGCCGTGGTGAGCTTAAGTTCTCCAGTCGTCAGGTTATTGGTTTAAGGAGGCTCATGGAGGGTGTAGCGTCTCGAAACCCGGCAAAGAGACAGTGCTGTACTCTTAGAGCCCCAAAAATCTCCTTCTGATGTATTGCTCCCTCAGTGGGTCCGATGGCCAACAACACAGTGTCCTGGTCAGATGCGGTCAGTACCTGCGTATGCAGCATGATGGCTCCTCCACCCAAGGGAGATTCTACTTGGTTGTTGAAGCACTGGACATTCTTCCAAAGCTCTGGGAGGATGCACAGGTCTTTGATGAGTCATGTCAGTGCAGGTGTCGAGGTTCCAGCAGCAATGCAGAGTTTGGCACCAAGTGGTTCCCAGTAGACAAATCTGAAGTCCTGGTGTCAGGGGGACCCCTACATACAGAATTTAGGGGTGCTTAAGGGAGTGTAGGGTAGTAACCAATGGGCCACCTTCTCCCGGGGTGACTACACCCACTAGATGACCACTTCCTGGAGAAGAATGGGCATTTTCCTGACCCAGGCATTCCTAGTTCCACTTAAACCAAAGTGATGGAATCATTTCTCAAGTGTTCACTTCAGTTAGCCCACCATAGGGGTGTTTCTAGCTTAGAAGTGAAACATGCCTCCTGAATAACTAGCTTCCCGCCTGCTCTGGTGCCAAATGGGCCTCAGGGCAGGGGGTGGAATATGGAAGCCTGGGTTGCATATCAAAGGGTGGCAGAGTCTTTGAACCCTCCAGCTCACAAATGTTAAATTGCTAGCTATCCTGCTGAAGGAGGTAATAATATCTTCCTCCGGAGCAGGCATTGTTTCTGGCCTCTGAGAGCACGGGCTTTGACTTACAAGTGTCAGAAACTTGTCTGTGGTGGCAGGCTGGTCTAGACTAGTAGGTGCCCTCTGGGTGCATGTCATAACAAATCCAATATTGGCGTCAGTATGGATTTATTAAGATGAGGTGTTCAATACCAACACCAGTATTATTAGTGCTGCCATCTTGTAACTGGGCAACTCATAATGACGAGTGCCTAGTACATGTCCCCACAATGGCTGCCTGAACACTTGCAGTGTCTAGCAATGGAACTAGGCATTACAGGGGTGCATCTGCTCATGCAGGCGTGCCCTCATATGTAGTATAATGCACCCTGCCTTATGGCTTTAAGGCTCGTTCCTGAGGGTCACTTACATATAGTGCAGTGTTGTGTTTTCAAAATGTTTTGCACCATTTCACACATTCCACAGTGGTAGTTTCATGCAGTTTTGTTGTGGGTCCCTTAGGGTGGCATAATACATGCTGCAGCCCCTAGGGACTCTCTTTAATACCCAGGTACCTGGGCACCAGGGGTACCATTTACCAGGGACTTACAAGGGTGCTAAAGCCTTTGCCAATTGGATTACAGTTAGACATACCTTGTTTTAGGAAAAGAGCACCACTGGCACCGGGGACCTGTATAGCAGGGACCCAGTGCACTTTCAGTCAAAAAGCATTCACTACCAGGGCAAAAAGTGGGGGTCACCATGTCAAAAAGAGCACTTTCTGACATTCTATCAGAGAACATAGTTACAGTCCTTTAAATCAACAAACAGAGGTGTGCCTGTTCATGGACCCTATGCTGGGAAGTGATTCGCTGGTGACATGAGCACAGGAGTCTTCCCAGTAGTGACTCATCTCCCAGGCTCCTTCAGTATGAGAGTGATTACCCTATGTCCTCTTATTTGAGGACCATGAGTGAGAGTTACTTTCTAAGGTGACAGAGACAATTTTCTCATCATAAGTGATTTCTTGCATGAATCCTTTCATCATAAGCTGGAACAGTATTTGTTCTCTATTGTGTTCAGTTCGCTTCCTGAGGTAGGGTTCTCTATGAGAGGTCTTCAGCTATCAGGGGCTGCTGTACGCATTCCTTGCTGATGCTGTTTCTATCCAAAGTAGTGTGGAGGGTGCAGGAGGATCTGGCACAGCTGATTCTGATTGGGCCAGCCTCGGTGAGGATCTTTTGGCACTCAGCATTGAGCCGTCTCTTCTCCTCTAATGCAGATCAGATACGCTTTCATAGAACGATGGTTGGGTCCTTCAGCCCAGTCTATAGACATTGGGATTGCACAAATATTGATTACGCAGTGTCCCGTAGAATCCCTTTGCCTTCCTGTCAAGGTTCCAAACATCATCTTGGCATCCAAGAAGCTTGCCACAAAATAAATGTAGTAATTTCTCTGGAACAAATTGTGTAATTGTGTGAGATGGAAGGTGTTAGCCCTTTTATATCTCACCTGTCCAGGCTCTTGATAACTGCATTGGCCTTGCATCGCAGGGTCTGGTGGTGGCTACAGTTAATAGCTTTCTTGCAGCCGTGGCTGAGTCTGTGCCTTCGCGACCTGCCTTTCCTGTGTAAATCACCACTAATGGTGTGATTTCTGAACATGATTTCTGAACTGGTTTCCTCCGACGAGTTTATTGTTGGAAATATGTCCTTTCTGCAGGGTCAACTTGAATATGTTGTATTATTATGTTTTTTTCAGAACCCTATTTTTGCCTGCTCTAGAACTCTGTGGAGTTTACCTAAGCTAACCAGGGGTAAAGTGATTGCGCTCCTCCTTTAAACATCATAAAATTGATATACACCTAATTGACTTCCTTAATGTTTCTATAAATACACAAAATATAGTACCACACGTTCCCAGAGCCGGTAAATTAAATGCTACCAGTGGACTGCAGGACTCGAGCCATCCATTGCCATGGCACTGTAAATCAGGTCTCCGGGCCCATCCGCAGCCTTACTATGCTGATTTTAAATGCAAATTGGACCTGCCAAAATAACCCCTTTTGACAGGACTAAACCTTCCTCTTAGATGTTTCACATCCCTCAGCAGGCCTTCCTACCCATGAAGGTGTTAACCTTTTTACATCTCACCTCTCTGGGTTCTTGATATCTGCATTGTCCTTGCACAGCTGGGTGTGGTTGTGGCTACAGGCATTGTCTTCCTGATGGCCATGGCTGCTTCTGTGCCTTTACGACCCACCTTTACTTCTTAAATCACCATTAATGGTGCATGACATTTAAAAGTAGGGCATGCAAAGCTTAATGTTAAACATGTCCTTAGTGATTAGCACTTCAAAGCTATTTTTAACATAGCATTGTTGGCTATACATTTAATATGTGGACTTTCTGAAATATTTATTACAAGCCCAATTTACTGGTGAAGTCAAATTTGTGATAAACATTTTGTAAAGATGCTTTTCAAAAGGTCACCTTTGCCCTACCCGAAGCCTCTGGAAGCTAAATCTGCATTTTGCTCTCTCGCTCTTCTTCCAGCCAGTAATTGGCATTTCAGTGGGTGGGCTGTGGACTCTGCCCAAGGGTTAGAATAACGTTAATGAGGCCTGTACTATCACAAGCAGATGTAGCGAACACCCAAGCCTGTACCATTCTTTTGTTCCTCCAGCCAGTCCAGCCTCCATCCCAATGGGCCTCTTGTTGAAATCATAGTGTCAAATCCTGCTGGAGTGTCACGATATGCTTGACAGATCTGCCGGTGTGTTTCATATGTCATTAGCGGCACACTTCAAAGGAGGAAACCAAATTGCCAGAACAACTTATGTGAATCCACTGTTAGGTTGCTGAAAACTCAACTTGGTCCTACCAGAGTTTTTTAGGGGTACAGGGACTGTCTAAAACTGGAATTTAGTGTTAGATGTGGGAGAACAATATAATTACCATAGTACACTCCCCACACAAACTCCCAGTTCTCCAAGACCACGTTTAGTGTGGCTGAAGAGTTTACCATCTTGAAAATGCCAATAGTGGCCAAGGTTAGCCCCAGAAACCTTTACCCCATTGGTTAAGGCATCCCCGGGGAATAGTCCCATACACTAGCTTAGACCAGATATAAATGTGGCTTTTCCAGGCACCTATTTCAGAACACGACTGGACCCGTTGAAGATGAGAAGAGGACCAAGCATGATTTCTGAGACCTGATAAGAGCCTATGAGAATAGACTTCTCTCCTGTACCTTGTACAAAGACGTGGATCCTATGTGCAATGACTCGTACACAAAAAGTGTGTATAAGTTCAACAGGTTTATTCTTCGCTCAGGACCGTTATAATAAGCACCAACAGTATACACAGGGAACACACTCCTTCCTGTCCTCTCTGCTTGGTGTCCTTCTCCCTTCTTCTGTAATGATCCCCCTGTGCATTACCTTTCAACATTAACATTCTGATCACAAGCTATCCACAAGCTAATAATGGCTTGTGAGTCACTACCTAGACATAACACTACCCTTGCCCTTAAAAATAACGAATTACAGTTCTTGCCTATATAAAATATCACCCTTAAGTAAGGCAAAAAATGAAATTATCATACTAACTGACCTGTCTAGAAATCATACAACTTCTTTACATATTAGGCATACTACATTAAACTGATTTATACATTAATGTATTTTACAAAATCATCAAAATATATATATATATATATTTTTTTTTTACATACTCTGTGTTAGACCGGACATCCTTAGCATGGTTTCCCCTGTCTTTTTGCCTCTGCTTCCTGTGTTTCTGACTGTGTGCTGAACTTCATTTTTGCTGGTTTTGGTACTATTGGCACTTTACCACTGCTCACCAGTGCTAAAGTGCACTTGCTCTCTTTATGAACCGAATGGGTTCTAAATCATCCTTCCTTCCCTTTTACATGATTATCATATTTAATTTACTAGTAAGTCCTTAGAAAAGTGCACTAGAGGTGCCTGGGGCCTGTAAATCAAATGCTACTAGTAGGCCTGCAGCACTGATTGTGCCACCCACCTGAGTAGCCCTGTAAACATGGCTCACACCTGCCACTGCAGTGTGTGTGTGTGTGTGTGTGTGTGTGTATGTGCATGCAGTTGTAAACTGCCAATTCGATCTGGCAACTGTACCCACTTGCCAGGCCCAAACTTTCCCTTTTTGTACATGTAAGGCATCTCTAAGGTAGGCCCTAGGTAGCCCCATGGGAAGGTTGCAGTGTAAGTTAAATGTAGGAGATGTACTGATGTTTTACGTATCCTGACAGTGAAATACTGCCAGATTCTATTTTCACTGTTGCAAGGCCTATCTCTCTCATAGGTTAACATGGGGACTGCCTTTAAATATATTTTAATTGCAGTTTCCCATTGGGAGCAGATGGACATATGGAGTTTGTGGTCTCTGAACTCACACTTTAAAAATACAATGTTTGGTAAAGTTGTTTTTTAGATTCAGCTTGAAAAAGCAACTTTTTGAAAGTGGGCATTTTCTTGCTTAACCATTCTGTGACTCTGCCTGCCTGTGGAATCCACTGACAGTTGGCCTGTTTGTGAACTCCCTCTAGACAGTAACACATAGGGAGCTGTGTTGTAGCCTGCATATCCTGATGAGTCTAATGGGCTAGAGTGGGGAGGAAGAAGCTGACCCACCTGAAAGGGCTGTGCCTGTCCTCACACAATGCAGTCTCCAACCCCCCCGGTGTGTGTCTGGGGCCAGGCCTGGACAAGGCAGGATCTTCTGAACAACAGAAACTCTCCTTTGGAGTTTGCCTACTTCAAAGGCAGAAAGGAGTATAAGTAGTGGATCCAAAACCCCATATTTTTAGATTTCTTCTGGATCAAGAGGAACCTCTGCTGAGGAGCTGGAGGAGGAGTACTGCCCCTTTGCCTGTGAGTGTGCTTTGCTGGGTTGGCCTGCAGTTGCTGCTTCTGCCTGCGAGAGGGCAAAGACTGAACTTTACTTTGTTTTCCTGCTTGTGAAATGTCTCTGAAGCTTGGACTGAGCTTGCCCCCTGGTTTGAAGTCTCAGGACCATCAAAGATTTCCTCTGCCAGTGCCTGGACTCTCTTGCTGATACTCCTACCCTGCCAAGTGGTTCCCAGTTGAGACCCTGGGTCCTTGAAAAGAGAAGCTGGTGGAACCAAAACTGAAATCCATGCACAGGAGCCATGCAGGATAAAAATCGATGCACTCACCTGCCTCTCGGCTGGAAAATCGACACAACACCTGCTGGTGGCTGCCAAAATCAACACATCATCCACTCAGCACGGTTCTTAACCACCATGCGCTGGAATTTTGTATGCATTGTCGCTGGGTATCAAAACCACAATGAACCTGCTCGGACCTGAGGTTGCCCGTCTAGAAATCGATGCATCGCTCTTCTGTGGGCAAGAAAAATTGCATGCCACCCACCAGCCCGGAGAAGAAATGACTCACGCCCTCGCTTGCGAGTAAGGAATCAACGCATCGCTGACTTTTCCGACTCACGCTTGCCTGTGTGACTTAATTTTTCACACAAACCAGGTACTTTGTGTAAAAATAACGCATCCATTGTTTTCCATGGATTAGGATTCTTTCAATTTAAAAAGTCATAACTTTGGTTGTGCATGTTGAGTTTTTGTCGTGTGGTCTTGTTTGATGTAGATAATTAATGGGTATTTTTTTGGTCACTTTTGTGGTGTTTTCACTGTATTACGGTGTTTGTTGGAACAAATACTTTACACATTGTGTAGGAAAATGTTTCCCTTGGCATGGATACCCCCTAGCTTTTTGCCTTTTTTTATGCTAGTCATGATTGAAAGTGTGCTGGAACCTTTCTAACCAAGCCCCAGCACCACTGTTCTTTCCATTAACTGTACCTCTGTCTCCACAATTGGCACAGCCCTGGCACACAGAAAGTCCCTTGTAAATGGTATCCCTGGTACCAAGGGCCTTGTGGCCAGGGAAGGTCTCCAAGGGCTGCAGCATGTATTATGCCACCCTGGGGACCCCTCACTCAGCACGTGCACACTGCCTCACAGCTTGTGTGTGCTGGTGGGGAGAAAATTACTAAGTCAACAGGGCACTCCCCTCGGAGTGCCATGCCCACAACCAACTGCCTGTGGCATAGGTAAGTCACCCCTCTAGCAGGCCTTACAGCCCTAAGGCAGGGTGCACTATACCACAGGTGAGGGCATAGCTGCATGAGCACTATGCCCCTACAGTGTCTAAGCCAATCCTTAGACATTGTAAGTGCAGGGCAGCATAAAGAGCATATGGTCTGATAGTTTGTCAAACATGAACTCCACAGTTCCATAATGGCTACACTGAATACTGGGAAGTTTGGTATCGAACTTCTCAGCACAATAAATCCACACTGATGCCAGTGTGGGATTTATTAAGACATGCACACAGAGGGCATCTTAGGGATGCCCCCTGTATACCAGCCCAACTACTAGTGCTAGGCTGACCTGTTTCTGCCAGCCTGCCACAACCAGACGGGCTTCTGGCCACATGGGGTGAGTGCCTTTGTCACTCTGTGGCAAGGAACAAAGCCTGTACTGGGTGGAGGTGCTTCACACCTCCCCCTGCAGCAACTGTAACACCTGGCGGTGAGCCTCAAAGGCTCAGGCCTGGTGTTACAGCGCCCCAGGGCACTCCAGATAGTGGAGATGCCCACCCCTCCGGACACAGCCCCCACTTTTGGCCGCAAGTCCAGAGGAGATAATGAGAAAAACAAGGAGGAGTCACCCTCCAGTCAGGACGGCCCCTAAGGTGTCTTGAGCTGAGGTGACCCCTGCCTTAAGAAATCCTCCATCTTGTTTTGGAGGATTTCCCCCAATAGGATTAGGGATGTGCTCCCCTCCCCACAGAGAGGAGGCACAAAGAGTGTGTAGCCACCCTCAAGGACAGTAGCTGTTGGCGACTGCCCCCAGACCTAAACACACCCCTAAGTTGAATATTTAGGGGTGACCCTGAACCCAGGAAACCAGATTCCTGACGACCTGAAGCAAGAAGGAGGACTGCTGACCTGAAAGCCCCGCAGAGACGACAGAGAAATCAACTGTTAGATGAAACAAAGAAACAACCATCTTTAAAGGGACTCCAGCCTCACTTCTGAAGCAGGAGTCCCCAACACTCTGCACCCGATGCCCCCGGCTTGTGTTCAGAAGAACCAACACTGCAGAGAGGACCCCCAGGCGACTCCCACGATGTGGACCCCCTGAGATGACCTCCCTACATCCCCAGAGCGACGCCTGCAGGGAAATCCAGAGGCTCCCCGCTGACCGCTACCTCCCGGTAACAAAGAACCAGACGCCTGGAAGAAGCACTGTACCCGTAGCCCCCAGGCTCGAGAGAAACCAACCACCAGTGCAGGAGTGACCAGCAGGCGGCCCTCGTCCTTGCCCAGTCGGTGACTGGCCTGAGAAGCCCCCCAGGGCCCTTCCTGCATCGCTAGAGTGACCCCCTGGGTCTCTCCATTGATTTCTACCTAAAACCCGACACATACTTCACACACTGCACCCAGCTGCCCCTGGGCCGCTGAGGGTGTATTTTGTGTGCCTGTTTGTGACCCCCCCTCCCCACCCACCCTGTACTCTACAAAACTCCCATGGTCTGCTCCCTGGGGGAGCAGGTACTTACCTGCTAGCAGACTGGAACTGGAACACCCCTATTCTCCATAGGCACCTATGCTATTTGGGCCCTACTTTGACCTCTGCACCTGACTGGCCCTGTGTTGCTGGTGCTGGGTGTTTGGGGTTAACTTGAGCCCCCAATGGTGGGCTGCTTATACCCTGGAGACTAACCTTGTAAGTGCTTTACTTACCTGAAAAACTAACCATTACTTACCTCCCCCAGGAACTGTTGATTTTTGCACTGTGTCCACTTTTAAAATAGCTTATCACCATTTTTGCCAAAACTATGTACATTACTGTTTTAATTCAAAGTTCCATATTAACCTATGCCAAGTACCTTACAACTTATGTACTTGAATTCTGAATCTTGTGGTTCTAAAATAAATTAAGAAAATAATATTTTTCTATATAAAAAACGATTGGCCTGGAGTTAAGTCTTTGAGTGTGTGTTCTCATGTATTACCTGTGTGTGTACAACAAATGCTTAACACTACCCTCTGATAAGCCTACTGCTTGACCACCCTACCACAAAATAGAGCATTAGTATTATCTAATTTTGCCACTATCAACCTCTAAGGGGAACCTCTTGGACTCTCTACACACTATCTCTCACTTTGAGATCATATATACAGAGCCAACTTCCTACACATTACGTCTGTGATAAGCTTGACTGCCTGTGCCAAGCTACCAAGGGGATAAGCAGGGTTTGTCTGAGTAAGTGTAACTCCCTTACCGTGACAAGAGTGAGGGTCCCTGCTTGGACAGAGTGCCTACTGACTGCCAACCGGAGACCCCATTTCTAACACTCTGCCTAACTTAGTTATTATTTATTTTTAAAATCTTTATCCACATGCTTTTCAGGGACCTTATTCCAATCGTCGATACCAGCAGGTATATTATATATATAATTTTCTGGAAAATTATTCAAATTCTTACTACATGTTGGCATAGGACTATGGCTTTGTCTATGTCTAGGTTTCCTACTCACTTGTATATCATCAATCCAATCATATAACTTGGGTATCTGATCACTTTGACTACTTTTCACACTTTTAGGAATCAAAGTCTTCCCTTAAAACAATGCCAACCTTTTAGAATGCCATATCTTTCCATTGCTTAATAATGCAGAATTACATAGGATCTTAATCACTTTCAAAGGTGTAGAGTATTTACTTTCTCCCTTACGTACTAGTCTCCCTTTCTTAACCTTCACTATGTTCCCGATTTTGTGGTCAGTTCCCTCACCCCAAGAGTTTGATCTCTGTTTATACTTAATTAGACCTTGTTCCGTATGTTTCTTCACCTTCTTGACCATATAACTTTTTGTGTTTTTTAACCACCCTCTGTTGTCTTTAGTGCATGGGGGATTTACCTCATTCATTCAAAAGGGCTATGTGAAGTGAGCGAACATATGGGAACTCTGTATGCTCCGACTGTCTTCCTTAATTTGTCTCCCCAATCCACGCCTTTACTGTTGGATAATTCTTGGGTACCTTTAATTGCACTATTGAACTGATCAGCATTACCATTTCCTTTGTGGTGGTATATGGATATAGTTTTATGCACAAGCTCTTTTTTTTTTTTATGATGGTACTGCACATATCTGAAATTAATTGTGCTCCATTATCTGAAACTATAATTTTTGGAAGTCCTTCACGGCTGAACACCTCCTTTAAAAAAAATAAAAAATCTACTACAGCTTCAAAATCTGCTTTGCATACTACTTTGAATACTGGCCTTTTAGAGAAATAGTCTACTAATACCAAAATCAATTTTGAAACATCATTTAACCCTGTACAGGGCCAAAAATATCAACCCCTATCCTTTCCCCTTCATTTGTGGAACTTCTATGAGATATAATGATGGTTTAAAGGTAACCATGGTTTTATCAGAATTGGTATACTTAACAATTTTTGTGCAGCTTTATCAACTCCTGGCCATCAGTATGCTTGCTTAACCCTATTCTTAGTGCTTATAATGCCTAGGTGACCTTCATGGCACAGAATGATTACTTTTTCCCATACTAGGTGGAACAATTTTCCCCCCCTCTTAACAAAAAATCTTCCTGCGCAGACTGTTTGATTCTTACCTCCCAAAAGGGAACCAATTCCTTTTGTAAAAGATTCTTCTCTGGCCAGCCCTCCTTAACATATCTTTTGAAAGTATTGAAAGTGAAATCATGTATAAATGAATTAGACCGCTTCTCCTGTCCTATACTCTGCAGTTCTTCTGTATCAACCATGGCTACTAGGTACTCATCCAATTAATTCTTGTTGCCATATCCTCAATAGGTAACAGTAGTCTGCTTAAAAAATCTGCAATCATGATGCATGCACCTAGAATGTATTTTACTTTGTAAGTAAAATCTAGTAATTGCATGGACAGCCTACTAAGCCTTGGGGATACATTCCTTGAATCTTGTGACATGGGCACCTTAGTAAGGTGTTTATGATCCCTCCTTACAATTACTTTAATGTCCCACATAAATTGTCTAAAATGTTTTAACCTCCATACACACCCTAAGGTCTCCCTCACGGTGATGGAATGTCTTTGCTCAGCTGAAGTGAGTACCCGAGATGCAAAAGCGACTATCCATTCAGGTCTGTTATCTTGTAAGATAGCACTGCTCCTAAACCCTTACCACTCGCATCAGTGGTGATGAACATTGGTAACTTTAGATGAAACTTAGGTCCAATCCTTGGAGTGTCAGGGCTGTTCAAATATTCTCCTCAATAAACAACTCTGACATTCTTCTGTCCATACAAACTTAATTCCTTTTTTTCACAGTTGTCTGATGTGATACATCTTTTTTGAAAAGTTGTAAACAAATTTGGAGTAGTATTCTGCTAAACCTAAAAAAGATGGTACCTCATCCTTGTTCTGAAGAATGGGAGCTTTCTTTGTAGTGTTAAGTAGTCCAGTTTGGGTCTAATACCGCTAGAACTGATCTCATGCCCTAAATAAGTAACAGTGCTTTCTGCAAATCTGCATTTTGTTTTTTCAGCTATTAATCCAGACTGCTCTAATGTCCTTAGTACTATTTTTCTCTTTTTTCCCATTCATAAAATATCAACTTTGAAGATTATGACATTCTTCTTGTTTTGAAAAGTCGTGTACATGAGGCGCTAGAACATAGCTGCTACTGAGACTAGCCCAGACAGAACTCTCTTAAATTGGAAACATCCTACGGGAGTTATGAACGCAGTGAGGTGTCTGCTACTATGATGTCATGCTGCTTGGTACGCTGAAGTTAAGTCTGATGTGGAAAACCACTTCATGTCTTTAGTTGCTGCGAAAAGTTCATCAATTCTAGGTAATGGAAACATGTCTGCAAAGATGTTCTTATTGAGTTACCTGAAATCTACACATGCATGGATGCCATCATTTGCTTTTATTGCCACTACTATGGGAGCAACCCAAACCAAAGATTCGTCTTGCTCTATCACACCTCTTTCTACCAACTTATGTTCACTAATCACTTCCTCCCTCACACTGATGGGAATGTTTCTTAATTTGTATACACAAGGTTTGGCGTTCTCTTTTAGGACAATCTTGTGAGCAAATCCTTCTAATTTGCCCACTTACCAGTAAATACTTTTGATAATTTGCTGACATCATTTCCATCCTTCTTATGACTTACTATCAACACTTGATCAGGACTTTTCGGGTGAAGCACAATGTCCATTTCTCTTTGATCCCACCAACCTAGAACACATGGACCAGATACTACAACATACAGTTTACATTCTTCTTTCATTCCTTTGAACTCGAATAATAATTTGTGGAAACCTAAAAGATCTATAGTTTCACCAGTAGATCTCTGAGGATGAACATCAGGTTTTTCTAACTTTGAGCCAATTTTGTCACAGAATAAGTTGGACCATGTGTTCTTATTTATGATGCTAAATGGTGATCCAGAGTCGGCTATCACTTGAACTCCTCCTATTGCCATTTTGCACATGGACTTCTTCCTACCTGATCCTTCCATGCACAATACTTCATCCTCTTGTACACACAAAATTTGTCGACCTTCCACATCAGAACTAGAGTTGTTGTCTTCTTTACAATCTTCAACAACACTCTTAACAGATTTGTTTTTGCAACACACACGTGCATAATGGCCTTTGAGGCCACACTTGCCACACTCCTGTCCTAAGACAGGACGCTTTTTATCATGGGCTATGCTGGAAGAACTCCTGCGCCTGTAACATTTACCTTTCAGATTCTCCATACCTGAATTATATTTTTGTTTCCCAACATTCTTTTCTTCCTTTCTTTGGTTCTCTTGAGTACTTTTAGGTTGTACTTTTTTCTTTACAATTTTTAAACTTTCTTCTTCTACTTAACTGTTGCCTGACGTCACTACTACCCTAGCACAACTGGTTGTAAGTGCTGATTTGCTAATGATAGCAGTGACCTCTTTCAAGCTGGTTTCTCAGATTCACAACCTGTCCTATAAACGTGGATTGTTGCAGTGTGAAATTACTTGATCCCCTACCAATTCATCCTTCAACACTCCAAATCTGCAAAACAGTGCTATTTTCCATAATGCGACTACCTAGTACTCAATTTTCTCATTGGGGACTTGTTTTCTGATAAAAGTTATATTGATCAATCACTTTGCATACAGTAGGTGCAAAATACACATCTAGATCTGCTAATGCTTTTGTGAATACTTCTCCATCTGCTGAACAAGGCTTTTTCTCCATGTGGTTGTAAACTCTTAAATCTCCAGGGCCGCAGGCAATGTAGTATCACTTTCTTTTTTTTCTGGTGACATATCTTCAAATGTTTGAATGTAATTAATGTAATAATCCTACCACTGCTCCAATTTTACATTATTGTCCTCATCTTCCTTTCCCATGAAAGGCTTCAATGACATTAAATTCATGGTTGTCATGTTACAATTTTAAATTACCTGTATATTAGTTAAGACAAATACAGATATATAATATACTATTTTATCTATGAGAGAGTACAGGGTTAAGTTTTGTCCCACGAGTGTGCTTGTTGCTGTCAATAGGCCAAATCACAGGGGTATAATAAAATCTTGTACTACGTGATACCATATACTGTTGCCGTGTGTGCCTGTCACCGATAGCAGGCTCAAATTGAATTTTGAACCCAACGAAGTATAGTTCTCAAAAACAAATTGGTGTGCCCATCACCGTGTATAATTAGGGCCTGAATTAAGATGGTATCAAACTTGCACAGCTTATTTTCTGCCAAGTGTATCTGTCACTGACAACAGGCGTTGTAAAACACAGAGCGACTTTAAGTTTCAAAATAGAAGTGGTGTGCTTATCACTGTGTGTCTGTGAGGGCCCTATCCAAAATGGCTGTTGTTTTCCCAGGTGTGCCTGTCACTGATAACAGGCTTTGTAAACTTGGCTAACTCATCTAAGTTTAGGTCACTGTGTATAAGTTAGAGCCCAATCCAAGATGGCTGCCACATACGTGAGGGTATGTGCTCTCTTCTACACATCAATGGATAAGCTGGGAACAGAGTGGGGCGGAAAGCAAGTTCGCTTGTTGGTGTACACACACACTGCGCTCGTGCATTGCTAAGGAGGAGGCATGTGCGGAAGAAGCCATGTGCTTAACCGTTGTACCTTTGCAGTAAGTGGAGAGATAGCATGCTGCATGGACGCTAGCTGCTGGTGCAAATATTAAGAACAAGCTGCTTGTAGATGTAAAAGGCTGGGCAGATCCAGCAGGACTAGGCTACAAAAAGTCTTACATGGTGCCCAAATGGGTTTAGTGATGGTCCTGAGCACTTGTTACCATGTGTATGTTCAATTACTCGTACACAAAAAATTTATCTAAGTTCTGCAGGTTTATGCTTCGCTCAGGACTGGTATCAGCACCAACAGCATAAACAGGGAACACACTCTATCCCGTCATCTCACTTGGTGTCATCCTTCATTTTTCCCCATTGTTCCACCGCCATACATTTCCTTACAACATTAACATTCTGATCATGAGATATAAGAGAAACCTACCCACGAGCTAATAATGGCTCACGAGGAACTACCTAGACATAACAGTGGCTCCAAGTGTTAAAAGGCAGACCTCTTGTTAAAGCTTCAGGGTCACAACAAGCTACAAGAGGCAAGAGGACCAGGACTGGACCATCTTGTTTGCCTCTGTCTGCCACCCTGTGAATCTGTAAGTGCCTCTCCTGGGGGCTTTAGAATTTCACTGCTGTGGTGGATTGGAATTTAAAGGACTAAAGTCAGAAGGTAAAATCTTTGAACAGGACTAACCTGGTTAGTGTATCTGACCTATTCTGTATTGGGGTCAAAAGGCATTGGCACTATCTCTATTTAAAAAATTTAAAATTTCATATCAGCAGGTCCCTTTATTGGAATTTCATCATTTAGTATAATTTTGTTTATTAAGTTTTATTTTGGGATTTTTGTTTTACATTTCAACTTTATCTCTATTTGTCTGCTTTGTGCCACAGCTACCAGGGTGTTAAGCTCAGGATTATTTCTTAACTTTAGTGATTCACCCTGACAAGGACTGGGTTCATTACTTGATGTGGGTACTTACTCCACCTCAGTGAGTGACCCAGTTTCTTACAGTGGTGTTCGGCGGTGGGACCCAGAACTCGTGTTTTTGCAATATCTCAATCAATCAGTACATTTGTAGAGTGCGCTACTCACCTGCGAGGGTCTCAAGGCGCTTGAGCGGGGAGGGGGAGCTGCTACTGCTCGAACAGCCAGGTCTTGAGGTGTCTCCTGAAGGTCAGCAGGTCCTTGGTCTGCTGTAAGTGGATGGGGAGGGTGTTCAAGGTCTTGGCGGCGAGGTAGGAGAATGATCTGCCACTCGTTGTTTTCCTGTGGATGTGTGGAGCGGTGGTGAGGGCGAGGTCGGCGGAGCGAAGCTGTTGGTTCGGGGTGTAGAAAGTGAGTCGTTCATTGAGGTATGCTGGTCCGGTGTTGTGGAGTGCTTTGTGGACGTGGGTGAGGAGCTTGAAGGTGATCTCTCAGTGCTTTAAGTTAAAATGAAAACTTTCTTTGGAATCTGGCACGAAAATTTACTTTTATGTTTTAAATTGACCTCTGGTTTTTGATTTCCCATTTTTAAAATTTTCATAAACTTAATCTACCCTCTGGCTTTTTACAACCGTGATTTTTAAGAGAATGGAAGTGAATCTGAGCATTATTGAGAGCCTCCACATGGCAGAGCTGAAGCAGCTGTGCAAGAAGAGCAGGCTAAAGCTGGCAAAAAGGGCCTAGAAAGTGGAGTACCGAATAGCCTTCAGAGGCTGGGTGGAGGTCCATCTGCTGCAAGCCTGCACAAGGGAGCAAGAGGAGAATGAAGCAGAGGAGGAAGAAGTAGTAGAGCAAGAGTAAGATGGCCCTACAGAAGCTCCAGTGCAAGGGGAGAATATACTTACGAAAGCCAGATTCCCTACCCTGTCCAGAGCAGGGAGCTTAGCATCTTCCCATGGCGAAGCAGAGGGGGCCCCAAAGCTATAATTGCCTACCCTGGCTGTGGAGGAAAAAAACCTGAAACCACACCATCAAGGGCCTTGGACGCATAAAAAAGTTGTGTCTGGAGGAAAAGAAAATGTTGTTAGCCCATGTGGTGAGCCAGAAAGGCCAGGAAGGTCACAGTACATTGTAGATGTGTAGTGCCCAGGAGAGGTAATAGGACTCACATCCCGAAAGATCTGGTGCTTAACTGTGTGGTGAGGGATGACATAGAGAAGTGGTTTGAGCCCTATGAGGTGACCTTGTCTCTTCCTAGAGTCCCAGATGAGAACTGGAGGAGCTACCCTGTGGAAGCACGTGCCCACTATGAGGCGGATATCTTATCAGCCCTTGAGAAAACTGACAGGATGAGATGGACTCTCATGTAGGAAGCCCTTGTTGTGAAGTTTAGCCTAGTCCCAGAAAAGTATCACCTGAAGTTCAGAGATAACCAAATGCAGTCACACCATTCATGGGTAGACGTAATGGATTCTTCAAGTAAGACCATAGTTGGTTGAATGAAGGACAGTAAAATAAACTATTACAATGGGCTTTATAAATTGATCATGAAGGAACACATACAGAGTAACTATTTTACAGAGTTTTGCAGGACCTACTTGATTCCAAGCTCTCTATACTCCGAGAGCTTGCAAGGATGACGAACTCTGGATCAATACCAGAGTGTCCAAAGGAGTATCTGGTAAAAACCCTAAGATGGGTGATTCAGGTTCTCCCTTAACAGAGGCAGGGGAGGCCAGAATGAAACAGGGCAGTTCCTCAAAGGGCCCCAAAAGAGTTTGGGGGAAAAGGATTCCCATACTCCATCTGTGCACAACTGGTGAAGTTCTAGTTGGTGAAAGCCCAGGGTGTCTTTTTTTCCCTGCCTATTTGTTATGATTGTTACCAGTCAGGGCACAAATTGGGGACTTTATCTATACTAACAAACAATCCACAAATGGGCACCCTGAATGGGTTGTCCGTGTGCCTTTGGGGGAGGATTTCCCTAGGAGGAGAAGATAGAGCATGTCTTAATGTCCTTTAGTTGGGAAGTGGACTCAGAAGGTAAACTGGTGGTTCCTGAAGGGTGGGGGGAGTCGCTTTCACCAGATTTTAGTGAATGGTGTCCCTGTCACTCCTCTAAGGCATACCTGTAGCAGCCAGACCATGGTGGCGGAAAAGCTGGTTTCCTCAGAGCAGTATCTACCAGAACAGGTAGTCAGGGTAACCCAAGCCCCGATGGGCAGGACTTTTTCCCACCCTATGGACCTGTTATCTGGGAATGGGGTTTGGTAGGAGGTTTCCCAGAGGAATGTAATTTTAAGTCCCCAAACGCCCATTGACTGCATCTTTGGCAATGATCTTCCACTGGTGAAAGAATATCTGGATTGAGCCCCAACCCTTAAGATTTCTGAGGATACTGTCTCCAGACAGATTCTGGAGGCTCAGATGCGGGAAGGCGATAGAAGCAGTTCACAGTGGGAGAATCAGTAAGTGTTGGGTTACCTGCTCTGAGAAGAGCACCTCAAGATTGACTTTGGAGAGGCCACATCTGATCTATAGGTGCTGCCTGTGCTGTCTCAGAGACTGAGGACTGAAGACCTGCCCTAGTAGACCCCTGCATGACACACAGTGTGTGTCATAATTGAGGAGAGCTGTGGTTCCCTCCTGGGCGTCTGGAACTGCCAGGCACCTGTTCAGTCTCAGGGTACAGACCCTGGGCTGAGAAGTCAGTCTCAGGATTCCACTTCTAAAATGGCAGGAGTGATAGTGGAAGGAGAGTGTGTGCCACCTGCAGGTGTACCCCTCCACCCCCAACTCTGAAAATCCCAAGCTGCCAGAGTGACTTCCAGAAGAATAGAGGGTCTCCTTGCCAGCCCCCTGGCTGATAGTGAGACCTGCCCAAGGCCCCGACTGGAATCTTCACCTGGCTGACAGTGGCCTGGCTCTTGACACTTACAGTTGTCGGTGACTTCTGTTAACTGCTGTCTTTGTGGGCAGAGATTTTCCTAGGTTGAGGGACAGAAGTCTGACTTAGGGGCAGGATGAACCATATCATCATGATGGAATTATCTGTGTACTGCAATGCATCTGTGAATGAGCTAAGATTGAGAGCCTCACAGAGGTTGTCTGTGGATGAGGAGCAGGGTTCCCAATGGGCCAGTCCAAAGGCTGAGGAGGATGGTGACAGAGGGATACAAATAGGTTCAGAGAGGTAGAGATTACACAAATGCCACTGCAGAAGAAGCAACTTGTCCACATTCTACTGCCTGTGCTGGGAAGCCCATCAAGGCATTAATGAGTATACCCTAGCTTTTGGCTGCGGAGGGCCTGTGTGGGAAATTTGCCCTTCTACAGAGTCACCTCAGATTGTTTTGTTTTTTTTGTCTTTTTATTGAACTATTTTCTCTGTTGAACTCTGTGCATTTTACCCATGCTAATCCCTGATAAAGTGCTTGTGCCCTTTCTTTCACCATGTTGAAATAGTTTTACACCTGATTGGTTTATTTAATTTGCTCATAAGTCACTGGTATGTTGTACCATATGTACCCAGGGCTAGTAAATAAATGCTTATACTGTAGTGGACTGCAGCACTCTTTGTACAATCCACTGCAATAGCACGGTAAAGCATTTTTCCATGCCCACAAGTATCATGGTACAAATTGGACCAGTCAAACTAACCCCTTTTTGACAGGCCTAAACCTTCCGTCTAAATATTTATATCACCCCTCAATAGGCCTTATTGCCTGTAAAGGCAGGATGCATGATATTTTGAAGTAGGACATGTAAAGGTTAACATTAAACATGTCCTTACAGTGACTAGCGCCTCAGCTTTTTTCAATGTAGCAGGGTTAGCTGTTCCATAGGAAAGTATTGGGATATGATAATACTTTTAATACATGTTCTCTATCTAAGAAATGGCTATATGTTTAATTATTTGACTTTTTTAAATATTTATTTCAAACCCAACTCATTGGTGAAGTCAGATAAATATTTTGTAAAGATGACTTTTAAAAGGTTGCCTTTGCCTTGGTTGAAGCTACTGGAAGTTTTTTCTACATTTTGCTCATTCACGTCTTTTTTTTGATAAACAACTTTTTATTAATTTAAAGGCATAACATTCAAAACTCCTAAAATGGCACACCTTTCATACGATTTATTTTGCACAAATACAATCAGTGGCAAGTCAATGGTATTGATCAAGTATGTTCAAAAGTCGCATTGGCACATGGAGAACGTTTGCAACTGCCCATCACAAGATCAGTTATAATATTTCACCCAGATATTTCCCACAGATCTTAGCACATTTACGAGGGACACCCGTGCTTCATAAACCGTTTTCTCTTGCCTAGCACACCAGTCCACCCCTCTCCTCCAATTCGAGAGGGTCGGCGGGCCGTGGCCTTCCACTTCACTGCTATGTCCCTTATGGTACCATAAGGGCAGCGCCCAGCAAGGTCCGATCCAGTCTGGTACCTCCTCTACCTTCCATGACTCCCAACAGCACAGCCAATGGGGATTGTGGAACCTCACACTCCAGATGTTCGGACTGCTCCTTCAGTAGCTTGGTCCAGTAACATTTTATGTGGGGACTTAACTAAATCATATGGTAGAAGTCTGCTGACTCTGCATCGCATTTGGGACAGGCGGGGTTCCTCAGAATTCCTGCTTGGTGCAGCCTTGTGGGGGAGAGGTATACTCCATATAGATAATGTTTGAATGATTCGCAGCCAGGATTATATGGAGTTAAGCTGCAGTGCCATTAGGGCATCCCACCAGTTTTTCTCCTGTAATAGTACCAGGCAGACCTTCCATCTTTTCTTAACATGGGTGAGATCCCCCAGAGCATTGTTGATCAGCATTTTATATAACTGAGACACTCCACCCTTCCCTATGGCTCCCATTAGTAATTTAACCTCAAGCGGGCTATGTTCTGGTAGTGGTGTGGCGCCTGTGATGTGTACCTGGAGAGCATGGTGAAGCTGCACATATTTTATAGAATTGCGTTTGTGAAAGCTAATAGGTCTGTAACTCCTGGAAGGAACACATGTCTCCTGCCCTACATCTCCCAGTTGTGAAATTCCTATTTGATCCCATTTAGTGAACCTTTGTAGTGCTGCTTTCTCACTTATCCATGTACCTTTCCATTGATGGATTTGCGGAGTCAGAGTGGCCACCCACCAAGTGTGCCTCAAAGCCGCCCGCCATGCCAGGAACACCATTTTGGTACCTGGGGTAACTCATTGGAAATCGGTGACCCATATAAGATGTTGAATACTTTAGAGAAGCCCAGAGTGTGATGCTTCAATTTGTATGCTGGATCAGACCACCCCCTGTGAACCAATCGTGTATGACTAGCAGTAGAGTCACCAGATAATATAGATAAAGGTTGGTCATGCCCAGTCCCCTGTCGTATGGGCCCCTTTGACAATACTGCAGTGCAATGAAATGTCTATTTCCCTGCCAGAGGAAGGATGTTAATCTTATCAAAGGCACGAAACCAAGATCAAGGCAGCAGGAACAGTAGATTTTGCAAGGTGCATAAAAAACGCAGAAGGATCATCATTTTAAAGAGTGCTATATGGCCTAGCACATTCAGGGGAAGAGAACGCCATTTCACCAGATCCGCTGTTGCACGTTGTGTTAACGGTTGCAGATTCAAGGCCCAAGCCAGGTCGGGAAGTAGTTTCACCCAGATACGTAGATATTTAAAACTTTAATCGCCTGATGAGCATAGTGTCCTGCCAGGAAAAGGAGTCCTGTAATGGTGACAAAGGCAATGCTACATATTTTAAGGGGTTCATCTGGATACCTGATGCCTCCGCGAAGCATTTCAGCAAATGTAGACTGCGCGGCCAAATGGTAATCGAGTCTGCCAGGTAAATGAGGACGTCATCCGCATAAAGCTCTATGTGGTCGTCATCTTCCCAGTTTCATCACGTAAATAGAGGGTCTGTCCTCACCATTTGCACAATGTACTGTGTACTGCCGAATATGGCAAAATGCCTTGGATAGAGTACCATTAATCAGCACCCGGGCCTCAGGGTTGACATTCAGTGCCCATACCAGCCTGCATAAACACAGACCCAGCCTGACTCACCTTAACACAACTTGTAAGTAGCTTCAGTTCACCAAATCAAATGTCTTTTTGAAGTCCACAAACAATAAGATGAGGTCCCCTGGCAGCCGGTGATGGTGAGCTAGGACTACCTGAATCCGCATTGGTCAGGATGTATCGGGGTAGACAGTACCCATTTGAGACGGGCAGCCAGGACAGTGGTTAAAATGTTTACATCTCCATTTATAAGTGAAATGGGGTGATAATCCGCACACGCCCGGGAGGAAGTCTGGGTCTTGGGGACCACCACTACGGTGGCCATATCCATCCCCAAAGGGATCGAACCCTTCCGGTCCACCTCTCTAAACAAGCTGAGGAGTCTAAGTGTTAAGATCTTGCAGGATTTTATATAATATTCGGTCCTGGGGTTTTCGCAGGGGCCAAAGCTGAGATAGCATTCTCGATTTCCTTACTGGAAATGGGCTCATCTACGACCTTTTTCTCAATAAGGGTTAGTGTGGGAAGGGAAATGTCATTAATAAACTGAGCCGAGTACTTAGGGTCAGCTGCCAGCGAGACAGTTTAGAGGGACCGATATTATTCAGCAAACACTCAGGGAGGGTATTGACTGTGTTGCCCCGCAGGCAATCAATCTCATGGATAATCTGTGCCTGTTGGTGGTGAGACACCAGCCAATAGAGTAGCTTACTGCTTTTATTCCCCCAGCCGTATGCTTTGGACGTGGACACCCTCCACAGGTGCTTAGCCGCCTCCATGGATCGGTTATGCATTTCATCCATAATCACTGTTACACAACAGGATTCTGTTTCCCTGGGTTGTGTCCCCTGTTCACCCTCTAGGGGAAGTGCTTGAGCCTTTAACTATGTAATGTGTGATGTGCAATTTCTCTTATCCTTGGGCAAAGCCCTGGGTCACGCCTTACCTGCGCCCAAAGGACTTCGGGCAATGAGATGGAAACATTGTTATTTTTAAAATACGCCTGTAATTGTCTGCAGATAGCGAGTGCAATCTTAGTTTTTCAGATCTCATGCATTAAGATGCCACAGGGGACGGGCCTCTCTCCTAGCCGACCCCAGCTGCCCGAGTAGGGGGGGCATGATCTGAGATGCCCCTCGGTAGAATTTGGATTTCATTAACAGCACTACACTCAGCAGTCGGACCAAGGATAAGATCTATTCTAGACTATGTGGTGCACCACTGAGGTATGTGTAAATTGTTGGTTCTGCGGGTGCCACATTTTCCATACATCTCTCAGTCCCAGGGATGCGAACCACTCTGACAAGTGCCACGCTGTTGCACATTGGGAGTCAGAGGATGAACCTGACGTGTCTTTCTCGGGATCGGATAATGCATTAAAGTCACCCCCTATCAATGTCTGCCCATGGGAGAGCTCCAATAATAACTGTGCAAGATCTTGTAATCATGTCCTCACTGCTGCCGGGGAGTGTACACACTCACCAAATTAACTGTGCTGCCCTCTACTGTGTCCGTGAGAGCCCTATATCTCCTTTGAGTATACTTAATGATCCTACCAACCACCATCGGGAATGAGCGTCTTCGTAGGACAGGTACCCCCCTGGAGCCCCTGGTTTCAAGGCGGTATGATAAACTTGGTCATACCCTCAACAAGCCAAGAAAGGGCAGCAGTCCTCAACCAGGTGAAGTTCTTGCAACATCAATACATCTGGGTAATGTCAGAGAGCAAAGGCAAAGACTGCGGCTTGTTTTATCTTGGCAAGGAGACCATTGCCATTCCAGTACAATATCTGAAACGGTCGCATCATACCAGTTGGCCAGATAGGAAACTTATTACTGAAGGAGGGTCAGTTGACAGGCTCGTAACACCACTTGATGCAAAGTCTAAAACCACATGTCTCCCTGATAACATGTTCGTCCGTTGAGGGTGCGCAATACCAGGTGCATGCATGCATGCCAAAGTAGGTGCATCGAACATATACCAAAATCAACAACAACAGTAACAAATTGGTTGACAACATACATCCCCTCCCCCAATTCCCACTCCATACTTACCCCAGCAGCATCTGTCGCCATATAGTCACCACTCCAGAAAAACTCAACAAACAAAAGGACAAAAAGGTAAAGGCTTATCAGGTCGTGGGCGACCCTTCTATGATACAGGATCATCATCAGCACCAGATCACCAAAACATTTACAATTTCTTGGCCAACGTCTGAAGTATAGACACCATATGGCGATTCCTCTCTGACTCTAGATTAAAGGGCTTAAAAATAGATTAGTGTCACTGCTTGAGTTGGGTTCCTCAGGTAGCGTCTCTGACCTTGAAGTCTCATCTAATGCCTCTGCTGTCCCGTTAGCCACTGCTCTGAGTGGTGAGGCTTCTGGATGTTCCATCCCCGGGGATATGGATCCACCGATATGAATTCACCCTACGAGACGCCCTCCCACCTCCAGGAGTGCTGGCGTTCCTGCTGTGTCTTGGGCCTGACCTCAGTGTGTTGATGATTAACACGCCCTGAGTCTGATGAAGGATTTTGGTCAGATTGGGACAGCAACCATTCCTCAGTAAGCTAGGTCCAAGCAGAGGTCGATGTAGGAAAGTACCCTCTTTCTTGGCATGTTTACCCCCTTTTTCTGCCTGATGTCCATGTGTTTGACTGTGTTCACTGGGCATTCTGCTAACCAGGACCCCAGTGATTATGCGCTCTCTCCCAAAGCACACTGGTGCCCTATTGTAAGTCCATAGTATATGGTACCTAGGTACCCAGGGCACACCTATGGGCTGCACCATATAATTTGCCACCTATAGGGAACCCAAGCATAGGGTTCAGTAGGAGTGCCACTGCAGTCTGTGTGAAAAGGTGCAAGCATCCTTTTACTGCCATTTTTATTGCACCAAATCATTTTTAAGTCACCCCTATGGCAGGTCTTCCAGCCCAGAGGGCAGAGTGCAAAGTACCTGTGTGTGAGGGCAACCCTGCACTAGCAGATGTCCATCACCATCCCAGAGGTGGTGCCCAGAGTTCCTCCAGAGTGTCCCTGGGTTTTGCCATCTTGGATTCCAAGGTGGTAGGGCACTCTGGGAGCATCTGAGTGACCAGTGCCAGCAGGTGACATCGGAGCCCTCCCCTAACAGGTGCTTACCTGGTTAAGTGTCCAATCCCCTCTGTCAGGGCTATTTAGGGTCTCTCCTCTGGGTGTTTCTTCAGATTCGGATTTCAAGACTACAGCAGGAATCCTCTGCATCCTTTACTTCATTGTTTACCGATGTAACCAGAGCTGAACCCTTCAGGAACTCTACAAACTGCAACAAAGAAGCAAAGATGACTTCTGCAACATTGTAACTTCAGCTCCTGCCAGCAACTGCAACAGTTTCCAGGTTGTGCATCCTCCGAGGCCTGCCTATCTTCATCCTGCACCAGAATAATTGAAGGAATCACCCTTGGAGTGACGGACTCACTTCCCTGCTTCAGCAGGCACCTCCTGTAGGAAAGTACCATCTTCTTTGGCATGTTACCCCCATTTTTACCTGTATGTCTGTATTTTGTTGCCTGTCTCACTGGGATCCTGCTGGTCAGGACCCCGATGCTCATAGTTTATGGCCTAATGTTTGTGTCTGTATAGTGTAGACTGTCACTGAGGCTCTGCTTATTAGAACCTCAGTGCTTATGCTCTCTCTGCTTTCAAATTTGTCACTAGCAAAGGTGCCCCCACATAGTTCAGGGCCATTTCCCGGGACTTTGTGAGTGCGGGTACACCATTACATGTGTGCACTACATATAGATTAATACCTATGTGTAGCTTCACAATGGTTACTCCGAATATGGCCATGTATCATGTCTAAGATCATGGAATTATCCCCCCCATTCCAAATCTGGTCTTGGGGAGCCAATTCCATGCCTTCTGGGAGCTCCACCATGGACCCACAGTTCTGCCAAACCAGCTCTCTGAGGCTTGTACTGCAGCTACAGCTGCTGCAATATCACCGACAGGGTTCTGCCCTCCTGAGGTCTGAGCAGCTCAGTCCCAGGAAGGCAGAACAAAGCATTTCTTTGGAGAGCAGGGTGTTACATCCTCTCCCTTTGGAAATAGGTGTTACAGGCTGGGGTGGGGGTAGCCTCCCCCAGTCTCTGGAAATGCTTTGAAGGGCACAGATGGTGCCCTTCTTGCACAAGTCAGTCTACACCGGTTCAGGGACCACTTGTCCCCTGTTCTGGCGCGGAACTGGACAAAGGAAAGGGAAGTGACAACTCCCCTGTCCATCGCCACCCTTGGGGTGGTGCCCAGAACTCCTCCAGTGTGTTCCAGACTTCAGCCATCTTGCTTTGCAAGTTGTGGTGGCACTCTGGAGGGCTTTGAGTGCCAGTGCCAGCAGGTGATGTCAGAGACCCCTCCTGATAGGTCCTTACCTCTCAGGGCTATTTAGGGTCCCTCCTGTGGGTTCTCTTCAGATTCTGCTTGCAAGTTTCCTTCAGGAATCCTCTGCAACTACTACTTCATCCTCGGACCAACCGCAGCCTGCTCCAGGAGCCGCTGTAACAGCAACAAAGTATCAACAAGGGATACTTTTCCTCTGCAACTTCAGCTCCAGCCAGCAACTGCAACAGTTTCTACGGTGTGCACGCTCTGCGGACTCCTTCTTCACCCTGCACCAGAAGGACCGAAGAAATCTCCTGTGGGGTGACGTAGTCACTCCCCTGCTCAAGCAGGCTCCTTCCAAGACGACAACCGGTACCTTTGGAATCCTTTCACAGCGACGAGCGTGCTCCTAAGGACACAGAGGTTGGACCCCATTGACATAGACTGTCCTGAGGTCCTGCTGATGCAATTTGGAGGAGGTAAGACCTTGCCTTCCCTGAGTGCGACGGTACCCCTGTTGTACTGCATCTTCTTCACCTCCTGAGGCCTCTGTGCACTATTTGCAAAATTTCTTCATGCACAGCCTGGCCCAGGTCCCCAGCACTCCATCCTGCAACGCTCAACACGCTGAGTTGTTCTCCGGCGTCGTGGGACCTTCCTTTGTTGTGCTGCACCAACCGTGCTTTGCACCTCTCTTTTCCTCGTATCCTGGGACTCCCGTACTTTATTTTAGTGACACAAGGCCAAAAATATCGTAGAGGCAATATTCCTGCTGGAGGTAAGTATTATACACAATATATACACTAGTAACCAAAATCAGGTAAGTAAACAGTCATAGAATAGTGCAAACAGTACAAAATACAATAGACTGCAATGGGCCTAGGAGCAACACAAACCATATACTAAAATAGTGGAATGCGAATATCGAATTCCCCCCTAGGCAAGTGTAGTGTGTAGAGGGGCGCTGGGAGTGTAAGAAAACACCAGTGGTGAGTAAAGTACGCCACCCCAGAGCCCAGGAAAGCAGCAGTAAAGTACATCAAGTTTTATCAGGATACGCTAGTTGTGATAAAGGATTTTGCAAGAACCACGCAAGAGGGCAAGCAACAAACGATGGATTCCTGGAACTGAAGACCTGTTGAGAGAGGAGACCAAGTCCAAAAGTCGAAGAAGAGTCCAGGAAGGACAGGAGCCCCTGCCAACCTAGAAGAAGGTGCAAAAGTGGATTCTCCGGTCAGAGGAAAAGTACAGAAGCGCACCAAAGAAGATGGCTGCGGATTCCTGCTTGTTGCATGAGGTGTCCCATGCCGAGTTGTTGGATGCAGGCTGTTTGTGTTGCTTGATTCCGCCAACAAGCCTTGGTTCAAGCAAGTACGCGGTTTTCACCAGAAAGAAGCTGCCTGGACCCAGGAAGGGCCTGGGGGGTCTCCACTCCGGCTGAGGAGATAGAGGGGGATCTCAGCACTTCACAGAGCACTCAGAAGACCTGGCAGCACCCACGTGAGTCCCAGAACACAGGGACAAAGACGATGCAAACTGAGGTCGTGGCAGCACTACACTGGAAGGTCCCACGCCTCTGGAGAACAACTCAGGGAGCTGTGCATCACAGGATGGAGTGCTGGGGACCTGGGCTACGCTGTGCCCGAAGAACTTTTGGCAGAAGTGCACAGAAGTCCCAGGAGCTTCAGAAGACACAGTGCACAGGGGTACTGTCGCAGCACAGGGAGGCAAGCTCTTACCTCCACCAAATTTGGACAGCTGGACCTTTGGACAGTCTGGGTCACTTCGGTCCACCACCTGTGTTCCAGGGAGCATGCTAGTTTTCAGGAGAGGAGTCCCAGAGTTCCGGTTGTCGTCTCAGAAGTGTGCCTGCAGAAGCAGGGAAGTGACTCCATCACTCCATGGGAGATTCCTTTGGTTCTTCTGGTGCAGGGTGAAGTCAGGCAGTCCTCAGAGCGTGCACACCTTGGAAAGTGTTGCAAATGCTGGCTGGAGCTGATGTTGCAGGGCACAGGAGTCGTCCTGGATACTTTGTTGCAGTTACAGCGGTTCCTGGAGAAGTCTGCGGCTGATCCGACGGTCAGAAGCTGAAGCAGACGATGCAGAGTAGTCCTTGAGGAATCTTGCAAACCAAATCTGAGGAAACACCCAGAGGAGAGACCCTAAATAGCCCTGAGGTTGGGGTTAGCTACCTACCCAGGTATGCACCTATCAGGAGGGGTCTCCGACGTCACCTGCTGGCTTTGGCCACTCAGAGATCTCCAAAGGGTCCCCACACCTTGGAGTCCAAGATGGCTAATGCCAGGGACACTCTGGAGGAGCTGTGGGCACCACCCCTGGGGTGGTGATGGACAAGGGAGTGGTCACTCCCCTTTCCTTTATCCAGTTTTGCGCCACAGGGAGCTGGGGGTCCCTGAACTGGTGTAGACTGGATTATGCAAGGAGGGAACTGTTTGTGCCCTTCAAAGCATTTTCAGAGGCTCTGAGAGGCTACCCTTCCCATGCCAGTAACACCTATTTCCAATGGGAGCGGGTGTAACACCCCTCTCCTAAAAGAAATGCATTGTTCTGCCTTCCTGGGATTGAGCTGCTCAATCCCCAGGAGGGCAGAAACCTGTGGGTGAGGTGGCAGCAGCTGGGCCTGCAGTGGAAACATCAGAGAGCTGGTTTGGCAGTACTGTGGGTCCATGGTGGAGCCCTCAGGGTGCATGGGATTGCCCCCCAATACCAGATTTGGATTCTTAGACACCTCACATGACCATATTCGGAGTTACCATTGTGAAGCTCCATATATGTATTGACATATATGTAGTGCACGCTTTTAATAGAATCCCTGCACTCACAAGGTCTGGGGAATTGGCCCTGGATGACGTGGTGGCACCTTTGCTAGTTCACGGGTGCTCTCACACACAGTAACTTTGCACCAAGCCTTCAGTAAATGAAGGTTAGGCATATATAGGGAGACTTATAAGTTACTTAGTGCAGTGTAAAATGACTGTGAAATAGTGTGCACTATTTCACTCAGGCTGCAGTGGCAGTCCTGAAGAAAGGTTTGTATGAGCTCCTTATTAGTGGCAAAAGAATGCTGTACCCCATAAGGATCTCCTGGAAACCCAATGCCCTGGGTACCTAGGTACCATATACTAGGCACTTGTGTGTGAGGTCCAGTGTGCCAGTAAGAATTGGACAATGGAGTCACCAAACTGTAGTGACAAATTTGGTAAATAGAGAGAGGATAAGCACTGGAGTTCTGGTTAGCAGAACTTCAGTGACACAGTCAAGCATACTGACAACACATATAGGCCACAAACTATGAGCACTGGGGTCCTGGCTAGCAGGATCCCAGTGAAACAAGCAAAACACCCCGACAAACAGGCAGAAATCTGGGGTAACATGCCAGGAAAGATGGTACTTTCCTACACACACCCCTCCCCCCAAACGAGGGACAATAAGGCTGTTCTTGCCCAGATGAGTCTTCATTGTCTAAATGGAAATATCTGGAGAGTCCATCTGCATTTTAGTGGTTACTCCCGGGTCTATGTTCCACTGCAAAGTCCATCCCCAGTAGGGAAATGGACCACCTCAATGATTTAGGGTTTTCTCCTTTCATCTGTTTTAGCGTAAGAGAAGTTTGTGGTCTGTCTGAACAATGAAGTAAGTCCCAATTAAGTATGATCTCAGCTTTTTCAGGGCCCAGACCAAGCAAAGGCCTCCCTCTCCATGGCTGGCCAACGCTTTTCTCTAGGGGTCAACAGCCTACTGATAAAAGCAGCAGGTTGATCCTGGCCCTCTGAGTTTAATTGTGATAGCACTACCCAACCCCCAGTTCAGATGCATCTGTCTGGACAATGATTTTTTTTAGTAATTTGGGCTTTCTAGGGCAGGTGCAGTACACATAGCCTGCTTAAACTCCTCAAAAGCTCTTTGACAGCTGGCTGCCCACAGTACCTTTTTAGGCATCTTTTTAGAGGGGAGGTCATTAAGAGGAGCAACAATGGAGCCATAGTTCTTAATGAACCTCCTGTAATAACCAGTGAGACCAAGAATGGCTCTGATCTGGGTCTGAGTAGTAGGGGGAACCTACTCTAAAATAGTCTATATCTTCCCCTGTAGTGGTTGAACCTGTTCTCCACCTACCAGGTGGCCCGATAAACTACTTTCCCCCGCCCTATCAGGCATTTTGAAGCCTTGATAGTGAGGCCTGCCTTTTGCAGGGCCTCCAAAACGTTCCACAGGTGGACGAGGTGGTCATCCCAGGTCAAGCTAAATACAGCAATATCATCAAAGTATGCTGCACTGAAAGCTTCCAGACCTTGGAAGACTGTGTTCACCAGCCTCTGGAAAGTGGCAGGTGCATTGTTCAAACCAAAGGGCATAACTGTAAACTGATAATGTCCTCCAATGGTTGAAAATGCAGTCTTTGGCTTGGCACCCTCTGATAACTTGATCTGCCAATACCCTGCAGTCAAATCAAAGGTGCTTGGATACTTGGCAGAGGCCAATGTATCTGAGCTCATCTGCCCTGGGTATAGGGTGAGCATCTATTTTCCAGTATTGAGCCCTCTATAGCCCACACAAAACCGCATTTCTCTTTTTCCTTCTTTGCCATGAGGTTTGGGGACAAACAGCACTGGACCGGCCCAGGGGCCATATGAGTGCTCAATAACACCTAGGTTCAACATTCTCTGTACCTCAGACTTAATACAGTCTCTGACATGGTCATACTGCCTATAAATCTTACTTTTGACAGGCAAACTGTCTCCATTATCAGTGGTATGTTCACACCAAGTAGTGGTACCAGGTGTGAGTGAAAAGAGGTTAGACAATTGGCCTAGTAAATTCTTACAGTCCTCCCTAAGCTCTGCTGTGAAGCAGTCTGCAAGCACAACTCCTTCCACTAAGCCATCAGCTTCAGTGTTGGAGAATATCAGGGAGAAGGTTGCTTTCTTCCTCCTGTCCCTCATCTGTGGCCATGAGTAGGGTTAAATCTGCCCTAATATAGTAGGGTTTAAGGCGGTTGACATGAAGTACCCTAGGGGGATTTCTGGCAGTGCCAAAGTCTACCAAATAGGTGACCTCACCCTTTTTCTCCACAATAAGATGTGGTCCACTCCTTTTGTCTTGGAGTGCTCTTGGTGCCACAGGCTCCGAGACCCACACCTTCTGTCCTGGGTGGTACTGAGTCAGGACAGCCTTCTGGATATGCCATTGCTTTTGCAGCTCTTGGCTGGCCTGAATTTTCTTAGTGGCCTTTTTCGTATACTCGGCCATCATTGTTCTTAGGCCAAGTACATAGTCCACAATATCTTGCTTAGGAGGCTTTTTCACAAGAGCAAGGGGACCCCTAAAATCCCCTTCAACATCTACATGGCCCCACTCGCCAACATCCTCCGCCCCTATGCAATCACCGTCATCTCATATTTAGATGACACCCAGCTAATCATCTCCCTCACCAGGAACCCAGCCACCGCCAAGATAAATCTACACGCCGGATTCCTCGACATCTCCAAATGGATGACAGCAAGCCACTGTAGGAGGCTGGCCTGGCTTGTAGTGGGTACTAGAGGTACTTACACCTTGAGCCAGGTCCAGTTTCTAGCAGCTTAGGCTGGTAGAAGGTAGCTATGGCAAAGCAGCTTAGGCTGAACTAGGAGACATGTAAAGCTCCTACTATACCACTGGTGTCATATGCACAATATTATAAGAAAACACAATACACAGAAGTACTAAAAATAAAGGTACTTTATTTTTATGACAATATGCCAAAAGTATCTCAGTGAGTACCCTCAGTATGAGGATAAGATATATACACAAGATATATGTACACAAACCAAAATTATGCAGGTAATAGCAAGAAAGGTAATGCAAGCAGTGTAAAATTACAGTAGATTGCAATTGGAGCACATAGGTATGGGGCAACACAAACCATATACTCCAAAAGTGGAATGCGAACCACGAATGGACCCCAAACCTATGTGAGCTTGTAGAGGGTCGCTGGGACTGTAAGAAAAAAGTGAGGGTTGGAAAAATAGCCCACCCCAAGACCATGAAAGGTAGGTGTAAAGTGCACCTACTACCCCCAGAGAGCACAGAAGTCTTGATAGGGGGATTCTGCAGGAAGAACAACCACCAGCAATGCAACAACAGTGGATTTCCGGACCTGAGTACCTGTAAGACAAGGGGACCAAGTCCAATAGTCAAGACATTGTCGACAGTGGGCAGGAGTCCAGGAAATGCCAGCTGAGGGTGCAAAGAAGCTGCGACCGGGTGGAAGAAGCTTGGAGTTCTGCAAGAAAGAAGAGGACTAGGGACTTCTCCTTTGGACAACTGACGTCCCACGTCGCGATGAAGCTTGCAGAGGTGTTCCCACATAGAAAGACCACAAACAAGCCTTGCTAGATGCAAGGGTTGCGCTAGAGGTTTTTGGGTGCTGCTGTGGCCCAGGAGGGACCAGGATGTCGCCACTTGGAGGAGGAGACAGAGGGGGCGCCCAGCAAGTCAGAGAGCCCTCACAGAAGCAGGCAGCACCCGCAGAAGTACCTGAACAGGCACCTGGAAGAAGAGTGAACTGGAGTCCACCCGAAGTCATAAAAGGGAGTCCCACGACGCCGGAGGACAACTCAGAAGGTTGTGCACTGCAGGTTAGAGTGTCGGGGACCCAGGCTTGGCTGTGCACGAAGGAAATCCTGGAAGAGTGCACAGGAGCCGGAGCAGCTGCAAATCACGCGGTACCCAGCAATGCAGTCTAGCGTGGGGGGGCAAGGACTCACCTCCACCAAACTTGGACTGAAGAGTCACTTGGACAGAGTTGCTGAGTTCCAGGGACCTCGCTCGTCTTGCTGGGAGGGGACCCAGAGGACAAGTGATGCAGTCATTCGATGCCTGCAGTTGCAGGGGGAAGATTCCGTCGACCCACGGAGATTTCTTCAGAGCTCCTGGTGCAGAGAGGAGGCAGGCTACCCCCAGAGCATGCACCACCTGGAAACAGTCGAGAAAGCCGGCAGGATGAAGCGATACAAGGTTGCTAGCAGTCGTCTTGCTACTTTGTTGCGGTTTTGCAGGTGTCCTGAGCAGTCAGCGGTCGATCCTTTGGCAGAAGGTGAAGAGGGAGATGCAGAGGAACTCTGATGAGCTCTTGCATTCATTATCTGGTGAAATCCCCAAAGTAGAGACCCTAAATAGCCAGAAAAGGATGTTTGGCTACCTAGGAAGGAGGATTGGCTACCAAGAGAGGAAAGAGCCTATCAGAAGGAGTCTCAGACGTCACCAACTGGCACTGGCCACTCAGAGCAGTCCAGTGTGCCGCAGACACCTCTGTTTCCAAGATGGCAGAGGTCTGGGACACACTGGAGGAGCTCTGGGCACCTCCCCTGGGAGGTGCAGGTCAGGGGAGTGGTCACTCCCCTTTCCTTTGTCCAGTTTCGTGCCAGAGCAGGACTGGGGGATCCCTGAACTGGTGTAGACTGGCTTATGCAGGGATGGGCACCATCTGTGCCCATCAAAGCATTTCCAGAGGCTGGGGGAGGCTACTCCTCCCCAGCCTTCACACCTATTTCCAAAGGGAGAGAGTGTTACACCCTCTCTCAGAGGAAGTCCTTTGTTCTGCCTTCCTGGGCCAGGGCTGTCTGGACCCCAGGAGGGTAGAAACCTGTCTGAGGGGTTGGCAGCAGCTGCAGTGGAGACCCCGGAAAGGCAGTTTGGTAGTACCCGGGTACTATGCTAGAGACCCGGGGGATCATGGAACTGTCCCCCCAATGCCAGAATGGCATTGGGGGGACAATTCCATGATCTTAGGCATGTTACATGGCCATGTTCGGAATTACCATTGTGACGCTGTACATAGGTAGTGACCTATGTACAGTGCACGCGTGTAATGGTGTCCCCGCACTCACAAAGTCTGGGGAATTTGCCCTGAACGATGTGGGGGCACCTTGGCTAGTGCCAGGGTGCCCACACACTAAGTAACTTTGCACCCAACCTTCACCAGGTGAAGGTTAGATATATAGGTGACTTATAAGTTACTTAAATGCAGTGGTAAATCGCTGTGAAATAACGTGGACGTTATTTCACGCAGGCTGCAATGGCAGGCCTGTGTAAGAATTATCAGAGCTCCCTATGGGTGGCAAAAGAAATGCTGCAGCCCATAGGGATCTCCTGGAACCCCAATACCCTGGGTACCTCAGTACCATATACTAGGGAATTATATGGGTGTACCAGTATTGCAATGTGAATTGGTAAATTTAGTCACTAGCCTGTTAGTGACAAATTTGGAAAGCAGAGAGAGCATAACCACTGAGGTTCTGGTTAGCAGAGCCTCAGTGAGACAGTTAGGCATCACACAGGGAACACATACAGGGCACATACTTATGAGCACTGGGGCCCTGCCTGGCAGAGTCCCAGTGACACATAGACTAAAACAACATATATACAGTGAAATATGGGGGTAACATGCCAGGCAAGATGGTACTTTCCTACAGCCACCTCAAACTAAACTCAAACAAAACAGAAATCATCATCTTCGGCCCCAACAAGACAGCATGGAACGACTCTTGGTGGTCCACCACCCTCGGACCACCCCCAACACCCACGCACGCAACCTTGGCACTGTGCTAGACTCATCTCTATCCATGACCCAGCAAACCAACACCATATCATCCTCCTGCTTCAACACCCTTCGCATGCTACGCAAGACTTTCAACTTTCAAATGGATTCCTTTAGAAACAAGAAGAACAATCACCCACGCCCTTATCAGCAGCAGACTGGACTACGGTAACGCCCTCTACGCAGGGACCACAGCCAAGCTTCAAAGAAAACTCCGGCGAATTCAGAACGCAGCCGCACGTCTCATCCCCAACCTCCCTCGCCATGAACACATATCCACCCACCTCAGATCCCTACACTGGCTACCCGTTTTCAAAGTCCTCGTCCACGCTCACAAAGCCCTCCACGACACGGGACTGGCCTACCTCAACGAACAAGTAAACTTCCACATACCAACTCAACAGCTCTGCTCCGCCGACCTCACCCTCGCTACAGTCCCCCGCATCCAACGCACCACCTCTGGCGGCAGATCCTTCTCCCACCTCGCTGCCAAGACCTGGAACTCCCTCCCCACCAACCTACGCAAGACCCAGGACCTCCTAACCTTCAGAAAGCACCTTAAAACATGGCTTTTTGAGCAGTAACTGGCAACCCCCCTCCCCAGCGCCTTGAGATCACAATGGGTGAATAGTGCGCTTAGGAAATTATTTGATTGATTGATTGAACTTTTAGAATTTATTATAATGCAAGTGAGACTACTAGGTATACTTATGGATAGCTTTAAGTATATAGTACACTTTCCTGTGGAAAGCACCTTTGACAGAGTGATAAATACTTATCCCACTGCTGCACCACCACTGTAGGAGGCTGGCCTGGTTTGTAGTGGGCACCTAAGGTACTTAGACCAGGTCCAGTTATCCCTTATTAGTGAAATGTAGTCGGTGTCTAGAGCCAGGCTGTCTAGAATTATCTGTAGGCAGAGCAGCCAAGGCTGAACAAGGAGTAATGCAAAGCTCTTGCAATAACACTGTAGTCACACAGTACCTACACACAAGAAAGACAATATTCACGGTTACCAAAAATAAAGGTACTTTATTTTAGTGACACAAGGCCACAAATATCTTAGAGGCAATACTCCTTCTGGAGGTAAGTATTATACACAATATATGCACTAGTAACCAAAATCAGGTAAATAAATAGTCATAGAATAGTGTAAACAGTAGAAAATACAATAGATTGCAATGGGCCTGGGGGAACACAAACCATATCTGCGAGAGTGGAATGCTAATGTCGGTTTCCCACCTAGGCAAGTGTAGTGTGTAGAGGGGCGCTGGGAGTTCTAGAAAACCCTAAAGGTAAGTACTGTAACTCACCCTAGTGCCCAGGAAAGCAGGAGTAAAACAGTAACTTTCCCAAAACACAGACAGAAACAAAAGGAAGATTATGCAAGAACCAGAAGAGACTGCAAGACACCAACAGTGGATTCCTGGACCTGAGGACAGGTGGAAGAAGGGAACCAAGTCCAAGAAACACTGAAGAATCCAGGGGAAACAGGAGCCCCTGCTAACCCGGATGAAGGTGCAAAAGAAGAACCACCGGTGAAGAACAGTCAGTATTCCACCCAAGATGACGAAGTCAGGTTCCAGGTTGGTGCAAATGATCCACTCCGGATGGAGGATTACAGTCTGGTTTGTGTCACTGGAGTCTGCCAACAACCCTTGGCACATACAAAGCTTGCGGTTAGCGGAAAATGAGGGTGCCCGAGCCCAGGAAAGACCTGGAGGGGGAATCAGAACCCACAGAAAGCCAGGCAGCGCACAGAAGTCCTATAGCAAGGGGACAAAGAAGGTGCAAAAGGCGGCCGAAGCAGCACTGTGGCAAAGGCTAATACGCCACCGAAGAACCACTCATGAAGATGTGCGTCGTAGGATATAGTGCTTGGGGCCGGAGCTGCAAAATGCACAAACAACTTCATGGAAGGATGCCAACAAACCTTGGCAACTGCAAACCACGCGGTGCACGGGGGTACTGTCTAGCATGGGCAGGCAAGCTCTTAACTCCACCAAAGTTGGACGTCGGGACCACTTCAGTCCACCAACTGTGATGGAGGATCCAGGCAGCTCAGCAGAAGAGGAGATCCACGCAGCCAGTCGCAGTAGGTGCCTGCTGAAGCAGGGGAGTGACACCTTCACCCCAAGGGAGATTCCTACACTCTTCTGGTGCAGGCTGAAGATGGGCTGTCCTCAGATGATGCACGACCTGGAAATAGTTGCAGTTGCCGGCAGGAGCTGAAGATACATGTTTAGCGAAGGCGTTTAGCTTCCTTGTTGCATTTTGTAGAGTTCCTGGAGAGTCCAGATGCAGTTTCTTAGGTGAGAAGTGGAGGGTGCAGAGGATTCCTGTCGGAGTCTTGCACTCTGAATCTGAAAAACCACCCAAAGGAGAGACCCTAAATACCCCTGAAAGGGGGATTGGTCACCTAACCAGGTAAGCACCTATCAGGGGAGGTTTCTGACTTCCCCTGCTGGCACTAGCCACTCAGATGCTCCCAGAGTACCCTGCTAACCTTGAATCCAAGATGGCAAAACCCAGGGAGCTCTGAGAACCACCTCTGGGGTGTTGATGGAAAGGGGAGTGGTCACTCCCCTTTCCTTTGTCCAGTTTTGCGCCAGAGCAAGGACTGGGGGTTCCTGAACCAGTGTAGACTGGTTTATGCAAGAAGGGCACCAAAAGTGCCCTTCAAAGCATTTCCAGTGGCTTGGGGAGGCTACCCTTCCCAGGCCTGTAACACTTATTTCAAAAGGCAGAGGGTGTAACGCCACTCTCTCAAAGGAAATCCTTTGTTCTGCCTTCCTGGGCTCGAGCTTCTCAAGCAACTGGATGGCAGAAACCTGCCTGAGAGGTGGCAGCAGCTGGGGCTGCCTGGAAAACCTCACAAGGCTGGAATGGCAATACTGGGGGTCCTCTAAGGAGCCCCCAGAGTGCATGGAATCATACAACCAATACTTGCAAAAGCCTTGGGATATGATTGGAATCGGGATACCAAACATGCCTAGTTAACATTATGTGGTGACCTATGTCCAGTACACGTGAAAAATGGCGTCCTCGCATTCAAGAAGTCTGGGAAAATGGTCCTGGAGGTTGTGGGGTACCTCTGCTAGTGCAAGGGTGCCCTCACACACAGGAACTCTGCAGCCTGCCCTCAGGGATGGAGGGCCTGCTAAAGGGGTGACTTATAAGTGACCTGGTGCAGTGTAAATGGCAGTGAAAGGGTGCATGCATCTTTTCATGGAGGCTGCAATGGCAGTCCCACAGAAGCCTTTGCATGGACTCCCTATGGGTGGCAAAATATATGCTGCAGGCCATAGGGATCCCATGGAATACGAATGCCCTGGGTACCTAGGTACCATATACTTGGGACTTATAAGGGGTGACCAGTATGCCAGTTGTGGGTGAAATACTGTGTTAACAGTAAGTAACAACCAAATTTAAGGGAGAGGGCATACCTACTGGGGTCCTGGTTAGCAGGATCCCGGTAGACACAGTCAAACACTGACAAACAGGCCAAAAGCGGGGGTAACCAAGCTAGAAAGAGGCTACTTTCCTAAAAGCCAGTTTCCCTCATATACGGTGCTGTGCAGTAGTTAGTTCCCTAAGGCTATTTCCCCAGCAGGATTGGCATGTTAAGTGGACCTTAACCCATAACAGAGGAAATATGGTTTGAGTGTTGTGCGCAAACTGGAGAATTGCTCCCCAGGAGTAGATTGACTTATACACTTCCAAGTTCTTCACTATCTCTATTATACTCCATGGAAATTGTACAAATGGCATGAAATTTGCAAACTGATCCAACGCTTCTGGTCACAGATTATGCTTACGCTGCAGGAAATTAATGAATTGCAGGCGCCAATAACCCCATTAGGTGATCTGCTGATATGAGATTCAAAAGATTCCTTAGACTGATCGTAACTTTGTTGCCCTCACTGTCCTCTTGGCTAAGAGGTTGGTGGTGCAAGACTAATGACTTGGTAAGGCCCTGTCAAAACATCAATGGCTTCAGGGGCTCACATACTGCAGCAAACACATGGAGCTGAATAGTGTCCTCCTGGCCGAGGGATATCTGGACACCATTTCAGAACTTTTTGCTTATACCATGTTCATCCCTCATTTGAAGAGGTTCTTAGGCTTATCAGCACTGCCTCTTTGGGTTTCCCCTTCGGCCATGCCCGCCCAAAATTGTAAAGCTTGTTTCAGAACTAGTGGCTGGTCCCTTGTCCACCATCTTTGCACTGATGTTTTTAAGTGGATGTTTTCCCTCCATCTGGAAGGAGGACTCCGTGCTCCCATTGCAAAAAAAAAAAAAAGCTTGTAGGGGTTTCCATGTATGGTCATAAGCAGTGAATAGTCCCGCCCAAGTGCTTGGTACTCCAGAGCACTTCTTCAAAATATCTTCTTAAGTCACAGTTTTTGCCTCTCTTGAGGAAGGCCTGGAAAGTCACTTAACCCCTTCGCTGCAAGGCCTTTTCCCCTCCTGTGCCGAGCCTTTTTTTGGCTATTTTATGGCAGTTCACGCTTAGGACCTCATAACTTTTTGTTCACATAAGCTACCCACACATAATTTGCGTCCTTTTTTCCAACATCCTAGGGATTCTAGAGGTACCCAGACTTTGAGGGTTCCCCTGAAGGAGACCATGAAATTAGCCAAAATCAGCAAAAACATTTTTTTTTTTTTTTTAAATAAATGGGAAAAAAGGGCTGCAGAAGGCGGCTCGTGGTTTTTTCCCTGAAAATGGGATCAACAAAGGGTTTGCGGTGGTAAAATCACCATCTTCCAATCTTTCAGGATCAGGCAGAGTTGATTTAGAAAACCATTTTTTAACACAGTTTTGACATTTTATTGGGACACACCCCATTTTTACTATTTTGTTGTGCTTTCAGCCTCCTTCCAGTCAGTGACAGAAATGGGTGTGAAACCACTGCTAGATCCCCGAAAGCTAAACATTTCTGAAAAGTAGATAAAATCCTGAATTCAGCAAGGGGTCATTTGTGTAGACCCTACAAGTGTTTCCTACAGAAAATAACAGCTGAAATAAAAGAATATTGAAATTGAGGTGAAAAAAACAGCCATTTTTTTCCACGTTTTATTCTGTAACCTTTTCCTGCGATGTCAGATTTTTTAAAGCAATATACCGTAACGTCAGCAGGACTTTTCTGGTTGCGGGGATATATAGGGCTTGTAGGTTCATCAAGAACCAATAAATGACCTGCACCTTGCAGTGGGTTTTCATTCTATACCGGGCATACAGCAATTCATTTGCTGAAATATAAAAAGTGAAAAATAGGTATCAAGAAAACCTTTGTATTTCCAAAATGGCCACAAGGTAATGTGTTGAGAAGCAGTGGTTATTGGCACATCTCTGAAATCCGGGGTGCCCATACTAGCATGTGAATTACAGGGCATTTCTCAAATAGATATCTTTTTTACACACTGTCTTACATTTGGAAGGAAAAAATGTAGAGAAAGACAAGGGCCAATAACACTTGTTTTGCTATTCTGTGTTCCCCCAAGTCTCCCGATAAAAAAGGTACCTCACTTGCGTGTGTAGGCCTGGCGCCCGCGACAGGAAACACAAAATGGACACATCACATTTTCACAAAGAAAACAGAGCTGTTTTTTTTTACAAAGTGCCTAGCTGTGGATTTTGGCCTCTAGCTCAGCCAGCACCAGGGAAACCTAGCAAACCTGCACAGTTTTAAAAACTAGACACCTAGGGGAATCTAAGATGGGGTGACTTGTAGGGCTCTAACCAGGTTCTGTTACCCAGAATCCTTTGCAAACCTCAACATTTGGCCAATAAAACACTTTTTCCTCTCATTTTGGTGACATAAAGTTCTGGAATCTGAGAGGAGCCACACATTTCCTTCCACCCAGCGTGCCCCCAAGCACCCCGATAAAAAGGATACCTCACTTGTGTGGGTGGCCCAGGTGCCTGCAACAGAAAAATGCCAACAACCTGTAGAGATTGAAGAGAAAGCACAGCGAGTTGATAAGCACATATTTTTATTTTATACATCTTTTAGGCTGACTCTGCTTTGGGGACTCAAACAAGTGAGGTATCATTTTACTTCGGAGACTGACGGGAACACTGGGTGGTAGATTTGTGCTGCAGCGATGATCCTACAAAGAAAAATGAGGAAAATATGATTTTTTTTTTAAGCAAATTTTGTGGTTTGCCTAGGAGTCTGGGTAAGAAAATGTTGGGGGAACAAGGCAAGCCACACCGCCTTGGACTCCTTGGGGTGTATATTTTTTAAACATCTGTGTTTGGTAGGTTTCCCTAGATGAAGGCCGCACCCGGGACCAAAAACATAGGTGCACCCCCTGCCCCCCATCACCCCCCCCCCCCACCCCCCCCAACACAGGTAGTTTTGCAATAGATCATTTTGGTGTGTCCACATACTTATGTGATGTTCCAAACACTAAAATTGTGAAAAGAAACACTTAGGTTATGTTAAAAAGACCCCTCACCCACCAACCAAGTTGGTGGCATGCTTCATCATCGGGGTCCCACCCGAGACACCTAGCGTGTCACAGGTGTGCTGCGACGCCTGATTACAGCGGAGCAGGCTTTGTCATTTTTACCACACATACTGGTTGGATTTGGCACAAGGGTGAGTGATGGTTCAGTGGATCAAATTTTATTAACAAGAGATTACACAAAAGTGAAATGCACTGTTAATAACTGAAAGGCCATAAAACTGAACCAATGACTCACAGCTCGTGAGCTGTAAAGCCACAGCAAGGCACCAACCGCTTTACAGTCTATTCCCACACCTTTCATACATGACATGTTTAAGACCATTCATGCCGCCAGCCACGGGCCCAGCACATTACAACACTGGCATTGACAGACAGCGCCACTCAAGGGCCCATCACTTACATACGCCACATGCCTGATACAGCAATCACACCAGCTGATGGGAGTGTGTGGACTGGCGTTTGGCTGGCAGTGTATTGTAGTAGCCAACAGCAAGTCAATATGTACACCGTCTGCCAAGCGCCACTCCACACACAATGGCATCACTTTTTTGTTGTTTCAAAAACAAAGAAACCACTAACTAATTAGAAATAATTACAAAACTACAAACACAAAAGCTCTAACTAAGTACATGACAGAAATGCCAACCATGAAACTGAACACATGAAAATATAAAACGGGCAGTTTACACTCATGGTAGTTCCCAGTAATTCTTCTGGGTGGGGCATTTCTTGAAACAACCACCCACACACAGCCCAGGCTTTGAAGGACAATCTGGGCAGTAAATTTGAGTCTCCCTCCGGATACCTTTTTGACCACACACTCTACATTGCTTAGCTGGAAAGTCTTTTTTGGGCGTGGGAGGAATGTGCTCAGCAAAGTGACGATCTTTCAATCTAGCCACATCCTCCACCACTGCTTCTCTAGAAACCCTTGCGTGTTCTACCACAATAAGGCTCTCTATCACTGACTCTTGAAATTTCACAAATGTCATCTTTGACTCTGGAGACCTATCCTTAAACACAATAAAAGCATTAAAAGTTGCTAAGTGGAAGAGGTGAATTGCTAACTTCTTATACCAAATGTAAGACTTACGAATAGCAGTATAAGGTTCCAACCTCTAATCAACTCTATCTACAGCTCCCATGTGCTAATTATAATCAAAAATGCACACAGGTTTGCACACTTAAGCAACCTGTCCCCAAACAGTCACGGGGGAAGTACTCTCATCATGGATGGTACTTAGCATGTAGACATCCCTCTTGTCTGAGAATGTCAAAGCTAGCAGCTCATCATTCCGCAAGGCACTGCACTGTCCCCTCAAGTTTTTTTTACAGATAAGCTCCCTTGGATAGCCTTTCCGGTTACAACAAATTGTGCCATAAGCAACAGTGTCCACTCTAAACAATTCCTTGAACAACTGCACTCCAGTGTAAAAGTTATCTACATACAAATGGTGACCTTTGTTAAACAGTCATCTACCAAGTTCCCACACAATTTTCTCAGTAACTCCAAAAGTGGGTGGACAACCCAGGGGGGTCAATACTGAAATCCCTACCAGTGTAGACACGGAAACTATACACATATCCTGTACTACTTTCAGACTGCATATACAATTTAATTCCATATTGTGCCCTCTCGCTAGGAATGTACTGCCTAAAAAACAAACGACCATTGAAGAGGACCAAAGACTTGTCCACAACTACTTCTTTGCCTGGAACATAGACCTCTGAAAACCGATCTACAAAATTATCAAGTACAGGCCTAATTTTAAAAAGACGGTCAGAATCAGGGTGATCTTGTGGCAAGGCTAATGCATTTTCAACAAAATGTTGCATCCTAAGAAGAAGCAAATACCAATTACGACTCATGGTTGCAGGAAATATAGCTGTTGCCATCAAGGGACTAGTAGACCAATAAGAAGCCAGTGACGGCTTCCTTATCAACCCCATCCAGAGAGTCAAACCCAAAAACCTTTTCATCTACTCCAAATTTGTGGGAATCCACTGGGTAGCTCTAGAGTGTGGCCTAAGTCTAGCAGCGTTGTCCCTCAAATGATGCTCCGCATACAAATTAGTCTGCTTAACAATTTCTTCCAAAAACACATCATCCACAAATAACTCAAAGAAATTGACAGGCAAAAAGTTCTCTGTATTGACTCTACACCCCGGGAGACCAGTAAAGGCAGGCAACTCTGGCTGCTCCATGTTTGGGGCAACCCAGAGTTCAGGTCTTCTAACGGGAAACCTTTCAGCCCCAGGTTGCTGCACTAGTGGCACATCAGTGTCCTCCTCTAAAACAGGCCCTTCATCTGCACTGGGTGTGGCTTCCTCATCAGAAGATTCCTCTCAGACAGAAACTTTACTGCCAGAATCTCTCAGTTCCTCCTCTGCCTCAGATGCAGAGTCAGTCTCATAATTATGATCAGACAATGACTCAAAAAGCATACCAACCACCTGCTGAGCGGTCATCCTGCGGCTAGCCATGATCTTTCCTATGAAAATTAACTGGACAAATGCACCACCAACAACCAGCACTGTGTAAAATAAGTAATAAAGTGTAGCTTTATCAGTAAGAGTTATAAACTCAAAAACTATACTGCTGACTTGCCTGAAAAAGCTTGACTCACAAGCAACTACTCTGCACAGACACAGCAATCACCATTGATATCCCACTAAAAAAGAAAGAAAGAAAAGTAAATTAGAAATAAGACAACACAAATATCGTTGTGCATAAATCTAAGGACAATTTCACACACTATCCTGCATTTAGTACACCACCTACAAACATGTCATTCATGCATGGCAACGATACTCCTTTGGAGTAAATTGTTTTTATCTACCTAAAACATGCAACTATGCAGGTCAATCACCACCAAAACCGCAAGGAGCCACAGCAAAGAAAGCAAAAGCTTTGAACTAGAACAAAAAGGAGAATTTTTTGTTATCACAAATGCAAATATTTCGTTAGTTGACAAATACCCCACCATCAAGCATTTAGAAATTGGTGCCTAAGTGGATTCTGCCATAGGGGCAGATGGGCCTACTAAAAAATAGGCCTATCTGCCCCCAAGGAGGGCAGAAAATACCTTTAGTAGTGTTTCTCTATGGGGAGCGACCCTAGCCCAAGAGGCCACCCCCCCCAAAAAAAAACTCTCTCTCTCGGCTTCTGCCCTCCTTGGGGGCAATGGGCCTAAAATAAAAAAAAAAACCATCTGCCCCCAAGGGGGGCAGAAATGGCCCACAGTTCAGTGCCTCCATTGGGGATGCCCCACCCCACATAAATAAACATATATAAAAAAATCCCAGGCGTTCTAGTGGTTTCAGCCTAAAAATAATAGGCCGATGGGGCAGAAATGGCCAACAGTTCAATGGGGGGGGGGGGTGCCCCTTGCCCAAGGGGGTGCCCCTCCACATAAATAAACATTTTGACAAAAATCCCTGGTGTTCTAGTGGTTTCGCCCCCCGCGGGGACAGATCAGCCTAAAAATAATAGGCTGATCTGCCACCAAGGGGGGCAGAAATGGCCACAGGTAACATGCCCCCAAAATGGGAGCAACCCTTGCCCAAGGGGCCGCTCCCATACACCAAAGTCATGCATCATAAACAAAAAAATAAATCCCTAGTGTCTAGTGGTTTCTGCTCCTTGGGGCAAATCAGCCTAAAAATAATAGGCCGATCTGCCCCAAGGGGGGCAGAAATGGCCACCACAAACATGCCCCCCAAATGGGAGCGACCCTTGCCCAAGGGGCCGCTCCCGACACAAAACACAGTAGAAATAAACAAACAAAAATCCCTAGTGGCCATTCGGGCAGCAGGAATGCTCAAAGAGACACCGGGGGAAAGGAAAACCCTTTTCTTTACCCCGGTGCCTCTGTGTTTGCAACCCCCCACCCACCGGAAGAGAAACTTACCTCTTTCTCCCTCAATCGTACTGGAAGCAAATGGCTTCCAGTGCGACCGGCACCCTGTAATGATGTCATTACAGGGGGTGGGAGGTTGTGGGTGGAAGGGTAAGGGCTTCCCCTTCCATCCCTGCCTTGGGGGGTGAGAGGGAAGCCCATAGAGGGAGTGCTAGTGCTCCCTCTGAGCTCAGTGCCCAGGACGTAAGGGTTACGTCCTCTGCACATGACCACAGTGCCGTTGGACGTAACCATTACTTTAACGGCAAAAAAGGGGTTAAGAAGTGGACCGATAATACAGCCTATGTACCTAACTATGCTGGCTGAACTCTTCATCTTAAATCAAAGAAAAGGCCAGCACATTATAATTTGAGAGGAATTTGTCACCAGAATGAATCTCCCTCACAAACCCCTCTTGCATGATACAGATGGAGAGGAGGACAGACTAGCTCCACAGGCTGCCATCATATAGCTAAACAAAAGATTGTGCCTTTAAGAACTTAAAGAACACCAGTATCCCATCATGCACTGCTGGTGACAGTTGCTTCAGTTCTTTTTTCCTGCTCCTGTTGACAGGACCCTGGAGCTTTGAGCTCAGCCTTTTTTTTTTTCCGGGATAATTCACATCTGAATATCAGTGACCACTCATTCACTCGACGTCTTTGGTCTTCCTCCACCTTTTTCTGCCATTTCTTGACATAAATCTGTGTTTTTTATTATCGAAAGTGTCCACACTGTGGGAGGAAAAAGGCCAAGACTGACCCTCATAGAGTGTATTCTCTGTCTTCCAGATTCCCACATACCTGACTCCTGCAAAATTTGTAAGACCTTTTCCAGGCGCACCCTACGTAATAGGGAGAAAATTCACCTTCAAGGTCTGGAAGAGCGACGAAAGCGGAAGACCCAATCTATGGGTTGTACTTTAAGGGGGGAAGAGGCACACTCCTCTACCGGGGCTCTGTCATCAGGCTCTGGAGGGAGCTCCAGCCAAAAAAGGCCTGAAAAACATCATTGGTCCCAGTCGACGTCAAGAAGAGGTGCAACGCCGACCTGTTTTTCTCTCCATGGGCCAATGTCAGAGACGACTCATATTACCGTTGGAGCAAAGAAGAACGACGGCGACACTGTTGTCACACTGAAGAGCGTCAACATCAAGGAGTCCTTTGACGTCGAGGCACTCACCAGTCACAGATGAGGTCCTTATCAATTCCGACTCATCACGGTCAGTTGCCAACAAAGGCATGGCAGACGTTTGCAAGGCATACTTTGCCAGGGAGACGTCTGCATTGTGCGATGTCGAGAAATAGGTCGACGTTGAGGGAGAGAGAAAGATCAAAACCCGTCACAAATTTTAAATTTGTCACCTCAAGAAGTACGCAGAAAGTGGAGATTAATCTATAGCTCTACAGACTCAGATTATTTTTGCAACATTCTCCATCAAGAGAGGCGCCAGAGGATTCTGCGCCAATATCTACTATGCCGCCTCCTCCACTACCTACAACAGAACCACCTCTGGCAACCTCTCCTGTGAGAACCAGGTCCCATTCTCCTTCAAGACACCATTCTAGACTTCACTCGAGACACCGTCAACGGATGCGTCACACGTCTACAGTTCCAAGACGCCCACATTGTCGACAATGTTATACCAGATCTCCTCCTAGACACACCAGAGAGAATTCCTCCTCAAGTACAGGGAGATATTCCACAACTCTCTGTGAATCTCCTTCACCACACATCTCCCCAGTAGATGACGTGTCTATATTTCATGAAATACAAGTCAGAGGCGCAAGCAAGTTAAATATTTCTCTGTCTACGCCGACATCAACAACATCTGTCATCTTTAAAACCTTACAGCAGAAAAAATATCAACCTTTCGACCAAGATCCAGCCTTCCTACGTTTGCACCCATCTCCAGACTCAGTGGTAGTAGTAGGCGTGAGAAAGCAATATGCCACGGCTCGCACTTCTACATTGCCACCAGATAAAGAGAGCCATAAACTGTATTCTGTAGGGCGAAAAATCTGCAATACTGCTGCAACAACAATGAAAGCAGCAAGCGCCCCAGCCTTGTTAGGCGGTTATGACAGAGCTCTATGGGACTCACTACAGCAATTTATTGAACATCTCCCAAGAGAAAAAAGAGGACTTTAACAAGATTCTCAATGAAGACCTAATGGTATCAAATCCAATCATTAGCGCAGCAGCAGATGCCCCTTTACTAGCAGCACATGAATACTGCCACAGAGCCCCTTGTTGGTATCAGGGTTGCCAACAGACTGGTGCTCAGTCCCCAAACTGTCAATGGTCCTACCAGTCTTATGAAAGAAAGCAGACTAGAGGAAGATTGAGTCCGCGACCTGTACAGGGCGGCAAGCAGTCAACAGGAACAAAAAGCTGAATCATCTCTTCCCACACTCTTCCTTTACCCACTCCAATGGGGGAAGCATTCAACATTACCTGGCAGAGTGGCAAAACAATATGCAAAACACATGGGTTCTGAATATTGTTTGCAATGGATACTGTGTCAGAATTTCCGCTCCTCCACCATTCATTCCTCCAAAACCTTCCAATTTCCACATTCCACAATTACAAGCAGAGGTGGACATCTTATGGCAGAACCAGGCGGTGAAGCCTCCTCCTCAACTAGGGACTGGGATTTCCTCCACATGTTTTCTAGTCAAGAAGAAAGACAAGAACAAATTCAGACCCATTCTTGACCTCAAGCTGGCCAACAAATGGATTTCGCTAGAAAAATTCCGGAGTCTGGCTTTACACCAGATCTACCCTCAACTACACCAAGGAGACTGGCTCTGCTCCATCATCCTTCAAGACACACATTTTCATATTCCAGTGGTCAGAAAACATCAACACTTCTTGAGGTTCGTAGTGTGGCACAATCACTATCAGCACCAAGTGCTTCCGTTTGGTCTAAAATCAGCACCCAGAACCTTTTCCAAATGCATGGCATTGGTGGCGTCCCATCTTCGAAAGCACAAAGTATTTGTCTATCCCTACCTAGACGATTGTCTAATCAAAGCGTCCACGTTTCAAAAGGCACAACTTCACTACAATTGGACTCTCAATCTACTGCATCAGTTGGGATTTCAGATAAACAAGGCAACATCCATCCCTGTTCCAGTGCAAATGATTCACTACTTGGGAGCCCTCATCGATACCCTCAGAGCAAATGTGTAATCTTGAGAGGAGAGATGCTTATTATTCTATGGAAGTGTCAAGCTCTCATGGGAATTTCTCATCCAACTGTGAGAACAGTGTCCTCTCTCCTTGGCTCCATGGCATCCTGTATATTCCTCATACCGAATGCTTGTCTCCATATGAGAACCTTACAGGAATGCTTAGAAAACAAATGGGACTAATTGACTAGCATCTGGGAAGACAGGATTAACGTTCCCACCATGCAAAATGATCCTTGAAATGGCAGTGCTCTCCAACCAACATCCTACGAGGAACACCATTTCATCAGGATATTCCTCCTCAAACCATTGTCCCGGATGCCTCTTCAGGGATGGGGAGCCCATATGAACCACCTTCAAATTCAGGGCAAGTGTTCCCAGAGGTAATCTACATATCACATAAACCTCCTTGAACTGCGTGCAGTTTATCTGGTGCTGAAAAGAGTTCCGTCCAGGATTCAGCTCCAACTCCCTGCTTGTTCAGACGGACAATACAACAACCATGTCCTACCTCACCAAGAAGGGAGGAACGAGGTCCAGGCCCTTGTCCCACAAAGCACAGACAATTTGGAGATGGATTCGGGCCGGGAACTTAACAATAACTACTACTCACCTTCCAGGAGTGCAAAATTCCCAACCCGATTCTCTAAGCAGACTTCTCCAGGAAAATCACAAGTGGGTTCTAAACGACAGTCATTCAAGATGTATTCCAGTGGTGGGGGAACTCTAGACATAGACTTGTTCGCAACCAAAGAAAAAGCCAAATGCCTAAGCTTCGCATTGAGATACTTCCAACCAGGGACTCTGGCGAATGCCATATTCATCAGCTGGTCTGGCAGATTTATCTACGCTTTTCTGCCAATTGCCCTAATTCCGACAGTCCTCCTCAAGCAATTTCAATTGAGAGCCGAGATGATATTCATAGCTCCAGAGTAGCCATGTCAGTGGTGGTTCATAGACCTTCTTCACCATCCATCCACATCTCAAGCTGCCATGCAGACTGTATCTATTGATGAAATTCGGAGGCCAGATGGTGCATCTTAATCTCTCCTCTTTGAATTTGGCAGCATGGCTCCTGAGCTAGTGCAGTATGGACACCTGAATCTTCCATAAGAGTGCATGGACATTCTTAAAGAAGCAAAGCGGCGTTCCCCACAAGCTGCATATGCCTTCAATTGGAAGCGACTTTGTATATGGAGTTCATCTAAAAACAGAGACCCTATCACCTACTAAGAAGATGTCATTCTTCCATACCTACTCCTTTTGGCACAATCTAGCTTGCAGTTCTCTTGCAGTTCTGTTCCATAAAAGTCCACTTGGCAGCTCTTACTGCATACAGAAAATGTCCTTCACAAACCTCTTTTTTCAAAATCCCAGTCATCAAAGATTTCATAGAGGGTTTGAAAAATATTTTTCTTCCCGTTAAGCGTCCTTCTCCATGGGAGCTAAATGTACTCCTCTCACATCTTATGCAAGATCCCTCTGAACCCATACATAAGGCCTTTCTCCAACACTTATCTTGGAAAACTGCTTTCCTTGTGGCCATTACATCTGAAATCAGAGTTAGTGAAATCTAGGCACTCTGCTTACATGAACCATACACTGAATTTCATTCTCACAAATTAGTCATGAGAACTCATCCGAAATTCCTCCTTAAGGTCATTTTGGATTTCCATGTCAACCAAACCATATCCTTGCCTTTAGTTCTCAAATTCTACCTTGACAAAACATGAAGTATTTGGAAATCGGACCAATTGTTTATCAACTATGGTCCTCTTCACACAGGCGTAGCTACCTCTAAGCAATCCATTTCACAATGGATAGTATGGTGTTTTTCATTATGCTATCAAAAAGCTAACAGAACACTCCCTACTAGACCAAATGCACACTCTACTAGAGGAAAAGCAGCAACTGTTGCTTTGATGTGTAATATTCCTGTCCCAGAGATTTCAAAGTGACAACCTGAAAATCAGTTCGCACATTCACTAAACACTACGGCCTAGATTCTGGCGCTAGAGCATACCCTCGAGTAGGGCATGCTTCCCTTAGAAATGTATTTTCTTAAATGTTTTCAGTTCATCCCCTGTCTCTTCCCCTGTTCTCTGTAGGAATGGGTTTGCTATTCTATTCAATGTTTATGACTATACATGGAAATCGCCTACGAGAGAAAGAATGGTTTCTTATGGAACTCCACTTGTCTTGTAGGGGAATTTCCATGATAAGTCATAAGTAATCCTCCCTCCTCCCTGGGAGAATAGACAGAGGTATTGATACACACTGTACAAGTCTAACGTCGCCTTCAAAATTGAAGCAACTGCCACCAGCTGTGTGTGATGGGATATGGGTGGTCTCTGATTTCTTAAAGGCACAGTCTCTTGTTTAGCCATATAATAGCAGCCTATGGGGCTACTCTGTCCTCCTGCCCTTCATTTCCATCACGCAAAAGGGGTTTGTGAGGGAGATTCATTCTGTTGACAAATTTACTCTAAAATTATAATGTGCTTACCCTTTCTTTGATTTAGGATGAAGAGTTCAGCCAGCATAGTTAGGTACATAGGTTGTATTATCGGTCCACTTCTTAACCCCTTCTATGCCGTGGACGTAATGGTTACGTTCAACGGCACAGTGTTCATGTGCTGAGGACGTAACCCTTACGTCCTGGGCACTGAGCTCAGAGGGAGCGCTAGCGATCCCTCTGTGGGCTTGCCTCCCACACCCCCAAGGCAGGGATGGAATGGGAAGCCCTTCCCCTTCCACCCCCGTCGCCCCACCCCGCTTAATGACAATAATTACAGGGTGCCGGTCGCACTGGAAGCCATTTGCTTCCAGTGCGGTCGAGGGGGATGAAGAGATCAGCCAGCATAGCCCAGGTACATAGGGTGCCACATCTGTACACTTCTTAAGTGACATTACAGGCCTTCCTGAAGAAAGGCGAAAACTTTTTTGAAGAAGTGCCCTCGGGTCCCAGATGGTGGGCGGGCCTATTCAGTGCTTATGACAAAACCTGCACTAGTTCCTTCATTGGTGCCTGTCTCTGTTGCTGGAGGTCAAGCCCCTGCTGATTCCGGTGTCCGTCCCCGAGCCATATCGATCTCAACCCTGACCAAGATTATGCTATGAGTCCATTGTAGAGCACATGCTTCTTGTATGTTCTGGCTCAAACAAGACACTTTGTCATGGAAAATTCCTCAAAGGCTGCATTTTAGCTCAAGCTTAGATTCTGGCCAGTGTTTGGCACTACCTGACAATGATGACGGGGACGATTTACCCTTATATTACATTGAGGTCAGTGTGGACATGGATTTGGAGGAGGCCAGTGGGATTGTTATTTCCCTTGCTACAGGGTTCATTTCACCCCTCATTTCACCCCTCGTGCCCCCAATAGACAATTCATTTTCCTTAGTAATTGGACATGTGGAGGTGTTAGACCTGCAGCTGCCATCTGTTGAAGTCTAGACAAGTGTCCCTACTGAATTTTTGCACCATGGGTCAGCCTCACCTGAGCCCTTATTTTTATTTAATGAAGCCCTGTCTGACACGCTTATGGGCACTTGGGCTAATTCTTGTTCTTGCCCCCCCACAGTGAACAATCAAGTAGCCAGATGGCATAGACTAGTTCCAGGTTACTCGGATATTCTTATGCAGCACCCTATTCCTGAGAGTTTTATGGTCCAGACTTCTACCATCAAAGTAAGTCCTAATTTGTTCCCCACAACTCAGACAGGGAGTCAAAAAGGATTGAATCATTCAGGAAGTGAATATTATTTTCGGCCTGCTTGGAATTGAGGTCACACAATGTGGTCTTCATGTTAGGCCGTGTTGTCCAGCATACCCTCAGGGACAATGGGCAGTGAGATTTTGTCTGCAGTCCTAGAGGAGTTTTGAGCCTCTTTGTCTCAAACCATTTAGGACAGTCCGGATGCAGCCACATACGTAATTAAGGCTGGGCTTGATAGTCTGATTGCTTGGCACAGGCGGTGGGTGCTAGTGAGATGCTCCACTGACATGCATGGATGCGATTCACATGATTTTTTGGAGCTGTCAAGCCATCCCTTAGGATATGCCTTTCGATGGGTCCTACCTTTTTGGAATGAAGGTTAACTCTGCCCTCAAACACTTTAAGGAAAATAGTGCCATAGCACCTTCCTTGGGCTTTTCCAACGCTGCTAGTCATCAGTATTACTGCTTCTGAGGTTAAACCAGAGGACTGGTGAATAAACAGCGCCAGGTGCCTGCAACCCTGTAACAGCCATTCCAGTTCTTTCGTGGTTGAGCGTTTAAGCAGCCGTTGCACAGGTCACAACAGACAACACGATTCTCAACCCCCACCCGCAGCATCAGTGTGCAGGCCTCTTTTGTTTGTTATTCATGGCACACAATGGCATGACAGAGTCAGACATTTTCTCTCAAGGTGGCAGTTCATCATTTCCAGCAGATGGGTCCTCCAGATTGTCCAGCAGGGTTATGCCCTTCCATTTCTCTGAAACCCACCACAACCCCTCCCACATGAGTGACCCTGGAGAAGTTGCTCTATGTCTTGCTACAAGTGGTGCAGATCTTACTGGCAAAAGAGGCCATCAAGAGTGTGTTGGCCCTGGAAGTGGGAACAGGCTGTTATTCCTGCTCTTGCCTTGTGCTGAAGATGGAAGGGGGTCTTTGCCCTATTTTAGATCATTGTTATATGAACGCTTTCTGGCAGAAGGACAACTTCAAAATGCTCCCACTGGCCCAAGTTCGGTCTACCCTGAATCCGGATGACTGAATGGTTGATTTGGGCCTGAAGGATGCATACTTTGATGTGCCGTCCTGCTGTGTCCCTCAGATGTTACCTGCTTTCCAAGGTAGACCAGTAGCATTTCAAGTTTGCCATACTCCACTTCAGCCTTATCAGAGCCCTCACGAGTATTCACCAAAGTGATGGTGTTGGTTGTAGGAAGGTAGCCTTCGCCTGCAACTCCTGCATCCCCCTCCCTCACACGCCTCCCCCTCTCTATCACCCCTATCTAACCCATTCGCTATCTACCTCCCTCTCTCCTCCTATCCACCTATCTCTCTATCTCTCTATCTCACTATCTAACTCCCTCACTCTCCTCCTCCTCCTATCTACCTATCTCTCTATCTATCTATTTCTCTATCTATCGATGTCTCTATCTATCCATTTTCTCTATCTATTTCTCTATCTCTCCCCCCTTCCCGCCACCCCCTCTATTACCTATTCTTCCTATCCTCTCACTCTACCTCTCACCCTCACCCACCTCTACAACCCCCTCCCCTATCTTCACAACCCTACTCCTATCTCTCTTCCTAATCTCCCAAACCTCCTAACACTCTCCCTCCTCCACCCTTAAACCCCCCTCCCCCAGCTCTTCTCACTCTACCTGTCCCCCCCCTCCCTCGCGCTTTCCCGCCGCGACCTCCTGCACCCCCCAGCTCCCATTCGCCCCCAGCTGACCCCTCCCCCCCTCCTACCTCATATGGCGTCCGCTGCGCGACTGCGCATCAGGCGCGCCGGAGGCGCGCCAGAGGCAAGCCCGGCTGCGCCCGTCCGCGCCTGGCCCGCGCCCAGCGCCACGACCCCTGGTCCCCAGCTCTCCCAAACCCCACTGATCCGCTACGACCCCACCACCCTCCTCGCCCTCAACCCAGGACGCTCCAACACTTGCTTCCAAGCTCACCCCAAACGCACCCATGGACCCTTCGCCTGCAACTCCTGCAAACGCATCTTCCACCACGCAACTACCACGGCCACAAGCCCACGCGCCATCAACCACCTCAAGTGCATCCTGGTCAACGCTCGATCCGTCCACAAGCATGCCGTTGAACTCTGGGACCTCCTGGACTCCACAGCACCGGACGTCGCCTTCATCACGGAGACCTGGATGAACGCCTCCTCTGCTCCAGACATCGCCACCGCCATCCCCGAAGGCTACAAGATCTCCAGAAAAGACCGCACCAACCAAGTAGGAGGAGGTATCGCCATCGTCTTCAAAGACTCCATCAGCGTCACCACCTCCACCGAAGACACCCCTCTCGCCGCTGAACACCTGCATTTTCAGATTCGCACCGACCCGAGGACCACCCTCAGAGGATCCCTCGTCTACCGTCCTCCCGGACCGCGCGCCCCCTTCAGCGACGCCATAGCCGACTTCATCTCCCCGCACGCCCTCGCCTCACCGGACTACATCCTCCTAGGCGACCTCAACTTCCATCTGGAACAAAACAACGACCCCAACACCACCACCCTGCTCGCCAACCTCGGCCTCAAACAACTGGTGAACACCGCCACCCACATCGCCGGACACACGCTTGACCCTATCTTCTCCGCCAGCAAACACGTCTTCTTCAGCCACACCTCCGCTCTACACTGGACCGACCACAGTTGTGTCCACTTCACATTCCGACGCGAGACCCGCCACCTCCGCACTCAACCCATCCCTCGTCGACAGTGGAACAAGATCCCCAAAGAGCAACTCTTCTCAGCACTCACCGCCAACCAACCCACCCTCACCACCGACCCCAACGACGCAGCCCTCAGCCTCACAACCTGGATCTCCAACTGCGCAGACAACCGTGCTCCCCTCAAACGCACGCATCGACAGACCAACACCAAAAAACCTCTCTGGTTCTCTGACACCCTCAAAGAATCAAAGAAAACTTGTCGCGCCCTCGAGAAGGCCTGGCGCAAGGACCACACCGCTGACAACATGACCGCCCTCAAGAATGCTACCCGCGAACACCACCGCCTGATCCGCGCTGCTAAAAAGAACTTTTTCACCGACAGACTGGACAAAAACAGCCACAACAGCAGAGAACTCTTCAGCATCGTCAAGGAATTCTCCAACCCAAACGCCAACGCCGTCACTCCCTCACAGGATTTGTGCGAATTCCTCGCCACTTTCTTCCATCGCAAGATCAGCGACCTCCACGACAGCTTCGGACACCAGACCCAACATAACACCACCGAACCCGCACCCCCGGCCATTACCCTCAACAACTGGACCCACATCAACACTGAAGAAACCAAATCCATCATGAACTCTATCCACTCCGGCGCCCCTTCGGACCCCTGCCCTCACTTCATCTTTAACAAAGCCGACGACATCATCGCCCCGCACCTCCAGACCGTCATCAACTCTTCTTTTTCTTCTGCTACCTTCCCCGAATGCTGGAAACACACCGAAGTCAACGCCCTACTAAAGAAACCTACGGCTGACCCGAGCGACCTGAAAAACTTCCACCCCATCTCTCTTCTGCCTTTCCCAGCCAAGGTAATAGAGAAGACCGTCAACAAACAGCTGACCACCTTCCTGGAAAACAACAACCTGCTCGACCCTTCACAAACAGGATTCCGAACCAACCACAGCACGGAAACCGCCCTCATCTCAGTCACTGACGACATCAGAACCCTGATGGACAACGGTGAAACAGTCGCCCTCATTCTCCTCGACCTCTCGGATGCCTTCGACACCGTCTGTCACCGCACACTAATCACCCGCCTCCGCTCCACCGGGATCCAAGGCCAGGCCCTGGACTGGATCGCCTCCTTCCTCTCAAACCGTTCCCAAAGAGTTTACGTCCCTACTTTTCGCTCAGAACCCACCGAGATCATCTGCGGCGTACCTCAAGGCTCATCGCTCAGCCCGACACTCTTCAATGTCTACATGAGCCCCCTCGCCAACATTGTTCGCAAGCACGACATCATCATCACCTCCTACGCAGACGACACCCAACTTATACTCTCCCTCACCAAGGACCCCGCCAGCGCCAAGACCAACCTACAAGAGGGTATGAAGGACGTCGCAGATTGGATGAGGCTCAGCCGCCTAAAGCTGAACTCTGAAAAAACTGAAGTCCTCATCCTCGGCAACACCCCGTCCGCCTGGGATGACTCCTGGTGGCCCACGGCCCTCGGCACCGCACCGACCCCCACAGACCACGCCCGCAACCTCGGCTTCATCTTGGACCCTCTTCTCACCATGACCAAGCAAGTCAACGCCGTGTCCTCCGCCTGCTTCCTCACCCTCCGCATGCTCCGCAAGATCTTCCGCTGGATCCCCGCCGACACTAGAAAAACCGTGACCCACGCCCTCGTCACGAGCTGCCTAGACTGCGGCAACACCCTCTACGCCGTGACCTCAGCCAAACTCCAAAATCGCCTGCAACGCATTCAAAACGCATCGGCACGCCTCATCCTTGACGTACCCCGCAACAGCCACATCTCCGCACACCTGAGACACCTGCATTAGCTCCCAGTCAGCAAAAGGATCACCTTTCGACTTCTCACCCACGCACACAAAGCCCTCCACAACAAGGGACCGGAATACCTCAACCGATGCCTCAGCTTCTACGTCCCCACCCGCCTCCTCCGTTCCTCTGGTCTCTCACTCGCTGCCGTCCCTCGCATCCGCCGCTCCACAGCGGGTGGGAGATCTTTTTCCTTCCTGGCGGCCAAGACCTGGAACTCCCTCCCCACCAGCCTCAGGACCACCCAGGACCACCCCGCTTTCCGGAGACTCCTAAAAACCTGGCTATTCGAGCAGCAGTAACCCCCCCTTTCCCCTAGCGCCTTGAGACCCGCACGGGTGAGAAGCGCGCTTTATAAATGTTAATGATTTGATTTGATTTAGCCTCTTTCTAGCCTTGTTACCCCCACGTTTGGCCTGTTTGTGAGTATAGGTCAGGGTGTTTTTACTGTCTCACTGGGATCCTGCTAGCCAGGGCCCCAGTGCTCATAGTGGAAACCCTATGTTGTCAGTTTGTTTGATATGTGTCACTGGGATCCTGCTAGCCAGGACCCCAGAGCTCATAAGTTTGTGGCCTATGTGTGTTCCCTGTGTGGTGCCTAACTGTATCACTAAGGTTCTGCTAACTAGAACCTCAGTGTTTATGCTCTCTCTGCTTCTAAAATTGTCACTGCAGGCTAGTGACTAATTTTACCAATTCTGATTGGCACACTGGAACACCCTTATAATTCCCTAGTATATTGTACCTAGGTACCCAGGGTATTGGAGTTCCAGGAGATCCCTATGGGCGGCAGCATTTCTTTTGCCACCCATAGGGAGCTCAGACAATTCTTACACAGGACTGCCACTGCAGCCTGAGTGAAATAATGTCCATGTTATTTCACAGCCATTTTACACTGCACTTAAGTAACTTATAAGTCACCTATATGTCTAACCCTCACTTAGTGAAGGTTAGGTGTAAAGTTACTAAGTGTGAGGGCACCCTGGCACTAGCCAAGGTGCCCCCACATTGTTCAGGGCAATTCCGGACTTTGTGAGTGCGGGGACAATATTACACGCGGGAACTACATATAGGTCAATACCTATGTGTAGCTTCACAATGGTAACTCAGAACATGGCCATGTAACATGTCTAAGATCATGGAATTGACTCCCCAAGCCAAATATGGTATTGGGGTGCCTATCCCATCCATCCCCGGGGCGCCAGCATGGACCCCGGGTACTGCCAAACTAGCTCTCTTGGGTTTTCTCTGCAGCTACCACTGCTGCCAACCCTCAGACAGGTTTCTGCCCCCCTGGGGCCTGGGACGCCCAGTCCCAGGAAGGCAGAACAAAGGATTTCCTTTGAGAGATGGAGTTACACCCTCTCCCTGTGGAAATAGGTGCTAATGGCCTGAGAGGAGTAGCCTCTCCTGGCCTCTGGAAATGCTTTGAAGGGCACAGATGGTGCCCTCCTTGCATAAACCAGTCTACACCGGTTCAGGGATCCCCCAGCCCCTGCTCTGGTGCGAAACTGGACAAAGGAAAGGGGAGTGACCACTCCCCTGTCCATCACCACCCCAGGGGTGGGGCCCAGAGCTCCTCCAGTGTGTCCCAGACCTCTGCCATCTTGAATGCAGAGGTGTGAGGGCACAATGGAGACCTCTGAGTGGCCAGTGCCAGCAGGTGACATCAGAGACCCCTCCTGATAGGCTCTTACGTGGTTAGGAAGCCAATCCTACTCTGAGGGCTATTTAGGGTCTCTCCTGTCGGGTTCTCTTCAGATAACGAATGCAAGAGCTCACCAGAGTTCCTCTGCACTTCTCTCTTCAACTTCTGCCAAGGATCGACCACTCCAGGACGCGTGCAACCCTGCAACAAAGTAGCAAGAAGACTACCAGTAACATTGTAGCGCCTCATCCTGCCGGCTTTCTCGACTGTTTCCTTGTGGTGCGTGCTCTGAGGGCAGTCTGCCTTCACCATGCACTGGAAGCCAAGAAGAAATCTCCTGTGGGTCAACGGAATCTTCTCCCTGCCAACGCAGGCACCAAATGTCTGCCTCTCCTCTCCTCTGGGTCCCCTCTCATCTTGACGAGCGTGGTCCCTGGAACACAGGAGCTGGATCCAAGTGGCCCGACAGTCCAGTGGTCCTTCTGTCCAAATTTGGTGGCGGTAAGTCCTTGCCTCCCCACGCCAGACAGTAATCCTGTGTACTGCGTGAACTGCAGCTGCTCCGGCTTCTGTGCACTTTTGCAAGACTTCCTTCATGCACAGCACAGCCCAGGTCCCCAGCACTCCGTCCTGCATTGCCCAACTCGCTGAGTTGACCTCTGACTTCGTGGGACCCTCTTTTGTTGTGCTGAGACGACCGGCATGCTCCGATCTTTTGAACGCCTGTTCTGGTGCTTCTGCGGTTGCTGCCTGCTTCTGCATGGGCTTTCTCTGTTCCTGAGCGCCCCCTCTGACTCCTCCTCCAAGGGGCGACCTCCTGGTCCTTCCTGGGCCCTGGCAGCACCCAAAACCTTCAACCGCGACTCTTGCGGCTAGCAAGGCTTGTTTGCGGTCTTTCTGCGTGGAAACAACTTTGTATCCTCCAGCATGCCGTGGGACATCTTTTGACCAAAGGAGAAGTTCCTGGCACCTTCCGTTGTTGCAGAATCTTTGGCTTCTTCCACCCGGAGGCAGCCCTTTTGCACCTTCATCTGGGGTTTAGTGTGCTCCTGCCCCCCTGGACACTTGCGTGACTCTTGGACTTGGTCCCCTTCCTTTTCAGGTCCTCAGGTCCAGGAATCCGTCTTCAGTGCTTTGCAGAATCCCCTATTTCAACTTCACTGTCTTTCTGGGGTGGTAGGGTAACTTTGCTCCTACTTTTCAGGTTCTTGGGGTGAGGTATCTTGAACACCCTTAGTGTTTTCTTACACTCCCAGCGACCCTCTAGACACTACACTAGGCCTGGGGTCAATTGGTGGTTCGCATTCCACTTTTGGAGTATATGGTTTGTGTTGCCCCTAGGCCTATTGTCTCCTATTGCATTCTATTGTGTTCTACGTTGTTTGCACTCCTTTTCTAACTGTTTACTTACCTGATTTTGAATTGTGTGTATATTTTGTGTATTTTACTTACCTCGTAAGTGAGTATATCCTCTGAGATACTTGTGGCATATTGTCACTAAAATAAAGTACCTTTATTTTTAGTAACTCTGAGTATTGTGTTTTCTTATGATATTGTGCATATGACACCAGTGGTATAGTAGGAGCTTTGCATGTCTCCTAGTTCAGCCTAAGCTGCTCTGCTATAGCTACCTCTATCAGCCTAGCCTAAGCTGCTAGAACACTACTAATCTACTAATAAGGGATAACTGGACCTGGCACAAGGTGTAAGTACCTCAAGTCTCCCACTATAAGCCAGGCCAGCCTCCTACATTGGTCATCTCCCATCTTCAGAGATTGGTGACAACAGTTTTGCCCTACCTCAGCCACTGGCTGTTTAAGGCAAATTCACCACAGTCAGTCTTAGACTACTTCCGGACACAGTGAAGTTCTTTTGCCTTTCCTCCCTTGTAGCGAGTCCAGAACATTCGGAAAATGATCCTGATGTTTCAGCTTCGATCCCAGACCATAGTGAGAAAAAACCTGCTACTTTTTGGCTTGCAGGCATTGTGCATTGTGCATGTCCACTTTGTCAAGTTACAGAGGGTGGGTTTGCAGTGGGATCTGGAGTCTTTGTGGGCACAGCACAAAGGTAACCTGTCCAGTGTCATCCATTTTCAGAAGAGATTGCATCAGATTTCCAGTGGTGCCCTTTCTTTTCAAGACTTTCCCTCTCCCATCCCTCCCCATCATTCATTTTGTACGGATAATCATCTCCTGTTGCTTCAGCAGGAGGTGCAAGTCCTTTTGTTAAGGGGTGCAGTGAAGTTGGTTCCAGAGCAGGAAAAAGATCAGGGATGCTATTCGAGGTATTTCCTGATTCCCAAGAAAGATGGTTGAGTGAGGCCTATCCTAGATCTGAGGATTTTTAATTGGATCCTCGAACAGGAGAAGTTCAAAATGCTGACCCTAGGACAGGTGCTTCTTGCGTTGAACAAGAAAGACTGGATGGTGTCTGTCGACTTGCAGGATGCTTATTTTGATATCCCCATTCTGAAGTCGCACAGGAAGTATCTCTGGTAGGGTCGCAACACTACCAGTTTGCGGTCCTTCCTTTTAGTCTTACTTCTGCACCTTGAGTCTTCACGAAGACTCCGGTTCATAGGGGCAGTACTGGAAACAACATTGATGTTTCCATCAATCTGTTAGAATTATGGGCAAGTACGTCTGGCTCTCAATGCCTTCCTCCCATCCCTTCGCGGTCAGTCTGTTCAGGTCTTGACGGACAACACTAATGCAATGTGATACTTCAACAAGCAGGGAGGAGTACGGTCGTACCTTCTCTGCAGAGAGGCTCTGGGGCTCTGGCCCTGGGCACAGGACCATCAGATTTGCTTAGTAGCAAACCATCTGGCTGGAGTTCTCAGTCGGCATTTCTCGGCCGATCACGAGTGGACTCCCCATCCACACCCGGTTCTTCACATCATCCGGATTTGGGGATTTCCACAGATAGACTTGTTTGCCACTCAGGAGAACGCACACTGCCTGTCGTTCTGCAGCCTCCAGTATCCGGTGTAGGCAGTGTTGGGGGGGACGTATTTCAGATGTCTTGGTGTGACCAGTTGCTTTACGCGTTTCCCCCCGTACCCTGGATTCCTCGGGTTCTGAGGAAGATTCGCCTCAATTTTGTTGCTTGGTGTGGAGAGAAACAAATTGATCCCTTGAAGACCCATTTGACTGATATTTTGCTTCTTGCTCTTTCCCTGACACAGAAGGGTAGTGCAGTGTCAACAGTGAAGGGCTATTTGTCAGCGCTGTCGGCCTTTCTTTGCCTTCCTGGTCAGCCTTCCTTATTAAAGTCCCCTATAGTTATTAGGTTCCTGAAAGGTTTGACTAACAGGTTTCCTTCCACTCCTCTTGTCATGCCTCCGTGGGATTTGATTTTGGTTTTGACTTTTTTAATGGGTTCACCGTTTGAGCCTATGCGTTCTTGCCGGTTGAGGCTTTTAGTTTTAAAAACAGTTTTCTTAACGGTTATCACGTCAGCTAGGCGTGTGTGAGCTTTAGGCTCTTAGTGTGAAACCTCCTTTTACAACCTTTCATGCTGACAAGGTAGTGGTGAGAACCAGGGCTTCTTTCCTTCCTAAAGTAGTCACTCCCTTTCATATGGGTCAGTCTAAAGCACTCATCCTTTTACCCTCCTCCTCATCCATCAAAGGAGGAGGAAAGATCGCTTGGATCCAAGAAGGGCTCTGAGTTTCTACATTGAGAGGACAAGAGACTTTTGAGTTGATGATCAACTCTTCAGTGGAAATGTGGGCAAGATGAAGGGCAAAGCCGGCCACAACCGAACCCTTTCTAGGTGGGTCATTCTTTGCATAAAGATTTGTTATTCATTAGCAAAGAAGTTTCCTCCTTAGGGTATTAGGCCCCATTCAACCAGGGCGAAGTCTGCCACTTCGGCCTTGGCTAGAGGTGTCACAGTTGCTTACATTTTCCCCTCCGTACTTTCGCGAAGTATTATTGCTTAGACTCGGAAGTTAGGAGGGTTGGCCATTTTGCGCGTTGTGTTTTGCAGGATTTCTTGGTTTGACCAGTCAGGCACCCACCTCCGAGTGCGGGACTGCTTTGGGTTTCTATTCTTAAGGTGAGGAATCCCCAGGTAGTTGTATCCATTACAAGAACAAGTTACTTACCTTCGGTAACGCTTTTTCTGGTGGATACACTGATACACATGAATTACCTGTGGATTCCTCACAGTCCCACCTGCCTCCCTGTTGCCTGTCTGGTCATACCAAGACTTCTTTTATTATAAATGTATATACGTTTTTGGTGTTTTTACATAAACAAATATTGTGGTTTATATTTGTATTTGGATTGGTATATATTGTTCTTGTGAGGTTGGTATTCACCTGTTCGCCTCAAAGGCACGTAAAAAATTGTGAAACTGACATCAGGGTGCCGTTGAGGACTTCTTATTGCCACGATGACATCAGACGTAGTCGCGTGCGGAGCCATGCAATTGTGACATCCTTGTGGAAAGCTAGGAAGAAAATTTCTGTCAAATGCTGGCGCATTGGGAGAATTCATAAGGTGAGGAATCCACAGGTAGCTACAGTATCCACCAGAAAAAGCGTTACCGAAAATAAGTAACTGTTCATTTTGCTGCTAGTAGTTGATTAAAAATGAGGCTCTGTTTCCTCTATTGCAGAGAGCAAGAGTGAAAAACATAGATAGTGATACAAAATGAATTACCAAAGCACATACTGTAGGAGGCTGGACTGGCTTGTAGTGAGTACCAAGGGGTACTTGCACCTTGCACCAGGCCCAGTTATCCCTTATTAGTGTATAGGGTGTCTAGCAGCTTAGGCTGATAGATAATGGTAGCTTAGCAGAGCAGCTTAGGCTGAACTAGGAGACGTGTGAAGCTACTACAGTACCACTTAGTGTCATATGCACAATATCATAAGAAAACACAATACACAGTTATACTAAAAATAAAGGTACTTTATTTTTATGACAATATGCCAAAGTATCTTAGAGTGTACCCTCAGTGAGAGGATAGGAAATATACACAAGATATATATACACAATAGCAAAAATATGCAGTATAGTCTTAGAAAACAGTGCAAACAATGTATAGTTACAATAGGATGCAATGGGGAAACATAGGGATAGGGGCAACACAAACCATATACTCCAAAAGTGGAATGCGAACCACGAATGGACCCCAAACCTATGTGACCTTGTAGAGGGTCGCTGGGACTATTAGAAAATAGTGAGAGTTAGAAAAATAACCCTCCCCAAGACCCTGAAAAGTGAGTGCAAAGTGCACTAAAGTTCCCCTAAGGACAAAGTAGTCGTGTTAGAGGAATAATGCAGGAAAGACACAAACCAGCAATGCAACAACTGTGGATTTCCAATCTAGGGTACCTGTGGAACAAGGGGACAAAGTCCAAAAGTCACAAGCAAGTCGGAGATGGGCAGATGCCCAGGAAATGCCAGCTGCGGGTGCAAAGAAGCTTCGACTGGACAGAAGAAGCTGAGGTTTCTGCAGGAACGAAAAGGGCTAGAGACTTCCCCTTTGGTGGACGGATCCCTCTCGCCTTGGAGAGTCGTGCAGAAGTGTTTTCCCGCCGAAAGAACGCCAACAAGCCTTGCTAGCCGCAAATCGTGCGTTTGGCGTTTTTGGACGCTGCTGGGGCCCAGGAGGGACCAGGAGGTCGCAAATTGGACCTGAAGAGAGAGGGGACGTCGAGCAAGACAAAGAGCCCTCACTGAAGCAGGTAGCACCCGGAGAAGTGCCAGAAACAGGCACTACGAGGATGCGTGAAATGGTGCTCGCCGAAGTTGCACAAAGGAGTCCCACGTCGCCGGAGACCAACTTAGAAAGTCGTGCAATGCAGGTTAGAGTGCCGTGGACCCAGGCTTGGCTGTGCACGAAGGATTTCCGCCAGAAGTGCACAGGGGCCGGAGTAGCTGCAAAGTCGCGGTTCCCAGCAATGCAGCCCAGCGAGGTGAGGCAAGGACTTACCTCCACCAAACTTAGGCTGAAGAGTCACTGGACTGTGGGGGTCACTTGGACAGAGTCGCTGGATTCGAGGGACCTCGCTCGTCGTGCTGAGAGGAGACCCAAGGGACCGGTAATGCAGCTTTTTGGTGCCTGCGGTTGCAGGGGGAAGATTCCGTCGACCCACGGGAGATTTCTTCGCAGCTTCTGGTGCAGAGAGGAGGCAGGCTACCCCCACAGCATGCACCACCAGGAAAACAGTCGAGAAGGCGGCAGGATCAGCGTTACAGAGTTGCAGTAGTCGTCTTTGCTACTATGTTGCAGGTTTGCAGGCTTCCAGCGCGGTCAGCAGTCGTTTCCTTATCAGAAGGTGAAGAGAGAGATGCAGAGGAACTCGGATGAGCTCTTGCATTCGTTATCTAAAGTTTCCCCAGAGACAGAGACCCTAAATAGCCAGAAAAGAGGGTTTGGCTACTTAGGAGAGAGGATAGGCTAGCAACACCTGAAGGAGCCTATCACAAGGAGTCTCTGACGTCACCTGGTGGCACTGGCCACTCAGAGCAGTCCAGTGTGCCAGCAGCACCTCTGTTTCCAAGATGGCAGAGGTCTGGAGCACACTGGAGGAGCTCTGGACACCTCCCAGGGGAGGTGCAGGTCAGGGGAGTGGTCACTCCCCTTTCCTTTGTCCAGTTTCACGCCAGAGCAGGGGCTAAGGGGTCCCTGAACCGGTGTAGACTGGCTTATGCAGAATTGGGCACCTCTGTGCCCAACAAAGCATTTCCAGAGGCTGGGGGAGGCTACTCCTCCCCTGCCTTCACTCCATTTTCCAAAGGGAGAGGGTGTCACACCCTCTCTCAGAGGAAGTTCTTTGTTCTGCCATCCTGGGCCAGGCCTGGCTGGACCCCAGGAGGGCAGCTGCCTGTCTGAGGGGTTGGCAGCAGCAGCAGCTGCAGTGAAACCCCAGGAAGGGCAGTTTGGCAGTACCAGGGTCTGTGCTACAGACCACTGGGATCATGGGATTGTGCCAACTATGCCAGGATGGTATAGAGGGGGCAATTCCATGATCATAGACATGTTACATGGCCATATTCGGAGTTACCATGGTGAAGCTACATATAGGTAGTGACCTATATGTAGTGCACGCGTGTAATGGTGTCCCCGCACTCACAAAGTTCAGGGAATTGGCTCTGAACAATGTGGGGGCACCTTGGCTAGTGCCAGGGTGCCCTCACACTAAGTAACTTTGCACCTAACCTTTACCAGGTAAAGGTTAGACATATAGGTGACTTATAAGTTACTTAAGTGCAGTGTAAAATGGCTGTGAAATAACGTGGACGTTATTTCACTCAGGCTGCAGTGGCAGGCCTGTGTAAGAATTGTCAGAGCTCCCTATGGGTGGCAAAAGAAATGCTGCAGCCCATAGGGATCTCCTGGAACCCCAATACCCTGGGTACCTCAGTACCATATACTAGGGAATTATAAGGGTGTTCCAGTAAGCCAATGTAAATTGGTAAAAATGGTCACTAGCCTGTCAGTGACAATTTGGAAAGAAATGAGAGAGCATAACCACTGAGGTTCTGGTTAGCAGAGCCTCAGTGAGACAGTTAGTCACTACACAGGTAACACATTCAGGCACACTTATGAGCACTGGGGCCCTGGGTTACCAGGGTCCCAGTGACACATACAACTAAAACAACATATATACAGTGAACAATGGGGGTAACATGCCAGGCAAGATGGTACTTTCCTACACATACATTTTGAAGAAAACTTTGCGTATGGCAGTCAAATGTCTATTTCAAATTGACGCTTGTTGCAACTTGTGGTTGTAAAACTTTTTTTTGTGACCTTGTAAGTTATATTCCTTCTCTATCAGTAGACAAATCTTCATTTCACAAGACCAGATTGTCTATCTTTTATGCCTCTGTATGCATTCTCCAGGCCCAGATTTTGTGTAACAACTTGATGTCATGATGATAATATTGGCTAACAGTGTATATACACAATAGTCATTTTATCCTAGATGTCGAAATTATGAATGTTGAAATTATGAATGTTTTGACCTCAATTTCATTTCTCTTTGGTAATTATTATGATTTTTAAGTTCCCAAGCTTGTAAGAGATCGGCATCTTGTGCAAAGAAGTCTAGCAGCAACACTAGTAGTGTTTGTTTAACCACTAACAACAGCTGAGGAACCGTTTTCTTAATAACCGTCCTGGGCTCCCACTTTACTTCTGTCATTCATTCCAGCAAAATAGCCTGTGCTCATGCTTGGACCTTATTCCTGTTTATCCTGTTTATCTGGACAGTGTCCTCCAGGACCCTTCCCCAAAAGGTATAAATCTTAGGGCAGTGCAATAAAACATGTCACAAGGTGTCTTTTCTGCCACAGCTCCTCCAGCACCTTTTGGAGCAAGTGCTTTCTTGTAATCTAGCCAGTGCATAGTGCCATCTATATAGTAACTTCAAGTGAGCTTCCATTTTGGTGGCACTAAAGGCACCCTGCTGCAGCAATTTTAGGTATACTCATTCTTCTTGCGTGAGTGAGTTTTCTAGTTCTTTCTCCCATGCCTTCTGCAGGTACTGCTTGGCAGTGTTTGGTACTGCTTGGCAGTGTTTGTGATGCCTGTATTAGCTGCTAAAGCTCTCTCTCTGTTTCTCCTATTTGTGGGCTTTTTTTTTCTAATGGAAAGAACTCACTTGAGGCTTCAGTTCTAAATGATCTATGTAAGGTCCTCCTAACTCTCAGTCCTCACAATATCTCTTTACTAGCCCTAATTTCTTATTGTTTCTCCTGTCGTAGTTTGGACTCTTGGTCTGAGCAAGACTGCTGGTCTCAGGATGACAGTACTTTCGTTTGTAGGTGACTAAGTCTCTTCCTACAACTATTTGTAACTGTTGTCCAAACCTTACCGGCTTACTAGCAGTACCTCACCAAAAACACAATAGTAAAAGGTGATTTGTAGCAGTCGCTTACGCATGGACTCAAAATACAATATCTCAGGGTTGTCGTGGTTAAACGGAAATTACCCTTTTCTCACAGATTTATAATGTCTCATACAAACAAAGGCAATAACACAGATGAAGTAAAGTTATAATAGTTTTTATTCAACATAACTGCAATTTGTGATAAGTTGCATGAACTGCAATGATTAGGATAATGAATATACCAAGCAACAGTATTGTAAAGAGGAGAGTCATTGTTATAAAGACCCCCACCATTATGCAATATATGAAAGAAATATATGTATATGTAAAAGATGGAATAAGCCCTAATACCATAAGGAGAGTAGGTCTAACCTCCTACCTAAAAAGGAAGAGCTGGGTTCGTTAAACCTAATCTGCCAAAACCGTGTCCATGAGAGGAGCCCCCAACCCTCGTTACCTTGGAATGAGGTCTCTATCTCAGACTCCGCAGGGACACGAAGACTGGATCAGTGTCAAGATGACTGCAGCATCGGTATCAGCGATGGTGGCGATGCCCTCTGGTCGGAATCCCTCTGATTATCTGTCTAAAAGTGTGTTGTATTTATACAGATCTACAAGGTCCCCTGACATAAGTGTTATTCATAACAATAGATAACAGGCATGCTTGGGACGGCAATTAATATCAACAATCCCTCGAAAGTATAGAGAGGGAAAATCCCTAAGTGTGAATGCCTACTGTATGTTTGTCTTTCGTGCTTGATCTTGACGCCTTGGCGCAATGACACTGATAATAGAACCCATAACAAGTGGCCTAACTATAAACAAGGCTGCCATTTTAAAGGAAATAAATAATTAAATGGACTATGACAGAGCAAGCTAAGTAGGTTAAAAGTCACTGGGTGACGGGGGCACGAGTTTACAAGCCTACGGCTAAGCTAACTCCTGTTATCCCGCTAAAACAAACTAGGATTCACTACACCCTCCCCATTGCCGTAACAGGTATGATGAAGGTAAGGAAACCCAAGCGCTAAAAAAGCTGCTACTGAACCAAAAAGCCAAAAAACGAAAATGAAAACTCAAGCTAAAAAAAATGTACGTAATGACAAAAATAAATGCTGTGTGTTAAAATACGTTTTTTTAAAAAAACATTCAGAGATGTTAATATCAACCGTGACAAGTATCGCAAACTTTCAGTTAAATTGCTAGTTTTTAGAACCGGGAACTGGCAAGCGAATTCACCAAATTATGTGCTATATGCAGGATCTTGAAGAATGTCATCGAAGTCACCATTCAAGGATCTTAAAAATGAGTCAACATCGTCTGAAGTGAAATTGAGAGCTGGACGGACAAACGGATCCACAGAGCAGAAGTGAGCCATATTCATCGGTGTATCGACACTCGCTGCAGCGTCCTCATCCATGTTAGTTTGTATAACAGAAGGTTCATAGGTGGCCTCGCGGAGCAACCTCAGTCTCAAGGGGCATGACCGTGTATGAACCCTCATCGGAGACATCAGCAGTTTGTGGTCCACAGGAGATGTTGGTGCAACAGCAAGACAGACCATAGGCAGATGTTCAAAGAGACACCATATGCAGCGGAACACCGGTTGTACACACCAGAGTAGAGGCCGGAATGACAATGACCAGTCAAACTCTAGTTCCACCAGCAACGGTGTACCGAAGATCCGAACCATGCGTTCACGGCACAGCGGGGTTGACGGGAGCGGCTCCATTGCTCTGTGTCGCTGGAAAAAAACAACCACCGCGAATCAGAAAAAATAGCAGTAGTAGTCCGCCAATTAAAGCCAAAATAATTGGAAAGCCACCAAACACACTGGAAAAGAGAGAATGGATGGCTGATGGGATGACTCCGAAGACAGTCTGGAAGATGGACACGAAACCAGACCCGACAGCCTTAAAGAAATGAACAATCCCAGTGGTGCTTGAAGCATTGAATATTCTCGATGCCAACTCTCCAAAGTGTATGGGGAAATCGGTATTTAAAAGGGATTGTATCTCGGCTGATGATCTCGCAACCTGGAGAGCATACGTCTCTTTTGCGGATGTCGAGGCGACCTGTTTTTGAAACAATAGCGCCTTCAGTCTACTCAACTTGTCATAGTTCACATTAATAGTATCAATGTGGGGCCACATTTCAGATACTTGTATCTCTCGTGTGGGGGGAAACAAAACATGGCCACAACACGTTACGACCTTCGTGACTGAGATTGCGTAGGCAATTCCAGGTCGCAAGCCGCAACAGCTGTCATCGCTCAGAAGAACATAACTCCCATTAGAAAGAACATGAAACACTGAATGAATCAAGGGGACGGGAGTACCCTTCAGAAAACAGGCCAAATTTGCGACCCCCGCATTGCAAAGACCGTGAAGAGACACCTGTTTGCATATCATGGAATGACGAACAGTAGTCTCACATTCACTTCCGCTAAGAAAGACCTCTTGTTCGCCGTTCAGACATCGATACTCAAAGGGCAACTCCCACTCTTCCTTAATAAAGCTATCTCCTAGCCGTTCATATCGTCCCACTGCAAGATGTTTCAGGCAGCTTGAGAAACGAAACATTGAAAACGGTAAATTAATAATGCCGTGTAAGAGCCAGATAGTTGAAGGACTCTCTGCTACCGTGAAGGGCAACTTATCTAATTTTTCTACTTGAAGCAAGGTGAAACGAGCCTCTCTTTTAGCCATTGTCACTTGTTCCCTGCGAATAGTTCACTCCCATTAAGGTATTTCCATGGAATGTGGCCACTTTTCAGCGTCTGCAATGCCCAACTCAGCTGCATGATGGAACGCAGCTGTGTTTGCCCATGATATAACCGAGACAAATCAGTCTGAGTGATATCAATAGCAGATGACACTATATTCGACAGGGAATAAATCCTGTTGGATAGCGTGTTCATACCATTGTCGACAACAGCCAATGTGTTTTCCAAATTCTCTTTATCAAGTTGCCGTAAACGTGCAGCAGCCTCAATTTGAGAAAGTTTCCAAATTTCATTATACATGGCATATAAAAACCGTTTCGAGCGTTGTTTTCTAGGACCTAATAGGAAATCTTGTAGGTCTATACTGTCAGAAAGAGTATTCAGGTGTTGTTTCACCGCTGTTAAGGTGTTCGTTTGTACCCATTGTTGGCACAGCTTGCCCACACTGTATGTTGTAATTATACCAGCATGCTGACCTGACAAAAAGTGAGGGTCTGGTCTATGAATGGAAAAACCCCCTGAAGAGTTCAAAAAACGCCTTTGACACTCATCAGTATCGGTGGGCCATACCAACCATCCCCCGGGACTGGAAAGTGAAGAATTATAGTCACCAGCCTTAACCAATGCATCTAGCCTTTCCTCAGAAACATTTAGAAAGTGTTGCCAATCTTTAAATTTTGTCGGTGTAGGGATACTGGGCGTGTTTAGATCCTTTATTTTAGCTAATCCCAGACATGATGTCTGCTCAACAGTGTCATTTAAAAAAATCATTTGCGCAGGAATTAAGCAAGCTCGAAACAAAGCCTCCCTACCCTGTATCTGCCAATCTTGCGTCCCCCATACACTCTTCAAATCGATAGTGTTCTTCCAATATTCATAACCCTCAATCGAAAGTCGGGAAACAAAGGGATCTGAATAAATAAGTTTTGTATCTGTTAGCAACAATTTTCTAATGTGTGTCGTGGGTAATTTAAAATAATAAGATTCAGCTTTCGTTGTATCATGCCCAGAAAAGTATGTGAATTTGTCACTGTAATACGTTGGACTCCCCACCCGTGGTGTTGAACAATGTTCCCATTGTGTGTAGTTAAAAAGAGGCCTATATCTAGTTGCACGGTGCAGGTAGTGATGTCCCCAATTATTATAGCAGAACATTTCACCATAATTCATTGTAAAATCATATACATCATCACTTCCAAAAGCGGAGTAGTCCTTGATTTCAGTTAGCATGGAATCCACTGTTTGGACATCCCAATCATCAGAGACAACATTAGGTGTAATAACATCAGACATAGAAATTTTGAACACGTATGGTATTTGAATTATCTCTGTAGGCCCGTATATATCGAACGGAACTTTGTCTCAAACAATCCCATCAGAAATTGGAATAGCTGTAATATTGACAGGGGACAAATCACGTCGGACTTTGTGATGAATGATGCGGTGTTAAAATTACATCAACAGGCTCCACTGAGGAGCGATCAGCAATATAGTGACCATTAATTAGTAAAAAGAAAACAGTCACAAAACCAATCCATAAAAACAATGCAATAAATGTCAAACAGAACCAGAGATAGTTCCATGGATACATCAAATAGTTCTTTTTAAACCATTGATAGAACTTGCTACCTCTGGAAAGTTTGTCAGTCTCAGTTGAGGATGAATCTGAAGAAAAATCATCAATGTCCACAAAATAGCCAGAGGAAGTCTCCGCAAACACAGGACTCATCAAATTCCCATCCACTGTTCGTGGAGGTTCATGATAGATGACGTTACCAATCGTGGAAGTGTTCGTGTAAAATACAGCCAAATCCTGTAGCGGTGTGTTCTCCGAAGGTGTTACAGGAACCAACAAAAGTTCATTTTCCGCCCTCCCCATGGTCGAGGAAGTGTCGGGAACAGCAGCTGACATAGTTGCATAGTCAGTAGTAGCGATGGTCATCCTACTATGTAGAGGGATGTCCTGTTGGGTAGTGAGAGGGGATCGGGAACCACCCAAGGGACCTCCTGGTCTACTGTGAAGAATCGGCCACATGGTGTAATTTGATGTAATCAATGGAGATTAATCTGTTTGATTTGGAACCAGACAATGGCGGAAGGATGACAGTCCTGGTGCCTTTTATCCCCAAGACCGGTACAGGTGCTCTGTATGCTGGACCAAACTCTTTTCTCACAGCGATCTTCTCACGAACCAGATCCCCAACGTTAGGAATCCAGCCAGTCGAAGTTTTCGCCAAATCCCTTATTCCCAAGGTGGCAGCGCTTGCAGATGATTTATCATCACGGAATTGCTGAAGCTCCTGTAAAACAGCGAGACGTTCTTTTATGTCAAATGGTGTTTCTGCTGCCACCATACCAGGGGCATCAAGATCGGGAACATACATAGTTGTCCCAAAGAGAACCTCATATGGAGACTTTCCCCCCAAGGACCGTCTTGGCAGATTATTCAGTGCTCTCTGGACCCCATATAGGTGATGTAACCAACGACGGCCTGAACCTAATACTCGAGCTGTTAAGGACTGCTTTAGATCCCGATTCCGCCTCTCCACGACCGAATTTCCCTCGGGATGGTATGGTGAGGAGTAATGGAGTTCAACACCCATCGTCCTCATGGTGTCCCTGAAAGCCTTAGAGGCAAATGCAGGGCCCTGGTCCGAATGGAATGCTGCAACCGCATATGTACCGATAAAGATCAGCAAATCTTTTATAACAGTCTGGGCGTCAGCCGACCGATGTGGCCATACCCACAGGAATCTAGAACAGGAATCTACAGCCACTAAAATGTATTTGTATGCACCATCAGGTTGCAAAGGACCACAATGGTCCAGGTACACACAATGGAGTGGGATGTCTACGGAGGGCGTCTGATATTCGAGCCGTTAATCTGCTGACAAATGTCACAGCAAAGGACATACTGTTTAGTCCTTCTGCATAGACCAGGCCACCAGTACCGTTGTTGTAGAATGGTGATAGTGGCCTGTATACCAGCGTGTGCAGAAGCGACACCCTCATGTGCAGCTGTAATCAGTTCCAATCTTTGATCATCATTTGGGATCACTCGATCACCAACATTAGGAATTGTTGCAAAAGCAACATTCTGTGCACTGATATGATATGTATAGTTCGTAGGGTATCCTTTCGGAAGGGGCTTGCCTGCAGCCGAGGCTTTAACGGCAATCAGTATTTCATTATCCAACCTCGTCCGAGAACGAGTCACTGCAGCCACAGAAGCCGTAGCTACTGAAGCTTTGGCTGCTTCGTCAGCCAATGTATTACCGGCAACATGTATTCCTACACGTTGGTGCCCCAATGTATGAACTACATGGACACATGGCAGCTTATCCTTAAGATCAGCCACCCTTCCCCACAATATTTTGTGTTTAATGGTGTTCCCTTTAGTATCTCTAAACCCGTTCAGTATCCAATGATTGAGATATTCATTGTATGACTGGACGCAGTAATACGAATCACAGACGATCAAAGTCTGTGTTCCTGGCTCTGAATGTTCGAGCGCTAGAAGAAGAGCCTTAAGCTCGGCCAACTGGGCTGTGCAGTCCCCTAAGGTCTGAGTGTACGTTTTATGAGGATGAAAAACTCCGTCTTCCATTACCCCGCACACGGCTGCGCAAGCTGCTGAGTATTGATGTTTAGTACCCACAGCTGGTTGTGCCGATCCGTCAGTGTAAATGATGGTATCATAACTGTCTATTGGCAATATGTGTAAGGGAGCGGGGTACTCCTGTTCATACTGGAGAAATTCTTGTGTCTGAAGTCTTGGGTCAAACACATAATCAACATCATTGGCGGTCAGAGATGTTGCCCATTGAATCCAGCGTGGATGCAATGCCTTAGCGTTAGGAACGCTCGCTTTAGTGACAGCCTCTAAGGCCGGAACCGGGGAGACAACAACAATGCGTTTCCCCTGGGCAAGCGGTCTCTCCTTTATGACGGCAATCTGAACTGCCGTCAGAATTTTTTCAGTAGGAGCAAAACGTTTCTCTGCATTGGAGTACAAATCTGATTTGTATGCTATTGGCACCGTGTCACCCTCATTAAAGGTGACATAGGTAAATCCTAGGGAACCAGCTATTATTCTGATGACCAAATTTGTTTTATTGTCCCGTGTGTACAAGTGTCTAGCTTCTAGCATGTCTCGTTGTAGCTGAGCACACTTCTCTAGGAAGTGCGGGCCAGGCTCTTCCCCTCGTTTGATAGTTCATATCCTAGGAACAATACACTAAGAAAGGCTATCTTGCTTTTTTTTAAATTAAATTTATATCCGAAGGTGGCAAATCCCAAAATTATCCGATCGACCATGGCAAGATGAATGTCAAGGGTGTCATCAGTGAGATAGATATCATCCACATATGATAATGCCTCGGAATCAAGCTCCTGTAAGATTGATGTGACACGGGCCGAAAACAGTCCTGGGCTGTTTTTATAGCCTTGTGGTAAACTACAAAAGCGTTTCTGAGAACCATAGGAAAATGCACTTAGGTCTCTACTTTCATGTGCTAAATTCTGGCAGAAAAAAACATTAGATATATACAATGTAGTTTTGTATTTTTTACGCACTATATTATTAATTAGCGCTGTGCTGTGTGAATTTTGTATAGCATAAGTGCGTGCATGACTATTCAAGTGCCTATAATCAACCACTATTCTATATGAATGATCAGGTTTCACAACGGAAAATAGCGGATTATTCATTGCCGATGTACAGGGCTCAATTACTCCCTGGTTTTCAAGTTGTGACAGTATCTCCGTCACTGGAGCTTTTGCTTCATGTTTAACAGGGTATTGTGGCTGCGGGTGTGGTGTAGACCGAACGGGAATAACATGACAAGGAGAGTCCTTGTCCCATCCTACATGATTACGGTATAATGCAGGTGCCTGTGCTAAAGCCCATTCAGCAGCATAGGCTTGTTTGTCTGCCTCCGGAACAAGATCGGAGAAAGAAGGCAAAATGACATCTTCCCCATGTGGGAGCATGCGGACATGTTCAGGTGGCCAGTCTCTCTCGGCCAACAGGATATCACTAGTAAGTTCATCCCAAAATATTACACTAATAATGCGTTCCACGTCTCCCTCTATCTGAATTGTTAAATCAAAAACCCGATCGGGTGGGAGTACACGGCCATCCGCCGTTTCAACTGCGATGTAATTTTTAGTTGCTGTCGCATCCAGATGATCTTTCAGACTCTGGCGACATATCGTGACCTCTGCCGCGCTGTCCAACAGAGTCACTGCCCACCTCTTGTTCCTCAACAGTGTTCTCAATACTACCGGCATTTTTAACGGTCAGTGCATGTGAGAAAGTAGCCTCTTTCTAGCCTTGTTACCCCCACTTTTGGCCTGTTTGTGAGTGTATGTCAGGGTGTTTTCACTGTCTCACTGGGATCCTGCTAGCCAGGGCCCAGTGCTCATAGTGAAAACCCTATGTTTTCAGTATGTTTGTTATGTGTCACTGGGACCCTGCTAGTCAGGACCCCAGTGCTCATAAGTTTGTGGCCTATATGTATGTGTTCCCTGTGTGGTGCCTAACTGTCTCACTGAGGCTCTGCTAATCAGAACCTCAGTGGTTATGCTCTCTCATTTCTTTCAAATTGTCACTAACAGGCTAGTGACCAATTTTACCAATTTACATTGGCTTACTGGAACACCCTTATAATTCCCTAGTATATGGTACTGAGGTACCCAGGGTATTGGGGTTCCAGGAGATCCCTATGGGCTGCAGCATTTCTTTTGCCACCCATAGGGAGCTCTGACAATTCTTACACAGGCCTGCCACTGCAGCCTGAGTGAAATAACGTCCACGTTATTTCACAGCCATTTTACACTGCACTTAAGTAACTTATAAGTCACCTATATGTCTAACCTTTACCTGGTAAAGGTTAGGTGCAAAGTTACTTAGTGTGAGGGCACCCTGGCACTAGCCAAGGTGCCCCCACATCGTTCAGAGCCAATTCCCTGAACTTTGTGAGTGCGGGGACACCATTACACGCGTGCACTACATATAGGTCACTACCTATATGTAGCTTCACAATGGTAACTCCGAATATGGCCATGTAACATGTCTATGATCATGGAATTGCCCCCTCTATGCCATCCTGGCATAGTTGGCACAATCCCATGATCCCAGTGGTCTGTAGCACAGACCCTGGTACTGCCAAACTGCCTTTCCTGGGGTTTCACTGCAGCTGCTGCCAACCCCTCAGACAGGTTTCTGCCCTCCTGGGGTCAAGCCAGGCTTGTCCCAGGATGGCAGAACAAAGGACTTCCTCTGAGAGAGGGTGTTACACCCTCTCCCTTTGGAAAATGGTGTGAAGGCAGGGGAGGAGTAGCCTCCCCCAGCCTCTGGAAATGCTTTCTTGGGCACAGATGTGCCCAATTCTGCATAAGCCAGTCTACACCGGTTCAGGGGACCCCTTAGCCCTGCTCTGGCGCGAAACTGGACAAAGGAAAGGGGAGTGACCACTCCCCTGACCTGCACCTCCCCTGGGAGGTGCCCAGAGCTCCTCCAGTGTGCTCCAGACTTCTGCCATCTTGGAAACAGAGGTGCTGCTGGCACACTGGACTGCTCTGAGTGGCCAGTGCCACCAGGTGACGTCAGAGACTCCTTGTGATAGGCTCCTTCAGGTGTTGCTAGCCTATCCTCTCTCCTAAGTAGCCAAACCCTCTTTTCTGGCTATTTAGGGTCTCTGTCTCTGGGGAAACTTTAGATAACGAATGCAAGAGCTCATCCGAGTTCCTCTGCATCTCTCTCTTCACCTTCTGCCAAGGAATCGACTGCTGACCGCGCTGGAAGCCTGCAACACTGCAACAAAGTAGCAAAGACGACTACTGCAACTCTGTAACGCTGATCCTGCCGCCTTCTCGACTGTTTTCCTGGTGGTGCATGCTGTGGGGGTAGTCTGCCTCCTCTCTGCACTAGAAGCTCCGAAGAAATCTCCCGTGGGTCGACGGAATCTTCCCCCTGCAACCTCAGGCACCAAAAAGCTGCATTACCGGTCCCTTGGGTCTCCTCTCAGCACGACGAGCGAGGTCCCTCGAATCCAGCAACTCTGTCCAAGTGACTCCCACAGTCCAGTGACTCTTCAGTCCAAGTTTGGTGGAGGTAAGTCCTTGCCTCACCTCGCTGGGCTGCATTGCTGGGAACCGCGACTTTTGCAGCTACTCCGGCCCCTGTGCACTTCCGGCGGAAATCCTTCGTGCACAGCCAAGCCTGGGTCCACGGCACTCTAACCTGCATTGCACGACTTTCTAAGTTGGTCTCCGGCGACGTGGGACTCCTTTGTGTAACTTCGGGTGAGCACCGTTTCACGCACCCTCGTAGTGCCTGTTTCTGGCACTTCTCCGGGTGCTACCTGCTGCTGAGTGGGCTCCTTGTCTTGCTCGACGTCCCCTCTCTCTCCTGGTCCAATTTGCGACCTCCTAGTCCCTCCAGGGCCACAGCAGCGTCCAAAAACGCTAACCGCACGATTTGCAGCTATCAAGGCTTGTTGGCGTTCTTTCGGCGGGAAAACACTTCTGCACGACTCTCCACGGCGAGAGGGATCCGTCCACCAAAGGGGAAGTCTCTAGCCCTTTTCGTTCCTGCAGAAACCTCAGCTTCTTCTGTCCAGTAGAAGCTTCTTTGCACCCGCAGCTGGCATTTCCTGGGCATCTGCCCATCTCCGACTTGCTTGTGACTTTTGGACTTGGTCCCCTTGTTCCACAGGTACCCTAGATTGGAAATCCACAGTTGTTGCATTGTTGGTTTGTGTCTTTCCTGCATTATTCCTCTAACACGACTGCTTTGTCCTTAGGGGAACTTTAGTGCACTTTGCACTCACTTTTCAGGGTCTTGGAAAGGGTTATTTTTCTAACTCTCACTATTTTCTAATAGTCCCAGCGACCCTCTACAAGGTCACATAGGTTTGGGGTCCATTCGTGGTTCTCATTCCACTTTTGGAGTATATGGTTTGTGTTGCCCCTATCCCTATGTTTCCCCATTGCATCCTATTGTAACTATACATTGTTTGCACTGTTTTCTAAGACTATACTGCATATTTTTGCTATTGTGTATATATATCTTGTGTATATTTCCTATCCTCTCACTGAGGGTACACTCTAAGATACTTTGGCATATTGTCATAAAAATAAAGTACCTTTATTTTTAGTATAACTGTGTATTGTGTTTTCTTATGATATTGTGCATATGACACTAAGTGGTACTGTAGTAGCTTCACACGTCTCCTAGTTCAGCCTAAACTGCTCTGCTAAGCTACCATTATCTATCAGCCTAAGCTGCTAGACACCCTATACACTAATAAGGGATAACTGGGCCTGGTGCAAGGTGCAAGTACCCCTTGGTACTCACTACAAGCCAGTCCAGCCTCCTACAGTGCAGCCACTTTTTTCTTTTTAAATTGTGGCTTTTGTTGAGGAGTCTTTTCTTCTTTTTTAACAGTAGACTGTGGCGAGTCTTTCTTTTCTTTCACGTATTCCGGACGTCGATCTTGACGGCCCCCTCTCTCGCTACGTCTATCCGGTGCGTCCTGAAAGGAACGAGAAGGACGTGAATCAGGATATCTGTCTGGAGTTCTAATGTTATCCCTATTTCTGAGATTATATCTCCTTTCGGAGTACTCCGGATGAGGAGAATCAGCTCTTTTGTTTCTCCTATCCTTGAAATCTTTTTGTTTTTCCCAGCGCTTCTTAGAGCCCTCTTGTGCCTGCTGCGTACCTTCCTTATGGGTGGTATTTGGTAATTCCAATTTTCTAGGTTTGGCTCCCAAACCATCCCGTCCTATACTAGTATAGGTATCAGATATTATTCTCGGCAGCTGTCTCTCTTGTTCCATATTTGGAGTTTCCCGGAGACGCTGGCGTATTGCCAGTGCCACCGCTTCCCCTTTAATATTACTTAGTATTATCGAAGAGACGGCCTCAAAGTTACGCATCAATTTCATCCCCAGATCCAGGGCCGGGGCAGCCCCATGTTCATTTTGTATTTGTTTTAACACTTCCGGTAAATTGGCAAGTGTAGGGGTACCATGTGTGGTAGTATAAATGGCAGCGAAGACTGTACCCCATGTGGCACAGTCATCCACCGACGGAACCATCCCAAACGGCAAGCACATAGTGAGCAATCTATGTTTGTCCTGCGGCCCCGTATGGGGGAACACAGCTTCCAGCTGATTTGTTTTCTGGGCAATCCAGAACGGTATTTTTTCCCGTTCCGTGGGCACTTTACCCATAATAGTATGCACTGTTTGTGGATTAATCCCAGTAGCCAATTGATATCCACCAGCTACTGGCGGTGCTGGACGCGCTGGGGTAGTATTCAATGTTCGCATCACGAACTGAACCAATCGTCTATAAAATGCCACTAATTCATTATATAATATTCGCAAATCTGCGATCGGCATATTCAGGATGCCTGGGTGAGGTGTATATGTGGCAAACATAGGCCATGTAGGTCCCTCATTACTCAAAGGTCCTAGCCTCACCCGTCTTAGTACATGTGGTAGGGCGCCTTCAAACCAGTTCTGGTGCTCTTGATATGTGAGCGATATTTCATGATACTGGTATGCTTCGTATCTTACGGGCACGTCCGCAATGTCATATGTGTGAAATGTGTGCGTCCGTTGGTCAGCCTCAGGAAAAGCAACCCAACAGTAAAATGTTTCTGTTTGGTAGGCTTCACTCGCTTCTACAATCGGAGTAACATCCCCGCTCTCTGCCGTAAGGCCATGCGCTATTAAATGTTGTGTAAGTGCATTTCTAGCATTTGCAGGAATGTCTATGGTATTGGCCATATTTGTTTTAGAGAAACGGAACACCAAAATAGGGGAAGTTTTTCCTTTTGTGAGTTCGAGCTCGAACAACCTACAGCCTAAGCAGGTGTTACCTGTTTGGCTGAGGAGGATTCTCCCACGGACGTCTCCGTATAATGGTACTGAGGGTACCTGTTGTCTGTGAGACAGTGATAGTCAGGGTATCCGTAAATTAGTGCCTAAACACCATTGTTGGTGCGCCATGTCGTAGTTTGGACTCTTGCTCTGAGCAAGACTGCTGGTCTCAGGATGACAGTACTTTCGTTTGTAGGTGACTAAGGGGGTGATTCTGAGTCTGGCGGGCGGCGGAGGCCGCCCGCCAGACTTCCCCCACCAAAATACCGCTCCGCGGTCGAAAGACCGCTGAGGGTATTTTGGGATTTGCCCTGGGCTGGCGGGCGACCGCCAAAAGGCCGCCCGCCAGCCCAGGGCAAATCATCCTTCCCACGAGGACGCCGGCTCAGAATTGAGCCGGCGGAGTGGGAAGGTGCGACGGGTGCAGTGGCACCCGTCGCGTATTTCAGTGTCTGCATAGCAGACACTGAAATACAAAGTGGGGCCCTCTTATGGGGGCCCATGCAGTGCCCATACCATTGGCATGGGCACTGCAGGGGCCCCCAGGGGCCCCGCGGCACCCCCTACTGCCATCCTGTTCCTGGCGGGAGACCCGCCAGGAACAGGATGGCGGTAGGGGGTGTCAGAATCCCCATGGCGGCGGAGCGCGCTCCGCCGCCATGGAGGATTCACAAGGGCAGCGGAAAACCGGCGGGAGACCGCCGGTTTTCCGCATCTGACCGCGGCTGAACCGACGCGGTCAGAATGCCCTGCGGGGCACCACCGGCCTGTCGGCGGTGCTCCCGCCGACCCTGGCCCCGGCGGTCTCTGACCACCGGGGTCAGAATGACCCCCTAAGTCTCTTCCTACAACTATTTGTAACTGTTGTCCAAACCTTACTGGCTTACTAGCAGTACCTCACCAAAAACACAATAGTAAAAGGTGATTTGTAGCAGTCGCTTACGCATGGACTCAAAATACAATATCTCAGGGTTGTCGTGGTTAAATGGAAATTACCCTTTTCTCACAGATTTATAATGTCTCATACAAACAAAGGCAATAACACAGATGCAGTAAAGTTATAATAGTTTTTATTCAACATAACTGCAATTTGTGATAAGTTGCATGAACTGCAATGATTAGGATAATAAATATACCAAGCAACAGTATTGTAAAGAGGAGAGTCATTGTTATAAAGACCCCCACCATTATGCAATATATGAAAGAAATATATGTATATGTAAAAGATGGAATAAGCCCTAATACCCTAAGGAGAGTAGGTCTAACCTCCTACCTAAAAAGGAAGAGCTGGGTTCGTTAAACCTAATCTGCCAAAACCGTGTCCATGAGAGGAGCCCCCAACCCTCGTTACCTTGGAATGAGGTCTCTAACTCAGACTCCGCAGGGACACGACGACTGGATCAGTGTCAAGATGACTGCAGCATCGGTATCAGCGATGGTGGCGATGCCCTCTGGTCGGAATCCCTCTGATTATCTGTCTAAAAGTGTGTTGTATTTATACAGATCTACAAGGTCCCCTGACATAAGTGTTATTCATAACAATAGATAACAGGCATGCTTGGGACGGCAATTAATATCAACAATTCCTCGAAAGTATAGAGAGGGAAAATCCCCAAGTGTGAATGCCTACTGTATGTTTGTCTTTCGTGCTTGATCTTGACGCCTTGGCGCAATGACACTGATAATAGAACTCATAACAAGTGGCCTAACTATAAACAAGGCCGCCATTTTAAAGGAAATAAATAATTAAATGGACTATGACAGAGCAAGCTAAGTAGGTTAAAAGTCACTGGGTGACGGGGGCACGAGTTTACAAGCCTACGGCTAAGCTAACTCCTGTTATCCCGCTAAAACAAACTAGGATTCACTACAAAACCTATAACCCTCATAGGACTGGTTAGTGACCTGTAACCTTTGAGCTGGAGCAGCCGGTCTCCCACTGCCCCACTCTGACCACCAAGGAACCCCTACCTACCCCACCACCGGCAAGCTCAAAGAATTGTTGGGCTTGTCAGACTTGGGACCCGTTCTTGATCAGAGACTCCAGTTAATGAATCAAAGTCTTCACATATCTCTTGCTCGCTAGGGTAGGCCAGCCCTTCTTGCCTGATGAATGGCCTTCTTCGTAACCTAGTGTATGTCTATGGTTGATGGTTTATCAAATGTCCCCTTTCACCCTTCTCCATCTCTCTTTCTGCTGGTAACAAGTCATGTCCAAGTCTCAAGGTACTAGATGTGGATTGTCCTCTGTGGTCCATCTTCAGGATTTAGAATTTTCTCTGCTTCTCTGAGTGATTTGACCTGAAATAGCAGAGTATTCCACTGAACGAGAATATGAAATGGATGGCCTTATCTGTAAGAGGTGGTGTTTGCTTTCAAAATATCAATAACAGGGGAGAAAGTTTGTTCTTTCTGCAGTGTTAGTAGTGAAAGGGCCTAACAGCAAATCACTCTAGAGCCTTGACACAGAAAGTTCCGCTGTTCTTTCAGTTCAAACTAATGTTCTCTAGTTAAGATATCCAGTGGCTGGTTGTTTCTAGTCCACCATCTTGTGCTTCCTGTCTAACTCAATCTCCTCAACATAATTTTCCTTCAGTAACATCTGTAAAAGACGTTGAACCTATTTGTCTCTATTTGAGCCTTCAGTCCCCACTAAGCTACCTCTCGGATATGGATATATTTATGCGGCGAGTGGTTTTCAAGGTCTTCCATGCTGTTGTAGAGAATAATAGACTGTTCTTACTTCTTGCTTTAAAAAGTCTTCCTTTAAAAAGTCTTCCTTTCATGGACTTGTTGTTTGTAGACTCCTGTAGGCTGGAGTAACTCTTTCCCTCTTACACTTCTTCTCGTTGTTTAATCTTATGTAATGTCAGTTCTTCCTTTAGGTCCTGAAATAATTGCTCCATGAAATCCTTCATGACTTCTGATGAATCCCTATGAACCATTGGGGCGGCTTCTTCTGGATTAGTGTGGGGTCGTCAAGTTGTTTGCTGTATTTTTGCAATGTTTATCTTTTTTTCAAGAGTATGTGAATGTCTCTTTTACAGTTGCTTACATTTTTCATTTGGATAATGCCATTGCAAAGCACAAGACAGCTGCACCATGTTTCTAGTCCTCTTCTCAGATTTTTGTTTTTTAGATCTTGTTGTGCACTCAGCCATGCTCTTCCATATCGGTTTTGTTAAGGCTCCCAGTATCCTCGATAAGTGGTTCTGGGCTCCTGGAGTGATCCCTTTCTCAAGGACAATCTGTGTTTCAGGGCTCTGGAAGCTAGTCCACTTCTCACGGCTGTAGCTACAGACACAGCCCATCTCTGTAGGAAACGTTCCCCTTTGTTCATCGGATGGTGTTATGTTGGAGCAGCCGACTGGGGACCTGTTATCTTTTGTGTTTTCTGATTTTGTACTTTTGTGTCTGATGAGTGAATTTCAGTGAATTCTTGTGCAAATACTTGGCCTGGGCCCCATTTCCAATGAAAGTGAAAACTCAGGTGGAAGGCTCGGTACCCTCCCCCCCATCCCCCAACCAGCAGCTGTTTAAATATCTTCACACTTTACAGTGTGTTCTTGGGGTTTCAGGTTTATTTCTGCAGCCATTGAAGACTCTCACAGATGCAGGTGCAGGCCTCCACAGGATTGTCCTCTCCTCTGCTTCCTCTGCCACCTATTTCAGGGTCAGGACCCTCTCACTGCTTCTCGGCCACTCTGTCACTAGGTGGGGCGGTGGCACTTCTTGTCCACTTGTTAGCATAGAGAGGACTCAGTGGCTCGGCGTCTTTCTTCTTCTGGTCTCTGGACACTTGTCCCTTGATCTTTGCCATGAGGTCTGCCTATGCATCTTTATTAGGTGTGTTTTTTTTGTGGGGGGAGCCCACTGCCCCACTTGCCTGTCAGACTGCTTCTGTCATTGAGTGCTCCAACAAGTCTGAGCATTATCTTTATCAACGGGTTTCAATTTTATTGGCTATTCTGGGATGGCTGTGTCTGCTGCTTCCCATTGTTCTTTGGATTTCAGGCCCCTTCTGTGAGCTATGAAGGTGCCCCTTGCTTCAGTGTCTCTTCCCCAGGTGTTGATAGAGAGTTGGGAGGCTTAGATGGTGTCAAATGAGGTTTGAGGGCCTGGTGCTGAAAAGGAGAGGTGAGAAAGGCTTTTGACTCCTCATCCACCTTGGCCACGACCCAAGAAGGTGTTTTTTTTTTTTCTTGTTTGTTTTTTTTGTTTAGTGACGGATACCTGCAATCCTTATATAAATTCAATTTTATATGGTTAGTTTTTAGCTCGAGCTTAGGCAGCGCATGTGCTGTCTTTTCAAGATATGCTGTATTCAGTTCATGGACGTTCATCCCACGCAGTAGGTTTGTGTCCTTGAAAAAGGCTTCTTTGCTATAGGGTAATTTGTCTTTTAAGTCCCGCCTTGTGCTCATTTGTTTCCTCCCCCAGAGCAGGGACTAACTACTTGTATTGTTCTACTGTCAATGTTATGTTGTTTTTGTGCCCTATTTTTTTCGTTGGTTACTTATCTGCTTCTTTACTGGTTGTGTTTGGAATGCTGTCTGATGCACAGCCCTGCATTGCTTTAGTTTGTTGTTTTATTTGGAATCTCGAAATAGCTATGCTGTTTATTAGTAGTGTTATGAACTTCATTTGACGAACAGCCTTGCACTGCAATTTGTTCCAAAAGCCCATAGCTTTACCATACCGAGACTCAAACCTGGCTCCCCAGCTCTCTGATCAGCAGTTCTGCCAGTTGCACCACATTCTCTGTCTTGCTCCATCTCTTTTATTTTCTGTACTCTTGTTTAGCAATCACAGCTGTGTAACTTTGCCGCCGCTCCTCGCAAACACCCCTCATTGCGGCCCCTCTCTGTCTATGGCTCATGTTCTGACTGCCCCCCTCGCATCCACTGCTGTTGATACAGATAAGCACTAGTGTATATTTTGTTACAGTCTAAAGCTCTCTTATACCTTAATTTTTGCTTGAGTGCCACACAGGTGTTAAATATATAAATCAATTTTAAAGCTCATCATGTCTCTTCTGCTTGGAGGAAGCACAGCCAGCCACACTGAGAAACCTTCCAAAGTTCACACCCCCTTCCTTCAACAATCAGAGTTGGATCACTTCACCACTGCTCCTTGCAAACTCCTCTCAATGCTGCCCCCCCTCTTAGTCTATGACTTCTAGAGGTGTTTCGTTCTCCTCGGAGGTGGTACAGTCGGCCAGTGGAGCAGGACCCAGGAGCTGGGCTGTGGGGCACCAGTCATGGCATGTCGTTCAACTTCAGTTTCATCTCAATGAATAGTGTCCAAGGCAGCCCCCTGGACGACCCTATTGCTTGGTGCAGTGGCACAGGGGCCAAACGCTCCAGAAAATCCACTGAGCGCCGATTATTGCTGTATGTAGCCACTAAACAAGTATTCACAAGTGCAGTTACCTTGCAGTCACCAGGGCCATGATTTGAATGGTGCATCAGGTGCAGTGACACAGGGGCCAAATGCTCTAGGAAACCAACTGAACATCGGTTATTGCTATATTTTACTTCTAACAAGCAGTCAGGAGTGCTTTTTTGGTTCTTTTGTAACTATTGCACCCAAAGTAACACATAGCCTAAAATATCACTGTAATGAAAGATGCACCCTATTGGACTTTACTGTCTACCTACATCTTATGTTACATTCAGCACATTTATGTTTTTGTATGGTTTTAAAATGCTTCTGAATCTGGACACAGACACTTGACAAGTGTGATGCTATTAATTGTGTTTGACCAATGAATTTGTGTTTCACCACTGCGCATATTAGTTGCTCAATGTTCACCAGTAGCACATTGTATGTTTTATTCAGTTTAGCCGCCTATTGGCTTTGACATGGCATTAGCCATTACTTTCTGTATTCAGTTTAGTTGCCTATTGGCTTTGAAATTGCATTAGCCATTACATTCTGTATTCTGCCTATTGGCTTTGACATGCTGTATTCAGTTTAGCTGCCTATTGGCTTTGACATGGTATTAGCCATTACATTCTGTATTCTGCCTGGCATTAGCCATTACTTTCTGTATTCAGTTTAGTTGCCTATTGGCTTTGACATTGCATTAGCCATTACATTCTGTATTCTGCCTATTGGCTTTGACATGCTGTATTCAGTTTAGCTGCCTATTGGCTTTGACATGCTGTATTCAGTTTAGCTGCCTATTGGCTTTGACATGGTATTAGCCATTACATTCTGTATTCTGCCTATTGGCTTTGACATTATATTAGACATCCATTTTGTATTCAGCTCAGCTGCCTATTGGCTTTGACATGACATTAGAGATTACATTTGATATTTAGGTTAGCTGCCTATTGCCTTTAACGTGGAGTTAGACATTGCAGTTGAAACATTACAGATGTCTGTATTCTTCCAAGCTGTGTTTTTCCACAAGATGAACCAAGCTATTTTCTTCACACCAGACTAGACCTGAGAGAGTACATTTGGTGTTTTCCTTTCTGCTCAGGCTTGGGAAGAGGAGAAGTCTAGGAGATCTGGCCAGTCTCCAAAGGCTTGCGTAGTCTTTCCGAGTCTGAGAGGAGGGGGCACGCTTTTGTAAGGATGACTCGGGGCTTCAGAGATTTAGATTTGAATCTGCTTGACTTCAGGCTGGAACTAGGCGCCAGTTGCCAGTCTCCCGTTTGGGTAGATAATCTCTTTCTCGCAGTTGACCGGAGTCATCAACTTGCAGACCCCAGAAAGATGAAGCTGAGTTAGGCCCTGCCGCCTTGCTCCAACGGTGATGCAATTTTTATTTTTTTGCTTTGCATTGAATATATAATCTGCTGTGTACATTGCAACTGAGAAGTACTGTGATATATTTTGTTTTCATTGCTGCGACTACTTTTACTCTTTTGAACGTGTGCTTGAAGTCTATTAATTTGTCTCAAGAACTTGTGGGTGGGGAAGAATTAACAACAATAAAGGTCTTCTTTGAACTCAGAAGTGCATTCCAGAGAGGTTCTGTAAGGTCTGATACCAGATAAGTAGGAAGGCAGAACAACAAGGTCATGCTCCATTCTATAACATTAGTATTTCAGTTGGTGTAAACACTGTATAAATAGTTACTACTTACCATATGGCATTACATAAGTAAGATTTATCAGGTTTGTCAATGTTTTGTTAGCAATTTAATACAGCAGTGCTAGCGTCAGTGCAGCATAACTAAAAAATGTAAAAAGCGATATAACATGGACAACGCTGGTTGTGTCATACACCTTTTTTTTGCATTACTTTGAGCTGTTTTGAAACATAGCTAAAACAAAATCACATAGGCAAGACCTATTGGCTTTGCCAATGCTTTTTGAAGCTTTTTGCTTAAATTTCACAACTGCTAACCAAGCTACAACTTAAAACAAAAACAGCTCATTATTAATTACATAGGCAAAACCTGTTGCATTTACCCATGCCCATCTAGCTCGCCCTTTCACACACATTCCCTGCCTCTCTAATATAGTTGACTTCAGATCTTCACACACAGATTCTTTCCCGTGCCTTTTCAAAGTTTCCGTTCCTCAAACCCACACTTTACTCCTCTTCTGAGGGTGTCTTCTGCATACACATAAGCTCCCTTTTAAGGCATCTGTGGCCTGCTCTCCCCTTCTGTCTCTCTTTCTCCCACACTATTTCTGCTCCTCTGTCTGTGTCAATAACCACTATCTGCACTAACTACCTGCTCCTCTCATTCTTCATTTGTATCAATTCTCTTAAGCTCTATTTACCATATCACATAATTCTGCTACACCAATACACTACACAACACACAATTCCACACCACACAAATAAACAACTAATAATTCCAATGCAACACACATAATTCCACTACACACCACATACGTCCACAACAGTACAAAACACATAAGTAAAAAGCATTATAATTTACAATGGCAATAGCTCTAACTCTCAAAAATGCGAGACCTATTGCATTGCAAATGCTTGTTCAGATCGTGGTCAAGGTGTGGCTCTGTGGAGTTAGTATTCAGCAGGCACTGTAAGTGTTATGATACCATTACCAATTAGCCATTACAAAGTAACATATTTGGTCTTTCATTGGGAACGTTTTTCTATTATGTAAGTTCATACTAGGGAATTTAATTTTTATTGGGTGGGTGTAACTCCTAGTGTATATCTTGGGCATGCTTCTTTTGGAAGTTTGATTTTATTCCAGCCTTATCACTTTTATAATACTCTCTATTGAGCATAATTTGGAGTCCGAAATTGGCTAACGAAGCTAGTACAGCTATAACCGTGAAAACAATAGTTAAAGTTTTGTTACAAATCTTCCAGTATTGCGAGTTTTATTTACCGATGACTGCCTACATCAGAATATTTTAACATAAAAAAGGAAATAAATTGCTTTAGCAGAAGCAGCTTTCAAACACATTTTTCTTCCAATTTAAATAATCTGCGAGGGATGCATTATTTTATGTATTAACAATTAACATGTTTATTCATCTTGGATGGAAGCCTCAGTTCACTTTGTAAAGTTCCATAGGTGAATGTGTTTTCTTATTCAGCGATGAGGAAATAATCTAAAATAAATCTGAGGAATGTTTTTTCTAATTTTTATTTTTTTATTTTATTAGGATCTCTTTGAGATGCAGTTTGCGAAAATCCCTGATGAAGCTGTCCAGTATAGAATGCCATATCACCCTCCTGCAGTTAGCAGGGCATCGCCTTTTAGTAAAAGCAGCAAATCCTCTTCTTCAGATAACACTTCATCTGAAGATTCAGAAGATGAGAGGGCTCAACGTCTTGCAAAGTTGCAAGAACAAGTAAGCTTATTTTAACGGTCTGTAGCAATTAGCGTTTTCAAAGAAATGAAAAAAACAGTTCAAAATGTAATTTTATTTCATATAGTAGCCTAACGAATCGTTCCAAGTTTACTGTTGAACTGCCCCTTAACTCAGTTAAATCTTATAGCATTGTACGGCTGCTTTCAAGTGTGTCTAATGTACGTATATTGGTGTCCAGCTGGTGTTTTTACGTCTCAACCCTGATGGAGCATTTCGACTGGCTTCCATAAATCTTATGATGGGTCTTGTTCCGGAAGGGAGATACACAAGAAGTTAAGTCTCAACCGAATCAACATTCATTTACTGTAGGGAAACACCTCCCTTGGCATGGTTACCCCCTAACCTTTTGCCTTTTGTTGATGCTAGTTATGATTGAAAATGTGCTGGTATCCTGCTAACCAGGCCCCAGCACCAGTGTTCTTTCCCTAAACTGTACCTTTGTTCCCACAATTGGCACAGCCCCGGCACACAGTTAAGTCCCTTGTAACTGGTACCCCTGGTACTAAGGGCCCTGTGGTCAGGGAAGGTCTCTAAGGGCTGCAGCATGTATTTTGCCAATCTGGGGACCTCTCACCCAGCACATGCACAATGCCTCACAGCTTGTGTGTGCTGGTGGGGAGAAAATGACTAAGTCAACATGGCACTCCCCTCAGAGTGCCATGCCCTCAACCCACTGCCTGTGGCATAGGTAAGTCACCCCTCTAGCAGGCCTTACAGCCCTAAGGCAGGGTGCACTATACCACAGGTGAGAGCATAGTTGTCTGAGCACTATGCCCCTACAGGGTCTAAGCCAAATCCCAGACATTGTAAGTGCAGGGTAGCCATAAAGAGTATATGGTCTGGGAGTTTGTCAAACACGAACTCCACAGTTCCATAATGGCTGCACTGAAATCTGGGAAGTTTGGTATCAAACTTCTTAGCACATTAAATCCACACTGATGCCAGTGTGGGATTTATTGAAAAATGCACACAGAGGGCATCTTAGGGATGCCCCCCGTATATCAGTCCAAACACCAGTGCTAGGCTGACATGTTCCTGCTAGCCTGCCACAACCAGACGGGTTTCTGGCCACATGGGGTGAGTGCCTTTGTCACTCGTGGCCAGAAACAAAGTCTGCACTGGGTGGAGGTGCTTCTCACCTTCCCCTGCAGGAACTGTAACACCTGGCGGTGAGCCTCATAGGCTCATGCCTGTTGTTACAGCGCCCCAGGGCATCCCAGCTGGTGGAGATGAGTCTGACCCTGAGTCTACCTCCCTGCACCCCAAAGCGACACCTGCAGAGAGGATCCAGAGGCTCCCCTTGACCACGACTGCCTGGTAACAAAGGAACCCAACGCCTGGACCAAGCACTGCACCCCCAGCCTCCAGGACTGAGAGGAACCACCTACCAGTGCATGAGTGACCAGCAGGCGGCCCTCATCCTAGCCCAGTCAGTGGCTGGCCCGAGAAGCCCCCCTGTTCCCTGCCTGCATCGCCAGAGTGACCCCAGGTCTTTCCATTGTTTTCAATGACAAACCCGACACCTACTTTGCACACTGCACCTGGCCGCCCCTGTGCCACTGAGGGTGTGTTTTGTGTGCTTGTGTGTATCCCCCGCAGAGCTCTACTAAAAACCCCTGGTCTGCTCCAGAGGACGCAGGTACTCACCTGCTAGCAGACTGGAGCCAGAGCACACCTGTTCTCCATAGGCGTGTATGTTATTTGGTCCCTCCTTTGACCTCTGCACCTGACCGGCCCTATATTGCTGGTGCAGTGGCTTTGGGGTTGCTTTGGGGTCTCACTTTGAGATAGTATATACAGAGCCAAATTCCTACATTTACTGTGTAGCCAATTCAGACACACAACAAGGACTTAAATCAGAAATTAAGTTGAGGATTTTATTAGAAGTTAACAGTCAGGTTAATATAAACAAATCTCTAAAACATGCTGTAGAAATACAAAGTAACAGCAGGATAACCAAACCTCATAAAGAAGTTTAGGTGAATTAGCATAAGACAGACCAAGAGTTTAGTTAGATCAGTACAATATATCAGCAGTAAAATTTGATGTTCAGAGAACAAGTTTCGATTTTCTCTCCAACATGAATAATGTCTAAAGTCATCTAGCTCAAAGTCTAACCAGGGCTTGTGAGTGTAAGAAATTTTTTGTTAAAAAAATTGGGAGAAAAAGCTAGGAAAAAAGACAAATATGCTCATGCGTATAAGGAAGGTGTTGCATTTCAGAAACTCGGAAAAGAGCCTTTTTCGGGTCAAAGGATAAATGTTAGCCAAAGCCACACTCAGCAAAGCATAGGGCAAGGGGGAAAGTCAGAGGTCTGTACCTTTCAAAGTCTAAAGGGGTAGTGCCCAAAACCAATCCATGCGAACACAAATTAATATCTCAGAAATCCTTCTAAGCAATGCCCCTTGTTCACACCGTCAAGGGCACCATTGTCTTCTCCAGTCTCAGGCTGTAAGTTGAAACATCTCCTGTTTCTTCCCAGAGTAGTCCTGGGAACAATATCAATCGTGGTGTTCTAGACATCGCTAGTAACATATTTCGGAATAAGTGTCTGGCAACTCACATTCGACCTCTCCGTGTTCTTCCATCAAGGTCTTTTTCATAGACTTTCCATTACTAACACAATAGTACATCTACTTTCAAATTAACATTTCATGTGAATGTGCCTGCAAAGAAAAGACATGCAAGCAGAAATGGAGAACAGTTTCTCACATTGAAAGAAATGCAGACGTAGTTAGGTCAGCTTTAGAATATTATTCACTAATGCACATTTTAATTTCGTGCTACTTGTGCACATCTAAATTTCAAATAAATTCAAATGTCAATTAAATGATTTCAAATAGAACAAATGCATTACATCTGAATACATGAACATAAATGCAACCGAAAACTACATTATTGCGTCATACTGTGAAACATTAGTGCACATGTCTACATAAATTCCTCTAGTTTCTAAAGTAAATACACTTCAATATAAAGATGGTTTCTAATTCATTTCAATTAATTTATTTCATTTAGGAAGGTTAAGGCACCCTGTGCATACGATTCCCTAGTTGTACAGTGAATGCACTTCATTACTGAATTAGAGTGCAACAGTTTGCATTAATAACGTCTTTGTATCTCCCATGGAGTATAGTCTCTTTGTCATCAATTTGATTGACTGACTTTTACCCTTCCAGTTCTCCCTTCTAGGTTTCTACTTTATTTTCTATTGATTGAACACTTCATGAGAGTGTATGTTTTCCAACTCTCTCCCTCATGTGCGGCTCACTGTTTCTCTTGTGTAGTTCTCCCCCACCAAACTGCTCCATTTTGCGTGCACCTTCTTGCTCTCTCCCTTGTGTTCTTCTCTTCCATCACCCCCCTCTGTTGACCTCATCCTGGAATGATGCTTCTCCTGTGCTCCCCAGTCTTTTATTCCCTGTGCTCACTCCCACCTGCTCATCTGTTCCGCTCACAGCCCTTTTATTTTTTATTTTTTCCCTGCAAAGGAGTGTGGCAGCAGATTATTACAAAAAAGCTCTTTTTGTACTGCTGCAATTTTTTTAATTTTTTTTTATTTACCAATCCAATTTGGATCTGTAAATTAAAAAAAAGATATATATGCACCCTGATATTTCATCACGCATGCATACACTAATAAAATGAAGCTGCCGCATCATCATTGTATCTTTTCTTTTTCTTTTGGCTAATACCCTCACAGCACTGGCAACAACTGCTTTTTGCTGATGCTTTCTAGCATCGCTAAAAATATTGACAAAGCCAGTAGTCTTAAATGCAGCACCTATTTGCTTATTGAACTGGTGTTATTTTCCTTTTCCTCATACCATGGCACAGCTGCACCCAGTGTACACATTTTAATAATTGGGTAATATGACTTTGCACCAGCAAAATAGTCAGCTGGTGGTTGCCTAAAATCACCCTGCTTGGTGTCTAAGTAAAAAATGTACATATATATATTTATGATTGAAACTCAGTTCTTAAAACACAGTAGCACATTCAACACAGCTGAACCTTATTGTACGCAGATCAATAGTTTTATTTTCAAAAGCATTTAAACCTATGTTTATTTTTCATACCATCTGAATTAGAACTCACATTCAGTTAAATATTTTTTAACAAAACATGTTAATTAGCGCCCCTTTCCTCGGAGAAACCTCCATAATAGCCCTCCTTCCGTTCATATTAATAAGGAATGTTTGGCATGTCAGTTTATATATCAGCAAGTTCATGCCTGCATTTCTGTTGGCTGATTTGTTAGGTTGAGTTAACAGGGTGTCTTATCATTTTTACTCTTCATTTATCACTTTGAGGCAGGAGCCTTGCTTGACCGTTTGGTCAGTATTTCTTGATCAAAGCTAAAGTTGCACACTTGGTTACTGTGTGGCAGAGGGACGAGGTCAGTTAGGTGTCTGCAGAGCTTTTGGTTCAAGCGGATGCCAGAGCCAGAGATAGGATGTGTAACCTTATGGAGCAGTGGAACAACTACTTGACTAGATTATAGTGTGCTCCCAACGTGCAAGTTGCTACCCCCCACCGAAATGACTCCGAAGAAGAGAGACAACTGCGATTATGGTGGTTCAACCACAACATAGCCTTTTGTTCAAAAAGTCGAATAGTGTTGGTGAGAAATCATAACCATAGTTAAGCAGACATTGTTATGCGACTACAGGATGAGATCAGTTAAATCGTTTAAAGATTGCACAAGCGATACAAACAATTGTCTCCACTTTCCATAACAGCGCAGCAATCCAGAATTCAAGGTGCCAAAAGGCCCCTTTTCCTTATCTATCACCCAGGCCCTCAACCGGGTACAACCAACAGGTTATTGATAAGCATACCTTAGTGGCAACTTCCCCTCCAACTCAGAGGGATGGGCAATAACCACAGTACCATACCAACACAAATACCAGGGCACCGCATAGCACTCTGTCTCTGCCAGGGTACTTGTCCACAGGCAAATCCCTCAAAATGTTCATCTCCAGGCATCCCAGGGTAAGACAGAAAGGTCCTAGACCACCTGCAGGTCAGTCCCCCCTCCTGCCTGCCAGATGCCCACACAAATCAACACCCCTCCAAGGGGTCACAGGGATGTGGAAATCCTATCGCCCGATGACCGGGACATATTGTTTGGGGTCAAGGGCAACACGTTTTCATGTTTATTTTGTCCTTGGAACAAGTAGGCCCAACCCCTTGCAGCACAAACCCTTTGGCTGCTAAATTACAGAGAAAGGAAACTGTCTGCAGTTGAGGTAACATGTGTCCAAAAGTTAATGCTGTTCAAACTTGTATTTATGGTTCATTAATTAAAAGCCTTCATTGTTAGGGTGAGTGCTCTAAATAGACGTTATAACGTCACACTACACTACTGACAGTGATTCCACAAAAAAAAAAAAAGTACACAAGTTTGAAATGTTTAACAGTATGAGGCTAAGTATAATGCTCCCAGAATGCTCTCTGATTAGATGCAAATGTTTGCAGAAGCTTGTAAACCAAAGTGATGATTCTTTGCTTTCAAAATAAAATGTTCAGAAAAAAATGCAAGTATTAAAAAAAAAAAAAACGTTTTGATACTATGAAATTTTAGGTGCTGTTTCTTTGAAGAGACATTTAGTAAAATGTGTTGATGCATGCTAGTATTTCCAAAAATATTCCTAATGGAAAATCAGTGTGACCATTTTCAACAAGATTATTGGAACCACGAAAATTAACAAGCACTGCCAAAGCCAACCTACCCAACATTTTTTGGGAGTCTTGGTTTTGTCAATGCATGTCTTGTTTTGACATGGCTTTTGTGACACTTTATTGTTGTGGGAGCTGCCAGGCCCTCACCATTGTAACAAACACTGGCAAAAAGAAAAAAAGATTTTGATCTAAAAAAGCACACATCGCTACTAGTGGCTTATCAAATGCTCTGCAGCTCCCCTCCAGGGGGCCCCGTCAGCACAGCACCAGCCCTGAGTGAGTCTGGACGGGGCCCTCCACGTTCTTTCCAGTGGGGCCCCCTCCAGTTTCTTTATGCCCCTGATTGCCACAGTAATTTCTGTCACTGAACAAAACTAAATTGTGTGCCAATATGCACCTTGTTGAAGAGGAGAATGAGATCACTCACAGTAAAGCCAGCCAATAGATCGAGAGAGAAATAGAAGTTTAATAAAAAACAAAATGTCTTTGTTAACACCAGACCTAATTTGGGACCCAATTCTTAAAGAAAGTCACAAAAGTGCACTCATGGTGTATGTCTTTGAATTAGTGGCTTTCATGAATTCCCAAGAACTTACAGAAGTACACCAGGAAATCGTACTCCTAGAAAATATTTGTGAAATGTATTTTAGCACGAGCAAATATGCATGTGTAGATTTGCTTATGTGAAAATCTGTTGAGCGTTTACAAGTTCACTTTTCCTTCAACCCCTTTTTTCCCCAACCCTAAAAGAACTTCTACTTCTGCCATTGTCAGGAGTAAATTTGCAACATTTCTCATAATGGGAAAAGATTAGAGAAAAGCTGGTGAAAATCCTTAAAACATGCAAGTTAGTTGGTTTGCAGTCTCAGAGGCTTTCCAGCCCTCGAAATATTGCTTACTCCAGCCCCAGTATGTAGATCTGTGGAAAGGTGGAAACATTAGGAAATTGCTATAGTAGGGATTGAAATTGCAAGTATTAAGACCTACTATAGTAGTAGCTTTGACCTAATGAGAGAGGCTATTCTCAGCAATCTTACATAATGAAATTGCTGCCATAATTTGTCACCGCACTACATGGCACCAAAGGGGCAAGTAGATTTAAGAAGCAACTTGTCGAATGGACAAGTAGATAATTTATTAAATTCCACACCCCTCGGTCAGTTCAGTAAATCAGTCCAAATTTGTGTGTAGCCCTCTTTTTCTGCTGCTAGAAATTTGCAAAATCTGCCTTCTTCCAGGAGAGGGTGGGTGTGTGATCTGGTAAACTGTATGCTGGCTGGTGAATGGTGGAGAGAAAAGAGGCTGATCCCTTGCCTCTTGATGCCTTTAATTGTCCGGACCTGGGCCCCTTCTGATGACATCGCTGCCCTTCTTCAAGGCCAAAATAGACAAGGGACTCTCCATCATGGCTCCTGCCCATGGAGCGACTACTGGTGCCCCTCCACTATTTGCAGGGAATGTGAGGCCGAGAGCTATGCTTACTCGTGATCAGACTATCAAGGCCTAGGCATGATACCCTGCGCTGCTGCCCTTTGTGTGCTCTTGTTTTTCTTGGGATTGGAAGGGGGGCTACAGGGCGGGAGACAAGCAGCGTTTGTTTTTTCTTCAGTTATTGTTTCCGTTTCATTTTGTTTCATGGTTCTGGTGCTCAACTAGTCTCATATACCCTTTTAGCTGAGGGTGAAGGGATGAATGTTTACATAGAATTCTATTTCCCCTTCCATTTATATAAGAATGCTTTGCTGTACAGGGCCAGACCAGCCTGCACAACAGTACCACAGCATCTTGATGTAAACAGCACATGTTTCGAGTAAAATTTATAGAAATAATTGGTTAAAAAAAATGCTAATGTTGCACACAGACCTTGTCAAAGCTATTGATGTTACTTTGATGACTGCTGTAATTTTTTTTACTATCTTGAGAGGTTCTTTTTTTCCAGCAAGGTGCATTTGTTTTAACAGCTCAAAGCCGTACATGAACAGTTGCAGGCTTTGGCCCAAGCTCCTGTATCCAAGCGTATGAAAAAGGGAAAATCAAAAAAAGAAAAGAAGAAGAAAAAAGATAAAAGAAAAACGAAAATAGAGGGTAAAATGAAGAAGAAGTATAAAAAAGATTCAAAAAAAAAATCAGCCTTAAATATGTGAGTATACAGCCCTTCTTGTCAAGTTTTTTTTTAAGTCATGCCTAGAACACCATTGGCAAAGCCAATGGGTTCGTAATTGAAATGAATGTTCTTTTGTTGTGATAGCTGTATATTGTGTGAGATGGGTGGGTGCACAAACAGACAATACATAGTCAGATACCAGTATACAGTCTCTCCTGTACGCCAAGTTTACGCTCAGTGCATGAAGCACATTAGGGTAACAGGCCTATAAAAATGAGGGCAGCTGATTCAGTCTGGGCTCTTCTCTCCTTTCTTACAGCTTGTAGTAAATACACACCTAACCGTTCTACACCTGTCTCAAGGATTACCAGTTTGTGAAGTAGCAGGTCAAGCATGTGCCTTTAAAGATAAAAAGTCAGATTTAAAAATTATAAATCTTTAAAAACACAAATGTCGATAGTAACTGAGGTTGACCAATACCTGATATGGGAGAGAAAGATCAAAGGATGGGCAGAACACAAAAGCCTCTGACTGCACACATGCCCGTTTCAAACGGGCATTCATGTTAATGTTATCTCATGTTCATTTCTTGTCAAATCATTGACCCACTGTGCACTAGCCTTGGTAGCTAAGTATGAGCTATTAGTGAAGAACTGTGCCAATTTATGAAACTAGTCTTGTTGCAGGTTTATTTTTTAACTAGAGGGAGTTGTGCCAAAATAGCCTGGCTTCTTTAAACGCCTTTGAGACAACATGGTTTGGTCACTGCTCTGTGCAAAAGATCTTAATGATAATCTCACTTCATCATACTTCAAAATACACTAATTTATGATAAGCTCCACCTTCCCTCTTGCTAGTTATAATTTACATGCTGTTTGTACTCCCAATGCATTATCTTCCAAACCACACCATCATGATACATTCTCCTAAACACTAATGAGAACGTGCTTTGTTCTGACTGTATAAAGCAGTCTCAGTTACAAAAATGGATAGTTTTTTTCTCAAATCACTCCCAGTATAAAGCACCGCTGTGTTGCAAATATACACTGAGAATACTAGGGACTAACACACAGGCCACGTTAAAAAAATAAGACTTTTTTACTCAACATATGAATACACTTATTTTCAGAAGTATCTTCCGATGTGTAAATGCAGGGAACGGTCAAGGGAGCACAAATGAAAAATGGTTCTTTTCTAGGGGATCCTCATCAATAGTCATAAGCACTGTATAGTTCAGTCCACACTTGGGGACTTTAGAGCTCTTATAAAATACATGTATGTATACATACCTCAATCTAAAAATATACTTACACTCACAAGAACTGCAGCCAAAAAACAGGCTAAGAAGTCCAAATTTTATTTCAATTTCTAAGAAAATACATTTACTTTCATATAAATCACTATAGAGTATAGGTGAATGTAGCAAACATTTCACACACATTCTTTAAAAGGAAAAGAAATGAAGGACAGACTTACCTAATAGGCTGCAAGTAATACATTCAGCTAATTCAACTTTTACTGTGCCTTTAAGCACCTCACAGTACCTTCGGTATCCCATCATGCCCCACAGGTGACAGCTAGGTCAGTTAATTTTTCCTTCTTCCGTAAACAGCATCCTGGGGGACTGAGCACTGCCTTTTTTTGGCAAATATCCAGAGATAAGAATTTTCAGGTTTTTACTTGACATTATTTAGGATTAGAGTCATTTAACACTTTATTTCTGACTAAAAGGGCTGATTATTGTTTGTCAAAATGCCTTCACTTTTTGTCATGTGTTTTGATGTGGGAAGAAGATAGCTCAAACACACCCACACAAGGTCTGTATCCACTGATTTCCAGAAGATCCAAATCCCAAGACAACGTAAACAAAACTCTCCAGAAGAACATTCAGAGACCGAGAAAAAAATCAGAGTGTATGGACTACAGGAGAAACAGCAAGAAAAACAACAGAAGAGTGCTGGTTACTCAAGAAGCCATGGTGAAGGTTGGTCAATCATCAGAGCTCTTTCTTCCCGCTCTAAGGACTCCCCAAGAGGCAGATGCAAGAAGAGAAGGCATCAAGGGAAGAGAGATCGGTCCTGATCAAGACTGAGGAGTATGATGTCGAGGACCATGATGTTGAGAAACCTGCCTTCCTGTTCGCCATTGACAGGTACTCCATCAAAGTTGATGTCAAAGCTTCAATCAACTTGAAGGGACCACAGTAAATTGATGTCAGGTTTCGACATCGAGAACCCCTCCATCGACAGCAAGGCCATTACTGCCGGTGTCAAGTCCCCATTCCATTGCCACTTCCACTGATGTCAAGGTTGAGGTATCAATCGTCAAAAAAACACTTAACGACAAAGCAACTCCAGTCAAGTTCGAGGCTTCTTCTGTTGGTGGTGTCTCCAAGGTAGATGTAGAAGCAGCCACAGATGATGTCTGCCACCTGCGGCAAAGCATTTCGCGTCAAAGAGTCCTCTATCAGACTTCACTGCCATATCAGTTGCAATCAAGACCAACATCTGCAATGTCATGGTATAGATCTCCATCAGTCCACTTGTCATCGAGATGGTTGCAAGGCTTAAATAAGCAGAGAAAGGGTTCTTCTGTTTCGGATTATGTTTTAACATATATGCCCTGAAGGAACACTCCGGAGACATTCCGTTCTGTCTTGCTGTCTCGTGGGAAAGTCTCCTCTCCAAGACTGTTGGGAGAAGCCACTTTTACTTCATCAGTGGTTGGACAGACATCCCCTCCAAGAAGACCGAGATCACAGAGGGAAATGCCTCAAACTTGCTGTAGATCTACTGCAAGATCTGCCTCCTCTCATTCAAGATTATCAGGTTGAAGTTTGACAAGGTCTCAATCTCACCATAGGATATATTCGCCTTCAACTACCTCACGATCTTCTATAAAGGATTGTTCTCCATCCCTAACGGATGCTCCTCCAGGTAGAGTGTACCCCGTAGAGGATCTCTCCACCTTTAATATGTATTAGTGAGAGGGGCTATTAAATCGAACATCATGAGGTTTACCACAAATACTTTAACTTAAGTCATCATTAAGACCTCACAGAACCTCTTCTAGAGTGCAATAAAGCTATTCTTAGTGCCTGCATTGATTAGGTCTGTTCCTTCCAGACTTCTAAAGAAGTACAAACCACCTGATCAGGACCCTCTTTTTTTTTTTTTTTTTTTTTTTTTTTTTTTTTTAATTTAGGGCAAGATCCTATGCCGGATTCAATGACTGTAGCTGCAGCTAAAAAAAAACAAAATCACAATCTGATTGTGACTTTTAGCCGCAGATTCCTCACCTTGGAATTATCTCTTGGTGTCAGGCGTATCTAAAACTTTTTCAAGAGCAATACCACTGCACGTTGGTAGGTTTCATCATTCAGCTCTGGGTGGCTTTGTCCATGCCAGTAGTGATATGTGCGAGCCTATATAGGCGCCACCCCAGTGCACTGGCGTCAGTTCTTTTCTTTCCGCAGTCACGGCAGAGCTACCACTTAGTCAAAAATTTACTAACTTTTTTATTTTTATTTTTTACTTTTGTCTAACTCTTTTTTAGTTTTTTCCTCCTAGTCTGGCAAGATGTCACCAAAGATCGCCAGCTTAAAGCTGTGTGACCCCTGTCACCATTCAGTGTCAGTGACGGACCCACACCTTGTATGCTTCTGGTTCTTCAAGGGAGACCACGACCCGAAGACCTCTGCAGAGGACACCATGACCTTAAGGGAGCGATTCCTCAAGCTTCTGTGGACTTCATGTGTGATGCTACAACAATCATGGTCCCGTCTGGAGGCAGGTCCGTGGAGCGGTTGCGGAGTCCGTGATCTTTGTCGCACTCCGTCATCGGGTCATTCAGGTAAGTCACATCACCACAAGAAGAAGTCGAAGAGATCTTCGACTTCACCCTATGTGTCGGCCGACAAGACGAGGGAGCATTTAAGGCCTGGATCACCAGTAGAGGCAGCACCTGGGCTATTTCTGCACCTTCCCGAGTTTCCAGGAGCGAACCCATCTCAGTTTAAAAAAAAAAAAAAGAAGAAGAATTCTGAGGTCATGCACCACATATTTGGGCAGCTGGTTCCCTCCAGGGCGCCTTCGTGTCACGAGGCTTCGCCAGGGCCCTTTCTGGTTACACACCAGCAGCTCTTGCCCAGTGCCAGTCAGGTCCCTGGGATCCACTGAATCTGGATATAGGAAAGTCACTCTTTTTGGCATGGTTACTCCCACTTTTTGCCTGCTATCAGTGTGCTTAGACTGTTTTCACTGGGATCCTGCTAACCAAGACACCAGTGATTGTGCTATCTCCCTCCAAATGTGGTTACCTAGGACCTTTGTGCACTTCACAATTGGCATAGTCCCTAGTAAATGGTATTTGGGTACCCAGGGCAGTGGGGCACTAAAGGTCCACCATGGGTCCCCCATGAGCTGCAGCATGTGTTGTGCCACCCATGGGAACCTATGCAAAATGTGTCTGCAGGCCTGCATGACAAGGTGCATATAGCCTTTCACCACAAGTCACCACACCAGGTCACTGTAAGTCACCCCTCTGGTAGTCCCTTCCAGCCAAAAGTGCAGGGTGCAGGTCCCTGTGTGTAAGGGCTTCCCTGCATGAGCAGAGGTGCCCCTACAAACTCCGCACTGGACTTTATAAGTGCAGGGAAGCCATGTTACCCGTGTACTTGACAGGTGTGTCCAGCTACATAATGGTAACTCCGAATCTGGGCATGTTTGTATCAAACATGTCAGAATCCTGCCCCAGTACCTTTGCCAGTATTTGTTACATGATTCCATGCACTCTGGGGGCTCCTTACAGGACCTCTCCAGTATTGCTCCTACCAGTCTTCTAGGGTTTTCCAGGCAGCCTGTGCTGCCGCTACCCCCAGACCAGTTTCTGCCCGCCTGCTGCTTGACCAGCTCAAGCAGAGGAAAGCAGAACAAAGGATTTCCTGTGGAAGAGGGAGACAACACCCTCTCCCTTTGAAATAGGTGTTACAAGGCTTGGGATGGGTAGCCTCCTCAAGCCACTAGTTTACTTTGAAGGGACACATCTGGTGCCTTCCTTGCATTAACCGGTTTGCACCAGTCCAGGAACCCCGGTCCCTGCTCTGGTGCAAAACTGGGCAAAGGAAAGGGGAGTGACCACTCCCCTGTCCATCACCACCCTAGGGGTGGTCCCCAGAACTCCTCCAGGTAGCCACTTGATTTTCCCATCTTGAAACCAAAATGTGCAGAGGCCCCTGGGAACATCTGAGTGACCAGGTCAGACGTGACGTCAGAGACCCCTCCTCATAGGTGGTCACTTTGCAAGGTGATCAAAACCCCTTTCAGTGCTATTTGGGGACTCCTTTGTGGGTGGGGCCCCAGATTCAATATGCAAGACTCCACCAGGACTCCTCTGCATCGTTTACTTCTGCTCCTGGCTACCGGAACCGCAACTGGACACTTCAGGAACCAACAAGCCTGCAACTCCCGAGTTGACCTCGCCTCGCAACATTGTTTCACCAGCTCCTTCCAGCAACTGCAAAATTTTCCCGGCTGTGCATCCTCTGGGGCCAGCATGACTTCAGCTGCACTAGGAAACTAGAAGGAATCTTCCTTGGAGTGAAGGAGTCACTCCCCTGCATCTGCAGGCACTTATTGCAACGACGACTGGCTGCGTGGTCCCCTTGGTCCTCTTTGCCCGCCGTCCAACTTGGGAGACGGTGAGCCCTTGCCTCTCCTTGCAGGACAGCACCCTTATGCACTGCATCTCTTGCTGCAATCATGGCTTGTTGACTCCTGTTCCAAGGGATCTTCAAGCTTTGAGAAGCCCTGGCCTCCAGCATTTCATCCTGCCAAGGACAGTCTTCTCTCCGCTGTTCCAGCGACGTGCGCTCCTCTCCAGGTGTACTGATTGGGCCTCACTGCAACTTATTGTGCCTGCTGCCAGTGGGTTGCCTGTGGGAGCTGCAGCTGCTTCTGCTGGCTCTCCAGACAGCTGAGGGTTAGCCTGGACTCCCCTCCAAGGGTCGAGTCCCCTGGACCTTGCTTATCCTCTTCAGACTTGCAAATCTTCTTTTGCTTCTTCTTGCGTTTGCCAAGGCTTGTTGGTGGTTCTCCTAAACCACTGGCCATCGGAGACCCGACAACCAACGTGGGACACCATCTTCACTTCTCCAAGGACTCCTCTTCCGCTCCTGTGCTCCACAGCTGGTTTCCTGCTTCCCCGTAGACCCGGATCTCCATCCACAGAAGGGTGGGTACTGGACACCATTGTGGACTGCACTCTGTCCCGTTCTTTTGCAGGTCCTCTTCGTCCAGAATCCACCTTTTGGTTTCCTCTGGTCTGGCAGTATTCTTGCACAGTCCATTTTCTAAGTCCTCTTGTTAGTCCTTGGGAAGACCAGGTATTTATCTCTGCTCTCCTGATCGCTGGGGGGTCACTCAGATACTCACCTCTTGGGGTCCCTAGTTCTTCCAGCCCCCCTGTAACTATTACATATCCTTGAGTGGGGGACTTCACTTCACATTCCACAATTTTAGTATATGATTTTGTCCTCCCCTACGGTCCTAGCTATTTTTCACTAATTCTTGCTTGTTGTTTTTTTTCTAATTGGTACTGTGTATATAGATAGTGTGTACTTATGTCCAGTTGTTGGATTGCCTATAAGTAATCTAGTGTGGTGTTACTAAATAAAGTACCTTTATTTTTGTAACACTGTGTAGTTCCTTTCTTGTGTGATAAGTTACTGTGTGACTATTGTGGTATTGCATAAGCTTTGCATGTCTCCTAGATAAGTCTTGGCTGATTGTCCACAGCTACATCTAGAGATCCCTGGCTTCCTAGACACTGCCTACATACACTAGTCGGGGTTGTCTGGACCTGGTATAAGATGCCAGCACCATAGATGTTCACCACACACCAGGCCAGCTTCCTAGAGTGGACTAGACACAACTGACTCACTAGGCACAGCGGTTTCCTTGGCCTTGCAATGCCACTGTGGTGAATCCATATTAGTTTTTGTTGGTGTTAGAAATGAGGTCTTTAGTTGGCAGTCAGTTTACACCCTGTCCAAGTAGGGACTCACTCCAGTCAGGGTAAGGGAGTTACACAGCTCAGATAACCCCTGCTCACCTCTTGGTAGCTTGGCTCAAGAAGTCAGGCTTATCTCAGAGACAATCTGCAAAGTATTTGTACAAAACACACACAGTAACACAGTGAAAACACCACATAATGACTCCACACCAGTTTAGAAAAATAGCCAATATTTTTATAAATTAAAAAAAGACCAAAACTACAAAACTCCAACATACAGAAGCAAAGAAATGCATTTTTAAAATAGTCTTAAGCCATAGAAATAAATGCATCTGTTTTAGCACAAAGTACCTGGTATGTGTCAAAATAAAGCTGCAAGGCCACAGTGCTTCAGAAAAGCAACATCGTTGATTCCTTACTCGCAAGTGAGGCCGTGTATCGATTCTTTACTTGCACTGCGTTGATTCTTTTCTCTCGAGGGAGGCTGTGCATCGATTCCAGGTACGCAGCCTTGGGTCCGTGCGGGGATGTTGAAGACTTTGCTGTGCGAAGAGTCCAAGGTGAGAACTGCCAATGTGTAGTTTCTTCAGACACAAGGCAGGCGCTGCCTCGCATTTTCAGCCTTGGGAATGACGGTGCATCAATTTTTCAGGATTTTCCCTTGCAGGTTACAAGCTTCCACTTCTAAGGACCCAGGGACCTGATTTAGCACTACTTAGCAAGTCAGGCCTCCCAGAAGAAGAGCTGAGGCACTGGGAGATGAAGTGTTTGATGTCACTCAGATTGCAGAACAGGGGACAAGCTCATTCCAAGCCCTTGGATAAATGCAAGATTTCAGAAATCAAAGTCCAGTTCTTTCCCGCTTCAGGCAGAAGCAGCAGCCACTACAGCAAACCAACAGGCAGAGTGCAGGTCCTCCTCAAGTATCGAGCTCTTTTCCTTGGCAGAGGTTCCTGTTGATCCAGAAGTAATCTGAAAATCTGGGTTTTTTGGGTCCACTACTTATCCTCTTTCGGCCTTTGTGTAGGAGGCTGGCCTGGCTTATAGTGGGTACCTTGTGGTACTTACACCTTGTAGGAAAGTCCTTTTTTTTTGCCTGATCACCCCCACTCTTTCTGGATAGGTACTGGTGGTTACTGACTCTTGGCTGTGCCCTGGGTACTGCTTACCAGTCCCAGGGCCAGTGCTCTGTGTAAAATGGATATGCATATTAGGCTAATTATAATTGGCTAAGTTAACCTACCTATAAGTCCCTAGTATATGGTAGGGCATGTAGGTTTAGGGACCATAGCATAGGTGGTGCACACCTAGGTGCATTGCTGAGGTGCCCAGTGTCATTTTAAAAGCAAGCCTGCCTTGCTGGCTGCTTTTAAATTAAAGTTATATGCAAATTCGACTTTGGAATTAAAGGTACTTCCAAAGTCTTAAACTACCTTATTTTTACATATAAGTCACCCCTAAGGTGTGCCCTATGTGCCCCTAGGGCTGGGTGCCATGTAACTATAAGCAGGGACTTTATAAAAATAGATTTATAAGCCCTGGTGAGGTAAAAACAGCCAAATTTGTTTTTCCCTCATTGAAGTAAATGGCCTTCATAGGCTAGATGGGCAAACAATCCAGTTGTTGGATTTAATATAACTAGTTCAGGTAAAAAGTTTAGACTTTACCTAAAAAGTTGCCAATTTCAGCTCTGCATTGTTTTTGCTGCTGTGCTCTGATTGGCCAGCCTGCAGCAGCTTCTGCCAGGCTACTTTAATGAGGTGTGAAGTGGCCTGGCTTCACACAAAGGAATGTGCTTGGGGGAGAGAATCTCCCCTCAGCAGATGGTGAGGCAGGAAGGGGAAGGGCTGCCAAACTGGTCTTCAAAGGCAGAGAAGGACATCTGGAGCACCCAGCAACACCCCCACATCCTGCAACCCCAGACAGCTAGGTGCCCCCTTGATTAGATTAGGAGAGGGCAGGAGAGGGGTGTGTTTATGATTTTTAGCCACACCAGTGGGTGGGCTCAGCCAGATCTCTCCTCCAAAAATCAGATTCATCCATTTTGGATTTTTAGAGACTGTTGCCTTCTGGGATGGATTTTTGCCACACTTCCCAGGAAGTGGTCATCACAGGGGGACGACCCTGTCCCTGATTGGAGAACCAGGGCCCCCCTGCTTTTCACCCAGGAGCAAGGATAAAACTGGCAGACCTGCACCCACGCCTCAGATCCCCACCAAATTTCAAGAAGAAGGAACTACAAGGAGAAGAAGGACTGCCCTGCTGGACCCCTGGCCTGCACCTGGACCCTGCACTCAGAAAGACTGCACCAGCTGCACACTTGGGCTTCACCACAAGAAGGACTTTGCCTGGCTTCCACTGGTTCAAGGAGGGACTCCCTGTTTGCTACAGGTGAAAAATTGCTATCCAGAGTCCCCTGCACCAACTCCTGAAAAAGTGACCAGCTGACCACTGTCCAGTGGCCAAAAAGGAGTTTGCGCCAGGTGTATTCTGGGAGTTGAAGTCCCCACTTCCCAAGGACCATCACAGAACTTCTGGACACTTGGGGTGAGCTGTGGACCCCAAAAGAACCTTAAAAGAACATCTGGGTGAAGCCCCAGAAGTTTGGAAAAGATTGGAGAATTTTTGAAAAAAAGCTCCATAAAGTGACCGACCCGACGCGGAAATTCGAGCCGGCTTGCCTCAACCGCGACCCGGCCTGACTTCGTGGTTCGTCCCGGTAAAGAAAAACATCCAAAAAAGAGACTAAGTCCGAACGTAAAAAGTTGACCGGGACCTTCCAGCCATCGTATCCGAGAAGGGCTCCACGGACGTCGGATCAAGATCCAGGTTTACCCCGGTCGAAGGATTTTCATCTCGAAAAAACGACTAAGTCCGAAGGTAAAAATCACCACCGAGGAAACCGACTTCGCGTATCCGGACAAGGGCTCTAGGAGGTCGGATCCAACTGGCAGGTTCGTCCCGGGGAAGAAAAACATCAAAAAAGAGACTAAGTCAGAAGGTAACTTTTTAACCGAGGCCTTGTAAATGGGTTCGTTATCTGACATATGCAAGATATTGGAAGAATACGACAGGCACTGCTATTTGAGGGAATATTATTGTTTTATTTATAGCTTGGCCAGTCCTCTCTTGTTCCTCTTCACAAGATCAGCCCTAGTTTCTATTTCCTCAAAGCCCCTTTTCTTTTCTCTTTCCAGGCTCTGTTGGTGTCTTGGCTCCGTCTTGAGGCGGTCTGGTTTCCCGTCCTCCGGTCGCCCGTATTCCCCAAAAGAAAGGAAAATAAAAATAATCAGATAAGTGAAAATTGAAGTAGGGCTAAGGTAAGGGGTCAGATAGGGGTTAGTAGGGGTGGTGAAACAGGTAGGGCGGCGGTGCTGGTTGTGGTGGGTTTCTCTATTTATTTATTGTGCCTTCTCTCCCCTGTGTCCCGGTCAACCCCTTCTCTTCTTTCTAGGGTTTCTCCGGAGGTGTCCCAGTCCGTGGGTTAAGTAAACGGGTTTCCCCTCTCTCTGCATGTCCATGCCCTTCCTTTGAAGAAACCTCCCCGTCCTCCCTTTTCTCCCACCACCTCCCTCTTTTCCCTGTGAGCCAACCTGACAGAGTCTGCCAGGCAGGGTATAGTCGTACCTGGGAGGGCCACGTCCCTCCAGGGGCGCGGCCGGCAAGTAGGTGGTCCCCCGATTTCTCTTCGGTCGGGTTGGGGGTCGCCCACTGGTTCCTCCTGTCCTCGAGGCGTCCCGCCTTCCGGGTCTCTCCCTCCGTCTCGATCACGTTGCTGGCGGTGTCTTCCTCTCCCTTTAGCTCCTGGGTGAAGGTGGGTTCTCTTTTCGTGCTCTGCTCTCCTGCCCCGTTGTTCTCTCGCTCTTCCTCCGGCTCCTGGATGGTGGGGGTTTCCTCTCCTCGGCTCTTCCGCGTTCTTGGCTCCTCCTTTTCCTCCGACCTCTCTTGTCGTCCGTCTTCTCTTTTCCTCTTTATGACGCCCTCCGCGTCATACGTCATTCTAGGGGAATCCTCCTCCGTGCCCCGGGGGTATCGATTTTCTTCCCCGACGGGAGCTTCGGACCCGGGATCGGCACCTCGCCCGTTACACATCCCCTCCCTTGGATGGGGCTGTTCGAGCCCCCCAGGTCCCGGAAATCGAGACAGATAGTCCGCTTGCCCCATAAGGTCCCCAGGGAGATGACAAACCTGGAAGGAGAAAGGTTGAAGCTCCATAAACCATCTTAAAATGCGAGCGTTGGTATCTTTATACCTCGAGAGCCAGGTAAGAGGTGCGTGGTCGGTGTATAAAAGGAAGGACCTCCCTAGGAGATAATACTGAAGACTTTCCACAGCCCATTTAATGGCCAGGCACTCACGCTCTATTATGGGATAGTTCTGTTCCCGTGGAAATAGCTTGCGACTAATGAAGACCACTGGATGGCTTATCTCATTTTCATCTTTTTGAAAAAGTACTGCACCCAGGCCTACGTCCGATGCGTCCGTTTGGAGGTGGAAGGGACGGCTGAACTCAGGACATTTTAACACCGGTTGCGTGGTTAGACATCGTTGTAAGGTACGTAAGCTATGGGATTGTAGAATAGTTAAACTTGTGATGTTCTTAGGTTGACCTTTCCTCAACAGGTCAGTGAGAGGGGCGGCTACTGTAGAGTAGTGGGGTATGAATCTACTATAATATCCCACTAGTCCGAGGAAGGAACGGATCTCCTTTTTTGTACTGGGTGCTCTTATGCGTAAAATGGCTTCAATTTTACTCATTTGTGGTCTGATATTCCCGTTTCCAATATGATACCCCAGATAGGGAATTTCATTGAAGGCCAGTCGGCTCTTGGAAGGATTGGCGGTCAATCCGGCCGCCGCCAGTGCTTTAATGATCAGTTCTAAATGGGATAAATGGTCTTCCCAGGTTTCGCTATGAATAACGATGTCATCTAGATAGGCGGCTGCGTATCTGGTATGTGGTCGCAATATAGTATTGATCAGTCTCTGAAAAGTGGCGGGGGCCCCATGTAGTCCAAAAGGAAGTACGTTAAAGTGATATAAACCGGAAGAGGTGGAGAACGCCGTTTTTTCTTTATCTGCTTTAGCTAAAGGAATCTGCCAGTACCCCTTGGTTAGGTCCAGGGTAGACATGTATTTAGCTTTACCCAGCCGTTCTAGAAGTTCGTCTACCCTGGGAAGAGGATACGTGTCAAATTGGGACACGGCATTGACTTGTCTAAAGTCGATACAGAACCGTATAGATCCGTCCGGTTTTGGCACTAATACAACCGGGGAGCACCAGGGACTTTGGGACGGCTCTATAATACCCATGTCTAACATCCTTTTTACCTCCTCTTCAACTATGACCTTCCTTGCTTCGGGAATGCGATAGGGGCGTAACCGGATTATTTTTCCCGGTTGGGTTATAATCTGGTGGTGGATTAGATCTGTTTTACCTGGCATCGGGGAAAACATGTGGGGCTGCTTATTAAGGAGTTGGTTTAGTTGTTGGTTCTGTTGCACTGTTAACTCTGCATTTCGGAGGGGTACCTCGCCCCTTGGGGGGGGGTCCGTGGGGCACCACCCTATTTCTAGCTCTTTTACTGTATTAATTAAACAGTTCATATTTTGATCCACCTGTGATTCCTCCCATCTTTTTAGTAAGTTAACATGAAAGATCTGAAATCGGTTGGGATTAGTTGTTAGTTGTAGCTTATAGGTAACGGGAGTTACTGCTGCTATTACTTTATAGGGTCCTTGCCATTTTGCCAAGAGTTTATTGTCTGAACTGGGTAAAAGCACTAATACTCGGTCTCCCTCTAAAAAAGATTGCACTTGCGTGTTCCTATCATAGTATTGTTTCTGTTTCTCCTGGGCTTTTTCCATATGCCCTCTCACATCTTCCCATATTGTTTGTAGTCGAGACTTTAACTCGCTAGTGTACTCTAGGAGAGGCTTTTCCCCGTTTTCGTCTTCCTCCCATAGTTCAGCTGCCATGTCCAATAGGGTTCTAGGCTGTCGCCCAAACAGCAGTTCGAATGGACTATGCCCTGTAGAGGCTTGTTCATGGGTTCTGACCGCATATAACACTAGAGGAAGTTTCTTGTCCCAATCTTTACCTGACTCGGAAATCGTCTTTCTCAGGAGGGTCTTCAGGGTGCGATTATACCTCTCTACTAATCCGTCTGTCTGGGGATGATAAACCGCTGTCCTGAGCTGTCGTATCCCTAATATTTGACAGATCTGAGCCATTAGGTTGGACATAAACTGGGTCCCTTGGTCCGTCAATATTTCTCGGGGAAACCCTATTCGTGAGAAGAAACTTATCATGGCGTTGGCGACACTTTTGGTGCTAATACTGTTCAGGGGGATAGCTTCCGGATATCTAGAGGCGTAGTCGACCAATACTAGGATATATCGGTATCCCTTGGAAGACGGTAGAAGTGGTCCGACTAAATCCATTCCTATTCTAGAGAAAGGTACGTCAATAATGGGCAGAGGATGTAGGGGGGCTTTTTTCTGGGGTCCGGGATCGATTAACTGACATCTAGGGCATTGTTGACAGAACTTTCTGATATGAGAAAAAAACCCAGGCCAATAGAACTTCCTTAATAGGTACTCCTCGGTTTTCTCTCTCCCATAATGACCACCCCCCGGCTGACTATGGGCTAGGTGCAACACCTGCTGCCTATAGGGTTCGGGAACCAATAATTGTTTCTTTTCCCCTCTCTCGTTACTGGTGACCCGATATAGCAGATTTCTATTTATTATAAAGGAGGGACCCTTATCCTCTATGGTTCGAGGTTTGGCGCTTTTCCAGGCATGGATCAGACTGGGATCGTCTCTTTGACTACAGCGGAAGGGTGGAAGACCAACGAGGGCGAGTACCTGTGCATTAAGACTATCGTGGTTCATATCTCCTCTTTCATAGGACTTCCTGGCTTCTCGTTTCTCTCTTTTAGTGGGTTTATAGCGGATCACCGGGATTGGTATGTTTAGTTCAGAAAAAGGGGCACTTCCCAACCAGGCATCCAGGTCATTCTTACTCTGTGTGCTGTCTAAGAGGATCGGAAAGTCTTTAAAGTCTGTTCCTATGATGGCTTCTTCCACCAAACCTTCAACTACCCCCAGCCGTATGGGGGTCTCTTTTCCTTCCCAAAAAAGGGTAGTCCATATTAGGGGGTATTCCCTTGTTTCCCCATGAATGCAGCATATGGATACCGTGAAATCCGGATCAAGGTTATGCTCAGTAATTAGGTCCGCTCTAATTACGGACTGGCTACATCCGGAGTCGATGAGCGCCAACGTATCCCTTCCATTAATGGACACTATTTTTTTGTATTGAGTTTCTTTCCCCCCGGTGTAGAATACCCGGCCTCTCGTAATCCCTATTTCCATGGGTTCGGGTTTCCCGGCCTTCAAAGGACAAAAGCGGGCAATGTGTCCCCACAACTAAAACATTGGGGCTGCTGCCCATATGGTTTTTCCATCCCTCGTAATCTTCCCGGTTCCTCTATTAGCCTTTTCCCTGTGGCTGCGGATTGTCCTGGGTTTTGCCTAACGGGTTGAGGTAACAACCGCGGGAGTGGTGTTTTGAATTCGAGGGAGCGGTGGAAAGCGCAGGCCAGCTCAATAGTAGTATTCGTGTCGGGGTTTGGGTGTTGCTTGATCCAATGGCGAGTATTGGTGGGTAGGGCATCTAAATATTGTTCTAGGAGGACGGCCTCGATAACGTCTTCCCTATTCGTCCCTATGGGTCCAAGCCATTTGAGCCCTAGGTCTTTGACCCGGAAATATAAGGCTCGAGGGTTCTCAGCGGGGCCCCACTTGGCCTTCCGGAAGCGAACCCGATAATGTTCTGTATCAAAACCGACCCTTTCTAGGATACTCTTCTTGATGTCCGGATAGGGCGTTGTTCCTCCTGGGTTAACCGCTTGATATGCTGCTTGAAGTGTCCCGGTTAACAAGGGAGCGATATATTGACCCCATCTGTCCTGCGGCCAGGTGGCTGAAAGGGCAACGCGTTCAAAGTTAGTAAAGAAGGCGTCGGGATCTTCGCCTTCCTGATATCTCTGCAAAACGGAACTCGGTACATTTGGATGTACCCTAGTTGCGGCAATGGTATCAGTCAAAGTTTTTATGGCGTTGTCATGTACCAACTGATTGTTGGCCATGATAGTGGCCTGACTTTTAAGTGCATTTTGCAGAGCCTCCCTTTCCACCTTGGCAGCCTTCTGTTGTTCCTCCCATACAATTTGCAGATGGCGTTGGCCCTCAGCCAGTTGCTGCATCATGTCGGCCATTGTGGGTGCACCCTCCATCTTCTAGAATTCTCCTGTCGTTTGTTCCAATATCCCACTTCTGACACCACTGTAAATGGGTTCGTTATCTGACATATGCAAGATATTGGAAGAATACGACAGGCACTGCTATTTGAGGGAATATTATTGTTTTATTTATAGCTTGGCCAGTCCTCTCTTGTTCCTCTTCACAAGATCAGCCCTAGTTTCTATTTCCTCAAAGCCCCTTTTCTTTTCTCTTTCCAGGCTCTGGTGGTGTCTTGGCTCCGTCTTGAGGCGGTCTGGTTTCCCGTCCTCCGGTCGCCCGTATTCCCCAAAAGAAAGGAAAATAAAAATAATCAGATAAGTGAAAATTGAAGTAGGGCTAAGGTAAGGGGTCAGATAGGGGTTAGTAGGGGTGGTGAAACAGGTAGGGCGGCGGTGCTGGTTGTGGTGGGTTTCTCTATTTATTTATTGTGCCTTCTCTCCCCTGTGTCCCGGTCAACCCCTTCTCTTCTTTCTAGGGTTTCTCCGGAGGTGTCCCAGTCCGTGGGTTAAGTAAACGGGTTTCCCTTCTCTCTGCAGGTCTATGCCCTTCCTTTGAAGAAATCTCCCCGTCCTCCCTTTTCTCCCCCCACCTCCCTCTTTTCCCTGTGAGCCAACCTGACAGAGTCTGCCAGGCAGGGTATAGTCGTACCTGGGAGGGCCACGTCCCTCCACGGGCGCGGCCGGCAAGTAGGTGGTCCCCCGATTTCTCTTCGGTCGGGTTGGGGGTCGCCCACTGGTTCCTCCTGTCCTCGAGGCGTCCGCCTTCCGGGTCTCTCCCTCCGTCTCGATCACGTTGCTGGCGGTGTCTTCCTCTCCCTTTAGCTCCTGGGTGAAGGTGGGTTCTCTTTTCGTGCTCTGCTCTCCTGCCCCGTTGTTCTCTCGCTCTTCCTCCGGCTCCTGGATGGTGGTGGTTTCCTCTCCTCGGCTCTTCCGCGTTCTCGGCTCCTCCTTTTCCTCCGACCTCTCTTGTCGTCCGTCTTCTCTTTTCCTCTTTATGACGCCCTCCGCGTCATACGTCATTCTAGGGGAATCCTCCTCCGTGCCCCGGGGGTATCGATTTTCTTCCCCGACGGGAGCTTCGGACCCGGGATCGGCACCTCGCCCTTTACAGGCCTCCCGCGACTTGTAGCCGAGCAGGGCTCCATCGCGGTCGGCCTGAAAGTTTGACTTTGCCCCGGTCCTGGTGCAACCAGATGACCCGATTGGCGCTTTTTGTTTCTAAGCGCTAGAAAATAATAATACTTTAAAAATTCATATCTCCGGTTCCCCTGAACCGATTTTAATCGTTTTTGTGTCATTTTAAAGATAAAAATATAAGCTATTTTTATAAATTGGTTTTGGATTTTTAAACTGTTTCCTGTGTTTTATTTAATTACTGTTTTGTGATATTTGAATGCTTTACACTTTGTCTCCTAAGTTAAGCCTTGACGCTCGATGCCAAGCTACCAAGGGTAGAGCTGGGATTAATTTACTGAGACCTAACTGTACTTATGTGGAGGTTTGTGGCTTGTTTCTAGGTGTAGGTACCTACCTGCCCTACCAATAACCCATTTTCCAACATAATTGGAAGCAGCGACGGGATCCTGTACTTGTGTTCAATATCACGTTACAGTTTTAGATAAAACAAATTAAAAATCCTTTAAATTGTCCTAGTGCAAAAATTGTTTTTAATTTTTAATTTTAATTTTTTTTATTAATTTGGATTAATTTCAATTATTGAATTTTTGTAATTTTTCTAAATTCTTGTTTCCAATTTTTGCAAAAAGTTTTTGTTGACACAAAACTAGGGAACCATGGAGCTTGATCTGGCTAGCCTACCCACACTGACAGTAGTCCAGCTTAGGGGGTTGTGTATTGAGAGAGGGTTGCCTGCAACCCCTGATCTCAGGAAGCAAATCCTGATTAAATCCCTGACAGCATGGGCTGAGGCCCAAGAGGTAGAGACAGAGGAAGCTCCAGAGGGGGAAGAAAAAGGGGAAGATGCTAACTCTAACCACTCAGGGGAGGGAAGGCATCCGAGCCTAAGTGAGGAAGAGGAGGAACGGTCCTCAGTGGATACAGTCACTAGGGGCAGACCCAAAGCTAGTGGTAGGAAGGGGGTCCTTTCAGGAGGAGAGAACCCATCCATCAGAGAAAGAGAGCTGGAAGCCCAGCTAGCCTACATAGCTTTGGAAGCAGAAAAGCTTGCCCTAGAAAAGAAAAAGTGGGCAAGCAAAGAAAAAAAAGATGGAGGCAGCGAGAAAGAAACTGAGGTGTCCCTGGGTGGGGGTTTTGCCCCCAGATTACCCAAAGGGGTGGTTCCTGCCTATGTAGAGGGGGATGACATAGATAAGTGGCTGGGGGCCTTTGAGAGGGCCCTCCAGATGAGGAAAGTCAAGCCTCAGTACTGGGGTTCACTCCTTTGGGAGTTAGTTCCCAACTCTGGGAGGGATAGGCTCCTAACCATGAGTGGGGAGGATGCAGACTCATACCCCAGTATGAAGAGTTGCTTGACTAAAAAGTTTGGTCTAACCCCAGAGCAGTATAGGCTTAAGTTTAGGGACACCCAAAAGACAAGCACCCAGTCCTGGGTGGACTTTGTGGACATTTCAGTAAAAGCACTGGAGGGCTGGATACAGGGCAACAGGGTAAGTACCTTTGAGGGGCTGTACAATTTGATTATGAGGGAGCACCTTCTAACTAATTGTGTCCAAGAGAGGCTCCGCCAGTATCTAGTAGACTCTAGGTTGACCAACCCCAGAGAGCTGGGGGAGGCAGCAGATGACTGGTTAAGAACTAGGGTTAACCAGAAACCCCCAGGGGGTGATCAGAAAAAGGGAGGACATGGTTCTTCTCAGGGGAAGAACCAGGGGAAAGATGACAAAAAACCCAAAGAGTCCTCACAAGAGTCCCCAAAAACTTCTCAGGGAGGGGGAGCCCCGAGCCAATTAACTTTTAAAGGGAAAGGGTATCAGGGAAAGAATTATGATCCTGCTAAAGCAGGAAAGTTTCAGGAGCTTGCTAAGGCCAGCAAGTGTTTTGACTGTCATCAGCCAGGACATAAAAGAGGAGATGCTATCTGCACCAAGAAGCCCCCCACTGGTGGGCAATCCCAGGGGATTGCTAGTGTAGGGTTGGGGGTGGAAGTTGGCCCAGGGGTGGAATCAGGGTACACTGAGGTCACCTTAGTATCCGTGGGTGGGATGGACATTGCAACTATGGCCACCTTACCTCCCATCATGGAGAGGTATAGGCAGAGGCCTAAAGTCAATGGGACTGAAGTGGAAGCTCTGAGAGATACAGGAGCCAGTGTGACAATGGTCGCAGAAAAGCTGGTTTCTCCAGAGCAGGTCTTACCTGGTGTCTTCCACCACGTGACTTATGCAGATACCAGAACCAAACTCCATCCCATGGCTATGGTGAGTCTGGAATGGGGAGGTGTGACTGGCCCTAAAAAAGTAGCTGTAGCTCCTGCCCTCCCAGTTGAGTGTCTACTGGGAAATGATCTTGAAGCATCTGAGTGGTCAGAAGTGGAAAGAAGGGTCCATGCACAGATGCTGGACCTCCCTGAATGGGTGTGTGCTGTGACCAGGTCACAGGCGGCACAACAGGGGAATGCTGGACACTTGGACCCTGGAACAATGGGCCAAGCCTCCAAGAAAAAGAGAAAAGGCACTGGGTCTGGCTTGCCAGCCCCAACAAGTACAGAGGGTCAGGAAGAATCCAACCCTGAGGGGGAGGATCTGAACTCTGAGGGAGGGACACCTTCCCTGCAAACTCTGCCTGACTTGGCAGAACTGCAAGGGGCAGGTGGGCCCACCAGAGAAGATTTGTGCCAGGGACAAAGAGTGTCCCACTCTTGAGGGCCTGAGGCAGACTGCTTCCATGCAAGAACAAGGGGATACCAGTGGTACCCACAAGGTTTACTGGGAGGATGGAGTTCTCTACACTGAGGCAAGGGCCCTTAAAGAAGGGGCTACTAGGAGAGTAGTGGTCCCCCAAAAGTATAGAGAATTCCTCCTTACCTTAAGCCATGATATCCCCTTAGCTGGTCATTTGGGACAGACCAAGACCTGGAGCAGGCTGGTCAACCATTTTTTTTGGCCCGAAATGTCAGAAAAAGTCAGGGAGTTTTGCAGCTCCTGTGTCACCTGTCAAGCCAGTGGCAAGACAGGGGGCAAGCCAAAGGCTCCCTTGATTCCACTGCCAGTGGTTGGGACTCCCTTTGAGAGGGTGGGGATTGACATTGTTGGTCCCCTAGACCCACCAACTGCTTCAGGTAACAGGTACATTGTGGTGGTAGTGGACCATGCCACCAGGTACCCTGAGGCAATACCCCTCCGGACAGTCACTGCTCCCACAGTGGCTAGGGCCCTACTTGGTGTGTTCACCAGAGTGGGATTCCCAAAGGAGGTGGTCTCAGATAGGGGCACAAACTGTATGTCAGCCTATCTGAAAGCCATGTGGGAGGAGTGTGGTGTTACTTATAAGTTCAGCACACCCTACCATCCACAGACCAATGGTCTGGTGGAAAGATTCAATAAGACCCTGAAGGGCATGATCATGGGTTTGTCTGACAAACTCAGGAGGAGATGGGATGTCCTCCTCCCATGCCTGCTGTTTGCCTACAGGGAGGTGCCACAGAAGGGGGTTGGATTCAGCCCCTTTGAGTTACTGTTTGGGCACCATGTAAGAGGCCCATTGTGCTTGGTGAGAGAGTCTTGGGAAAAGCCTCTCAAGGAATCCAAGGAGAATGTGCTGGATTATGTACTAGGCCTGCGGTCTCGCATGGCTGAGTATATGAAGAAGGCAAGCAGAAACCTGGAGGCCAGTCAGGAGCTCATGAAGCTCTGGCATGATCAAAAGGCTACCATGCCTGAGTATCACCCAGGACAGCTGGTGTGGGTTTTGGAGCCCATGGCTCCTAGGGCACTACAGGCCAAATGGACTGGGCCCTATCCAATCCTAGAAAAAAAAGGTGAGGTCACCTACTTGGTGGACCTTGGCACCCCCAGGAATCCTCACAGGATCCTACATGTAAACAGGATGAAACCCCACCAGGACAGGGCAGACATGACCATGCTGATGGTCACTGATGAAGGGAAGGAGGAGGAGGGTGAACCTCTGCCAGACCTCCTGTCCTCAAAGGAAAAAGATGGGTCAGTGGAGGGAGTGGTACTCTCTCCCAAATTGACAGATCAGCAACAACAAGACTGTAAGCAAGTCTTGGGACAGTTTGCTAGTCTGTTCTCCCTGACCCCTGGACTCACCAATTGGTGTGTCCATGATGTTGACACTGGTGACAGCTTGCCTGTCAAGAACAAGCTGTACAGGCTGTCTGACCAGGTCAAGGCCAACATCAAAGCTGAAGTGGCTAAGATGTTGGACCTGAAGGTAATTGAGCCCTCTGATAGTCCTTGGTCCAGTCCAGTGGTACTGGTGCCCAAAGCTAATCCCCAAGGTGGGAAGAAAGAATTAAGATTCTGTGTGGACTACAGAGGTCTAAATGCAGTCACTAGGACTGGTGCTCACCCCATACCTAGAGCTGATGAGCTCATTGACAGGTTGGGGGCTGCCAAATTCCTGAGCACATTTGATCTGACCTCAGGATATTGGCATATTGCCTTAAGTCCAAGAGCTAAGGAGAGGTCAGCATTTTCCACACCATAGGGCCACTTTCAGTTCAAGGTGATGCCCTTCGGGATGAAAAATGCTCCTGCCACCTTCCAACGGTTGGTGAATAGAGTCCTGTCTGGGTTGGAATCTTTTAGTGCAGCCTATCTAGATGATATAGCTGTATTTAGTTCCACCTGGAGGGACCACCTGGTCCACCTGAAGGAAGTGCTTCAGGCCCTGCTTCAAGCAGGCCTGACTATCAAGGCAAGCAAGTGCCAGATAGGGCAAAGTTCTGTTGTGTACCTGGGCCACCTTGTTGGTGGAGGCCATGTACAACCTCTCCAGCCCAAGATCCAGACTATCCTGGATTGGGAGGCTCCAAAAACCCAGACTCAGGTCAGGGCCTTTCTTGGCCTGACTGGGTATTACAGGAGGTTTGTTCAAAATTTTGGGACCATAGTGGCCCCTCTAACTGAGCTTACCTCCAAGAAACAACCCAAGAAGGTCATTTGGACCCCAGAGTGTCAGAAAGCTTTTGACACCCTAAAACAGGCTATGTGCTCAGCACCAGTGTTACTGGCCCCTGACTATAGCAAGGAATTTGTAGTGCAAACAGATGCTTCAGAGGAAGGGATTGGGGCAGTGTTAGCACAAGTTAATGAAGAGGGCCATGATCACCCAGTTGCCTTCATCAGCAGGCGACTACTCCCCAGAGAGAAAAAATGGAGTGCCATTGAGAGGGAGGCCTTTGCTGTGGTTTGGTCCCTGAAGAAGTTGAGGCCTTACTTGTTTGGCACTCACTTCCGTGTACAAACTGACCACAGACCTCTCAGATGGTTGATGCAGATGAGGGGGGAGAACCCAAAACTGTTAAGGTGGTCCATTTCCCTACAGGGGATGGACTTCACAGTGGAGCACAGACCTGGGACTGCTCATGCCAATGCAGATGGCCTTTCCAGGTTTTTCCACTTAGCTGATGAGGACTACCAGGGTGTAGGTTAGTACCCATCACCTTTCATCTGGGGGGGGGGGCAGTGTAGGAAAGTCCTTTTTTTTTTGCCTGATCACCCCCACTCTTTCTGGATAGGTACTGGTGGTTACTGACTCTTGGCTGTGCCCTGGGTACTGCTTACCAGTCCCAGGGCCAGTGCTCTGTGTAAAATGGATATGCAAATTAGGCTAAATATAATTGGCTAAGTTAACCTACCTATAAGTCCCTAGTATATGGTAGGGCATGTAGGTTTAGGGACCATAGCATAGGTGGTGCACACCTAGGTGCATTGCTGAGGTGCCCAGTGTCATTTTAAAAGCAAGCCTGCCTTGCTGGCTGCTTTTAAATTAGTTATATGCAAATTCGACTTTGGAATTAAAGGTACTTCCAAAGTCTTAAACTACCTTATTTTTACATATAAGTCACCCCTAAGGTGTGCCCTATGTGCCCCTAAGGCTGGGTGCCATGTAACTATAAGCAGGGACTTTATAAAAATAGATTTATAAGCCCTGGTGAGGTAAAAACAGCCAAATTCGTTTTTCCCTCATTGAAGTAAATGGCCTTCATAGGCTAGAATGGGCAGACTTTATTTTAAATTTTAAAGTCTCCTTAAATGTTACATACCAAGAATTTGGTATCAAATTGATTGTTATAATAAATCCCACAACTTCCAGTTGTTGGATTTAATATAACTAGTTCAGGTAAAAAGTTTAGACTTTACCTAAAAAGTTGCCAATTTCAGCTTTGCATTGTTTTTGCTGCTGTGCTCTGATTGGCCAGCCTGCAGCAGCTTCTGCCAGGCTACTTTAATGAGGTGTGAAGTGGCCTGGCTTCACACAAAGGAATGTGCTTGGGGGAGAGAATCTCCCCTCAGCAGATGGTGAGGCAGGAAGGGGGAGGGCTGCCAAACTGGTCTTCAAAGGCAGAGAAGGACATCTGGAGCACCCAGCAACACCCCCACATCCTGCAACCCCAGACAGCTAGGTGCCCCCTTGATTAGATTAGGAGAGGGCAGGAGAGGGGTGTGTTTATGATTTTTAGCCACACCAGTGGGTGGGCTCAGCCAGATCTCTCCTCCAAAAATCAGATTCATCCATTTTGGATTTTTAGAGACTGTTGCCTTCTGGGAAGGATTTTTGCCACACTTCCCAGGAAGTGGTCATCACAGGGGGACGACCCTGTCTCTGATTGGAGAACCAGGGCCCCCCTGCTTTTCACCCAGGAGCAAGGATAAAACTGGCAGACCTGCACCCCCGCCTCAGATCCCCACCAAATTTCAAGAAGAAGGAACTACAAGGAGAAGAGGGACTGCCCTGCTGGACCCCTGGCCTGCACCTGGACCTGGACCCTGCACTCAGAAAGACTGCACCAGCTGCACACTTGGGCTTCACCACAAGAAGGACTTTGCCTGGCTTCCACTGGTTCAAGGAGGGACTCCCTGTTTGCTACAGGTGAAAAATTGCTATCCAGAGTCCCCTGCACCAACTCCTGAAAAAGTGACCAGCTGACCACTGTCCAGTGGCCAAAAAGGAGTTTGCGCCAGGTGTATTCTGGGAGTTGAAGTCCGCACTTCCCAAGGACCATCACAGAACTTCTGGACCCTTGGGGTGAGCTGTGGACCCCAAAAGAACCTTAAAAGAACATCTGGGTGAAGCCCCAGAAGTTTGGAAAAGATTGGAGAATTTTTGAAAAAAAGCTCCATAAAGTGACCGACCCGACGCGGAAATTCTAGCCGGCTTGCCTCAACCGCGACCCGGCCTGACTTCGTGGTTCGTCCCGGTAAAGAAAAACATCCAAAAAAGAGACTAAGTCCGAACGTAAAAAGTTGACCGGGACCTTCCAGCCATCGTATCCGAGAAGGGCTCCACGGACGTCGGATCAAGATCCAGGTTTACCCCGGTCGAAGGATTTTCATCTCGAAAAAACGACTAAGTCCGAAGGTAAAAATCACCACCGAGGAAACCGACTTCGCGTATCCGGACAAGGGCTCTAGGAGGTCGGATCCAACTGGCAGGTTCGTCCCGGGGAAGAAAAACATCAAAAAAGAGACTAAGTCAGAAGGTAACTTTTTAACCGAGGCCTCCCGCGACTTGTAGCCGAGCAGGGCTCCATCGCGGTCGGCCTGAAAGTTTGACTTTGCCCCGGTCCTGGTGCAACCAGATGACCCGATTGGCGCTTTTTGTTTCTAAGCGCTAGAAAATAATAATACTTTAAAAATTCATATCTCCGGTTCCCCTGAACCGATTTTAATCGTTTTTGTGTCATTTTAAAGATAAAAATATAAGCTATTTTTATAAATTGGTTTTGGATTTTTAAACTGTTTCCTGTGTTTTATTTAATTACTGTTTTGTGATATTTGAATGCTTTACACTTTGTCTCCTAAGTTAAGCCTTGACGCTCGATGCCAAGCTACCAAGGGTAGAGCTGGGATTAATTTACTGAGACCTAACTGTACTTATGTGGAGGTTTGTGGCTTGTTGCTAGGTGTAGGTACCTACCTGCCCTACCAATAACCCATTTTCCAACACACCTTGTGCCACGTCCAGTTATCCCTTATTAGTAGATTAATAGTGTTCTAGAAGCTTAGGCTGATAAAAGTAGCTGTAGCAGAGCAGCTTAGGCTGAACTTGGAGACATGCAAAGCTCCTACTATACCACTTATATCATATAGCACTATATCATAAGAAACACAATACTCAGAGTTACTAAAAAAATAAAGGTACTTTATTTTAGTGACAATATGGCAAAAGTATCTCAGAGGATATACTCCCTTAGGAGGTAAGTAAAATACACAAAATATACACACAAACCAAAATCAGGTAAGTAAACAGAAAAGTAGTGCAAACATTGTAGAACACAATAGAATGCAATAGGAGACAATAGGCCTAGGGGCAACACAAACCATATACTCCAAAAGTGGAATGCGAACCATGAATGGACCCCGGGCCTAGTGTAGTGTATAGAGGGTCACTGGGAGTGTAAGAAAACACTAAGGGTGTCCAAAATACCCCACACAAAGACCCTGAAAAGTAGGAGTAAAGTTACCCTACTACCCCAGAAAGACAGTAAAGTCGAGATAGGGGATTCTGCAAAAGCAACAACTGACTGCAAAGCACTGAAGACGGATTCCTGGACCTGAGGACCTGTAAAGGAAGGGGACCAAGTCCAAGAGTCACGCAAGTGTCCGGGGGGGCAGGAGCCCACTAAACCCCGGATGAAGGTGCAAAAGGGCTGCCTCCAGGTGGAAGAAGCCGAAGATTCTGCAACAACGGAAGGTGCCAGGAACTTCTCCTTTGGTCAGAAGATGTCCCACGGCGTGCTAGAGGGTGCAGAGTTGTTTCCACACAGAAAGACCTCAAACAAGCCTTGCTAGCCGCAAGAGTCGCGGTTGAAGATAATGGGTGCTACTAGGGCCCAGGAAGGACCAGGAGGTCGCTCCTTGGAGGAGGAGACAGAGGGGGTGCTCAGCAACAGAGCCCATGCAGAAGCAGGCAGCACCCGCAGAAGCACTTGAACAGGCGTTCAAGAAATCTGAGCACAGCGGTCCTCTCAACACAACAAAAGAGGGCCCCACGAAGTCGGTGGTCAACTCAGCGAGTTGAGCAATGCAGGACAGAGTGCTGGGGACCTGGGCTTTGCTGTGCACGAAGGAATCCTTGCAAAAGTGCACAGAAGCCCTAGCAACTGCAGATCACGCAGTATAAAGGATTACTGTCTGACGTGGGGAGGCAAGGACTTACCTCCACCAAATTTGGACAGAAGGACCACTGGACTGTCAGGGGCACTTAGATCTAGCTCCTGTGTTCCAGGGACCACGCTCGTCAAGATGAGAGGGTACCCAGCAGACCGGCGATGCAGAAGTTTGGTGCCTGCGTTAGCAGGGGGAAGATTCCGTCAACCCACGGGAGATTTCTTCTTGGCTTCCAGTGCAGGGTGAAGGCAGACAGCCCTCAGAGCATGCACCACCATGAAACAGTCGAGAAAGCTGGCAGGATTAGGCGCTACAATGTTGCTGGTAGTCGTCTTGCTACTTTGTTGCGGTTTTGCAGGCGTCCTGGAGCAGTCAGCGGTCGATCCTTGGCAGAAGTTGAAGAGAGAGATGCAGAGGAACTTTGGTGAGCTCTTGCATTCGTTATCTGAAGAGAAACCCACCGGAGAGACCCTAAATAGCCCTCAGAGGAGGATTGGCTACCTAGCCAGGTCAGAGCCTATCAGGAGGGTTCTCTGACGTCACCTGCCGGCACTGGCCACTCAGAGGTCTCCATTGTGCCCTCACACCTCTTCATTCAAGATGGCAGAGGTCTGGGACACACTGGAGGAGCTCTGGGCACCACCCCTGGGGTGATGAGGGACAGGGGAGTGGTCACTCCCCTTTCCTTTGTCGAGTTTCGTGCCAGAGCAGGGGCACCTATTTCCAAAGGGAGAGGGTGTAACACCCTTTCTCAGAGGAAATCCTTTGTTCTGCCTTCCTGGGCCTGGGCTGCCCAGACCCCAGGAGGGCAGAAACCTGTCTGAGTGTTGGCAGCATCTGTAGCTGCAGAGAATACCCCAGAGAGCTAGCTTGGCAGTACCCAAGATCCATGTTGTAGCCCCAGTGATGCATGGGATTTTCACCCCAATACCAGATTTGGCTTGGGGGGGACAATTCCATGATCCTAGACATGTTACATGGCCATGTTCGGAGTTACCATTGTGAAGCTACATATAGGTATTGACCTATATGTAGTGCACGTGTGTAATGGTGTCCCCGCACTCACAAAGTCTGGGGAAATTGCCCTGAACAATGTGGGGTCACCTTGGCTAGTGCCAGGGTGACCTCACACTTAGTAACTTTGTATCTAACCTTCACTAAGTGAGGGTTGGACATATAGGTGACTTATAAGTTACTTAAGTGCGGTGTAAAATTACTGTGAAATAACGTGGACATTATTTCACTCAGGCTGCAGTGGCAGTCCTGTGTAAGAATTATCTAAGCTCCCTATGGTTGACAAAAGAAATGCTGCGGCCCATAGGGATCTCCTGGTACCCCAATACCCTAGGTACCTAGGTACCATATACCAGGGAATTATAAGGGTGTTTCAGTGTGCCAATCAGAATTGGTGAAAATAGTCACTAGCCTGCAGTGACAATTTAAAAAGCAGAGAGAGCATAAACACTGAGGTTCTGGTTAGGAGAGCCTCAGTGATACAGTTAGGCACCACACTGGGAACACATTTAGGCCACAAACTATGAGCACTGGGGTGCTGGCTAGCAGGATCCCAGTGACACAGGCAAAAACAAACTGACACACAAGTAAAAATGGGGGTAACATGCCAGGCAAGATGGTACTTTCCTACACTTTGAAGTAGGCAAATTTCAAGGGAAAGTCTCTGTTGTTCATAAGATCCTGCCTTGCCCAGGCCTGCCCAAGACACAGTCCAGGGGGTTGGAGTCTGCATTGTGTTGGGACAAGCACAGCCCTTTCAGGTGTAATTGTCTTCTCCCTCCCCATTGTACCCCAGGAGACTCATCAGGATATGCAGGACACTCCTCAGCCATCTTTGTGTTACTGGCTAGTGGGAATTCACAAACAGCCGTACTGTCAGTCAGATCCAGATGTGGATTCCACAGGCAGGCAGACGCACAAAATGGTTAAGCAAGAAAATGCCCACTTTTTAAAAGTGGCATTTTCAAACTGACAATCTAAAAACCAACTCTACCAAAAGATGTATTTTTAAATTGTAACTTCAGAGACCCCCAAACTCCATCTTGATCTGCTCCCAATGGGAAACTGCACTTAAAATATATTTGAAGGCAGTCCCCATGTTAACCTATGGGAGAGATAGGCCTTACGATAGTGAAATCCGAATTTAGCAGTATTTCACTATAAGGACATGTAAAACACACCAGTACATGTCCTACATTGTAAATACACTGCCCCTGGGGCTACCTCGGGCCTACCTTAGGGGTGCTTTACATGTAGTAAAAGGGAAGATTTGGGCCTGGCATGTTCACAGGGCTACTTATGTGGGTGGCACAATCAGTGCTGCAGGCCCAATAGTAGCAAATGATTTACAGACTCTTGGCATACATACTGCAATTTACTAGGGACTTACTAGTAAATCAGATATGACAATCATGGATAAACCAATCACGAATACATTTTACACAGGGAGCACTTGCACTTTCGCACTGGTTGGCAGTAGTAAAGTGCGCAAAGACTTACACCAGCAAAACAGATCTGAAAAAATAGGAAGAAGGCCAAAAGTTTGGGGATAACCCTGCAAAAAAGGGCCATTTCCAACAGTTGGAAGCTGGACATTAGCTTAGCCCTTTGGTTTGCAGGCCTGTGCCCTGTCACCTATTGACTTTTAACCTACTTAGCGTGCTCTGTTTTAGTCCATTTATTTCATTATTTCTTTTAAGATGGCTGCCATTGTTATGGTTAGAATTTGTTGGGGGGATTTGAGTTATCAGTTCCCCTCTGAGAAGGTGTCCCTATCAGGGTCAAAATCAAGTGATGTACATAGGTATTCACATCATGTCCCTTTCCTGCTTACCTGTGACAGAACATAATGCACTTTTGATGGGAATTGCTTACATAATTGCCACCACAGGCCTTCCCCCTTATCTATTGTCTGGGAACAAGCCTGTATCAGGGGTCCTACAAGATCTGTATAAACACATCTCACACAGACAAGGTTATCAGAGGGATTCCTACCAGATGCCATTACGCCTTTTATGCTGCACGTCACCCTGCTTCAGAATTCAGCCTTTCTGTCACCAGGCAGTCTGACCTAGACCTCTTTCCAAGGTAACAAGGGCTGGGGGGCACTTCTCATGGACATGGTACTGGCAGAGTATGTTTATCACACTTATCTCTCATTAGATTAGAGATTAGGTTCTCCATGCTTGGATTTAAAATTTCATCTTTATTGCAAAATAGTGGGGGACTTTGTATCCATGACTCCCATCTTTACAGTCATGTTTCCTTTATTGTGCATTATCCTAATCATTGCAGCTCATGCATTTGATTGTAGATTGCAGTCTTTGCAATAAACTTATTGAAAACTCTGCTGCATCTTCTTCATTGCCTGTGTGTGACTGAGACATGTTGCTAACATGAGAAATGGGTAATTCCCCGAGATGTCGCACTCTAGAGTCCATACCTAAGGCTGCCAGAAATCCCCTTTTACTGTTTGGGTTTTTGGTGAGGTACTGTTTGAGAACTGGGAGGACTGGGCCAACACTTGGGACTTGTTGTGGGAGTGACTCAGTCGTCTATAAACAAAAGTGCTGTCTTCCCTAAACCACCAGTCTCGCCTAGGAGCGAGTGTCCAACGATGGTATTTTGGCACTAATTTACGGATATCTTGAGTATCTCTATCTCACACACAGCAGGTACTCTCAGTTCCATTGTACGGAGACGTCCGTGGTCTCGGGGATAATCATCCTCAGCTGAACAGGGAGCACCTAACTAGGCTGCTTGTTGGTCAATCTTGAATACTTCAAAGGACTTTCTCCCCATTTGGTGTTCCACCTCTGCACCCATTTCTCAACATGGCTAATGGCTTAGACATTTCAGAAAATGTCAGACATGGTTTAACACAACTTTTAGTAGCCCATGGCTTAACAGATGAGGACGGCTATGTCATATTTATCATGGAAGCTCATGAGGCCCTATCAAACAGAAACATTCTATTCCTGGGTCACCTTTCCTGAGGAAGACACTGCAACAAATACATTCACACATACCAAATTATCAATGTACTGCAGCAGTACCGAGCATATCACTATCTAGAGATAACCCTTTCTTATCAAGAACATAACAATTGGTTCAGTGGTGCCCTACTGCATGTAATACAACCCGTGATATTAGGTCCTTAATGACGGACTAACGTGGCCCCCTTTTGCCACATACCCACCACATCTAGACGTACAGGCTATACAAATAGCCAGTGTACATGCACTTTACAATGAGCTATCTCAACTTTACAGACAATTAGTACAATTCCTATGATGAGCTTGAACACTGTCCCAGCACGGGGTTCACCAGCTGGTTACCAATTGGCTGTTACTATGTTTAACCCACAAACAATACATTCTATCATGGGCAAAGCGCTTCCCGAACGTGAAAAGATTCCTTTTTGAATAGCACAAAATAATAACCAGCTGGAAGCAGTGTTTCCCATACAGGAACCCAAGATAAACATAGACTTCTCACAATGCGCTTGCCATTCAAAATGGTTCCGTCAGTGGCTGACCTCACCAAATGGGGCACAGTATTTGCTGCAATTTACACTACCCCACATGGTACACCCGACACGTGCCAATTTACCAGAAGTGTTAACAAAGATTCAAAATGAGCACAGATCTGCTCCAGCCCTGGATTTGGAGATGAAATTGATGCGTAACTTCACAGTCTACTCAATTATACTTAGTAACGGAAGCAATAGCATTAGCCATACGCCAGCGGCTCCGGGGGATTCCACAGTTGGAACAGGAGTGTCAACTAACGAAAATTATTTCCGACACCTATAGTAGTATAGGACGGGATAGTTAGGGAGTGAAGCCGAAGAAGCTTGAAATTCAGAGTTTAACCCCTAAGGAAGGTACTAAACAAGCACAAGAGGGTTCTAAAAAAAGCTGGCATAAACCAACACAAAATAAAGACAGACGAAGTCAAAGACAAGACTCTCCACATCTGGTATATATGGTACCTAGGTACCCAGGTTCACTGCACTTAAGTAACTTATAAGTCACCTGTATGTCTAACCTTCACTTGCTGAAGGTTAGGTGCAAAGTTACTAAGTGTGAGGGCACCCTTGCAGTAGCAAAGGTGCCCCAACATAGCTCAGGCCATTTCTCCTGACTTTGTGGGTGCAGGAACACCATTACACACGTGCACTACATATAAGTCAATACCTATGCTTCACAATGGTAAATCCGAATATGGCCATGTAACATGTCTAAGATCATGGAATTGTCCCCCCATTCCAAATCTGGTATTGGGGAGCCAATTCCATGCATCCTGGAGCTCCACCATGGACTCCCAGTACTGTCAGACCAGCTCTCTGAGGCTTGCACTGCAGCTACAGCTGCTGCCACCTCACAGATAGGGTTCTGCCCTCTTGGGGTCCGAGCAGCACAGTCCCAGGAAGGCAGAACTAAACATATCCTTTGGGAGTAGGGTGTTACAGGTGTTACTGGCTGGGGAGGGGTAGCCTCCCCCAGCCTCTGGAAATGCTTTCAAGGGCAGAGATGGTGCCCTCCTTGCATAAGCCCGCCTACACTGGTTCAGGGACCCTTTCTCCCCTGCTCTGGCTCGAAACTGGACAAAGGAAAGGGGAGTGACCACTCCCCTGTCCATCACTATCCTAGGGGTGGTGCCCAAAGCTCCTCAAGTGTATCTCAGACCTGTGCCATCTTGTTTCCAGAGGTGTGGGGGCACTCTGGAGGCCTCTGAGTGGCCAGTGCCAGCAGGTGACGTCAGAGACCCCTCCTGATAGGTGCATACCTGACTAGGTGGCCAATCCTCCTCAGAGGGCTATTTAGGGTCTCTCCGGTGGGCTTTTCCTCAGATTACGACTTGCAAGAATTCATCAGGGTTCCTCTGCACTTCTCTCTTCGTTTTCTGCCAAGGATCGACCGCTGACTGCTCCAGGATGCCTGGAAAACTGCAACAAAGTAGCAAGAAGACTACCAGCGACATTGTAGTCCCTAATCCTGGTGGCTTTCTCGACTGTTTCCTGGTTGTGCATGCTCTGGGGGCTGCCTGCCTTCACCCTGCACTGGAAGCCACAAATAAATCTCCTGTGGGTCGACAGAATCTTCCCCTGCTTCAGCAGGCATCAAACTTTTGCTTCACCGGTACTCTGGGTCCCCTCTGATCCTGACGAGCTTGGCCGCTGGAACACAAGTGGTGGACCCAAGAGAGCTAGGCTGTCCAGAGGTCTAATTGTCTGAATTTGGAGGAGGTAAGTCCTTGCCTCCCCTCCCCAGACAGTAATCCTGTGCACTGTGTGATCTGCAGCTACAAGGGCTTCTGTGCACATTTCCAAGAAATCCTCCATGCACAGCCAAGCCTAGGTCCCCAGCACTCCGTCCTGCGATGCTCAGCTCCCTGAGTTGACCTCCGGTGTCGTGGGACCTCTCGTTGCAGTGTTGAGACGACCGCCGTGTTCAGTCTTCTTAAACCCGTGTTCAAGGACATCTGCGGGTGCTTCCTTGCTGTCCGTGGGCTCTCTACGTTGCTGAGGGCCCCCTCTGTCTCTTCTCCCAATTGGTGACATCCTGGTCCTCCCTGGGCCCAGGCAGCACTCTTTTTCTCCAACTGTGACTCTTGCAGGTACCAAGGCTTGTTTGCGGTATTTTGCCAAGGAAACAACTCTGCATCCTCCAGCACACCGTGGGACATCTTCTGCATGAAGAAGAACTTCCTACCTGCTTTCGTTGTTGCAAAACCTGCAGCTTCTTCCAACTGGAGGCAGACATTTGGCACCTTAATTCAGGGTTTAGTGGGCTCCTGGCCCCCCGGCACACTTTAGCGACTCTTTGACTGGGTCCCCTTCCTTTGCAGGTCTTCAGGTCAGGAATCCATCTTCAGTGCTTTGCAGACGGTTGTGCTCCTTGCAAAATCCTTTATCACAACTTTAGTGTGTTTTGGGGGAAATAGCAGTAGTTTACTCCTACTTTCCAGGGTCTTGGGGTGGGGTCTCATTTACACCCTTAGTGTTTTCTCACACTCGCAGCGACCCTCTACGCACTAGACTTTCCTAGGGGTGCATTCGTGGTTTGCATTCCACTTTCTTAGGATATAGTTTGTGTTGCCCCTAGGCCTATTGCATCCTTTTTTTTTTTAAGATCTCTTTTATTGCTTTATAATTGCATGAAACACATACAAAAACAAAATAACTTCCCATCTTTTTGTAACTCCCCCTCCCCCTCCCCTTTCGGACTTCCCATCAATTATACAGAGGAATTTGTTCGGTTCACAAATGAATCCCTTATTTGGTCTCTTGTACGATCTTCAACAGGAATGTCTTGATCAATTATACATGATCTGTTTCTGGTAAATCTGCCTCCGCATCAGAGTTAGAAGTGTCAGGTGTTCTAAAATTCTCCAGTATCATGTTCCAGTGCTGAGCATTGTCTCTAGTTCCAAGGCTCCTGAGTGTTTCCCTTAGTAATACTGTCCCTTCAGTTTCCGCCCACTTGATTAATGCATTTCTCCAACGATTTATCTGTGGTCCCTTCGGATCTTTCCAGTGTGAAGTTATTTCTCTCCTTGCAAGTATCAAAGCCAGGTCTATGAATCTGTTTGTGATTTTATGCTTGCCGGGGCGAGGAAAATCTCCCAAAACCGCCACCATGGCTGATCGGGATAATGTTCTGCCCGTGCAAGTGGAGAGTGCTTCAAATATCCCCATCCAGTAGTCCCCGATTAGTGGGCAACTCCAGAGCATGTGCAGCAACCCTGCTGCTAGTTCTGCACATCGGGGGCAGCTGGCATTTTCTACACCATAAATCTTTGATATCATATAGGGGGTTAAGTAAGCTCTGTGATAAACATATATGTTTATTAATTTAAACCTGGCATTTCTGGAAACTGTATATATGTGTGTGGTTATTCTGGTCCACTGTGTGTCATCTATTGTAACATCCAGTTCCCCCTGCCATTTGGTCTTAAGTTTATTTAAGGGAAGACATATGCTGGTTAGTAGAGATGTATATATCCCTGAAATCAACTTCCCTTGGTCTCCTATAGTGCATATTTGGTCACAGGTGTTATGTCTGGGGGGCTCTTCTAGTCCTGTACCCCATTGTCTATGAAGAGTCCTAGCAATTGCGTTAAAGGTTAGGAACAGCCCTGGTGGTATCTGGAACGTTTCCTGCAGTTCTGCATAAATGCACAGTTTCCCGTTATTATATAGAGCCCCTATGCTGTCGATCTGAAGTGCCATGAATTGGGTGATACCCCTTATTACATGATTTCCTGTGACGGTTCCTATACAGATCAGGGGGGCCTCTGGCGAGTACAGTGTTCTGGTGTGTGTTCGTTTTAGGTATTGTTCCCAGCAGTGACGTGATGCTTCCCATTCTATCAGAAGTGTTTTATTCTGTTTCTTGGGGTTTAGTAGAATGCCCAGAATTCTATCATGGGGGCAGTGGAGAGGGGTTCTCAGTGCTTCCCCCACTGGGGGTGCTCTGATGAATCGCGCCAGCCATTGGAGTTGGCTCGCCCAATAGTATAATTCAAAGTCAGGAACAGCCAAACCACCCTCTGCTGTTGTTCTCTGGAGGGTGCGCAATGCTATCCTTTGTCTGTTGGTTCCCCATAAAAATCCTGTAATCAAGGACGAAATTGTTTTAAATACCACCCTCGGTATAATGAGTGGGATGGTTGCAAAATAATATAACATTCTAGGTAACACTATCATCTTAATCAGTGCAACTCTCCCAGTAACCGCTAGCGGGAGTGTCTGCCAGAATATCATGCTGTTTTTGATACTCCTAATTGTGCTCTGAATGTTCCCTTCTAGTAAATCCTCAGCGGAGTGATAGATATTGACCCCTAAATATTTGAATGTGGATGGGGACCACGGAAGACCCCGATTGTCCATTGGTTCTTCGATACCCCTAGCAGCTGGAAAAATGGACGACTTCCCCCAGTTTATCCGGAGTCCAGATGCGGTTCCAAAGTTGTCTAACATTGTCATTGCTCCTGGTAGATCGGTCTCTGCGTTCCGGAGGAAGAGTAACATGTCATCCGCATAGAGAGCAATATGATGCGTCCAAGCATTGATTGTAATGCCTTCGTAGAACCTCTGGGACCTCGCTGATTGGGCGAGAGGTTCAACTGCCAATGCAAAAAGCAAAGGTGAAAGCGGGCATCCCTGTCTTGTACCCCTACCTATGGCAAAGGAACGGGATATTGTACGGCCAGTGCGTACTCTCGCTGTGGGGTTTGTGTGGAGAAGCCTCGTCCATTTGACAAACCCTTCTCCTAGTCCTAGCTGCAGCATCACTCATTCTAGGTAGTCCCATCGTAGGCTATCAAAAGCCTTCTCGACATCTATCGAGATGATTACTGCTCTATTTGCGTCAGGGGGTAGGGCATGAAGGAGTGAGATCAATCGACGGATATTTTGGGCAGTGCTTCTCTTTGGAATGAATCCCGATTGGTCCTGATGGATTAATGAGGACATATATGGTAGAAGTCTATTAGCTAGTACCCTGCTTAGTATTTTATAATTTAAGTTCAACATTGATAGTGGGCGGTATGATCGAACTTCTGTGGGGGGTTTGGTAGGTTTCAGAAGGGGAATCATTATTGCCTCTGTAGTGGAAGGAGGTAAGCTGTTGTTATTCCATGCCTCTGCATATAAGATGCTGAGCTGGGAGGTTAATGAGTGTAAGGTAGAACTCCAGAAGGAGACCATCTGCTCCCGGTACCTTGCCCCTTGCCATACTCTGGATTGCAGCCTTTATTTCTGTAAGTGATATGGGAGTCGCCAGGGCTATTCTATCTTCCCCTTTCAATGCCGGGAGGTTGAGGTTCCCCAGATCTTGTAATTGAGCGTCGCTGAGTACTTCGGAGGGAGGCGCATACAGCTCTGAGTAATATTTAAGAAAGGTGGTATTGATCTCCTTCTGTCCATATACTTTTATACCCGGGGTGGTCTCTAACTCCACCACTATGGTTTGAAGTTGGGGCGGTTTGGCCAGCCATGCCAGTAGGGCGCCTGCTCTGTCGCCCTCTGTATGTTGCTTCTGCAAGAATTGTTTGTAATCGAAACATGACAATCTAGTGTTAGTTTCTATTATTCTAGTCTTTGTCTCTTCTAGTTGTGTTGAGAGGTCGGGTTGTGATGGGTGCTTACGTTCGAGTTCCCTAAGGGAGTACTCGAGATCGGTTAGTTCTGTCTGTAGCACTTTCCGTACTCCCACAGTAGTGCTAATACAATATCCCCTGATCACTGTTTTAAAGGATTCCCATTCGACAGATCTGGACGAGGCAGTTCCAGCATTGTTCTCGAAGAATTCCGTAATCTGCGTGCCCAGTTGGGTTCTAAAAGCTTCGTCTTCAAGTGACTCTGCTCTCAGGCGCCAAGTGGGAATCAAAGGTCTTTCGCCGCACCAGGCCAAAGAGATCAATAAGGGATTATGATCTGAGATGGTGCGGCCAAGATACTCGGCCTTCGCCACCACAGATTGCACCTCTGGAGATGCCAGAATGGTGTCCAGTCGTACATGCAGGTCGTGAACTGCTGAATAAAAAGAGTATTCTCTATTGGGGGGATTAAGTTTGCGCCAACAATCCGTTAATTGCCTGTGTTTTTGCCACTGCTGGAAGTGCAGTGCTGTTTTATGAGTTACGGATTGTGACAATGGTGGGTGCGATCTATCCATTGCGGTATCCACTACACAATTAAAGTCTCCTCCTATTAATGTAGTGCTAGTGAGAAGTGTGCTCATGATCAGTGATAATCTGTCTAGGAATTTTCCCTGTTCGTGATTTGGGGCGTATAGTCCCGCAAGAGTTACATCTCTCCCGTCCAATCTACCAGATATCACTACGTATCTCCCCTCAGTGTCGATCAAGGTATGAAGAACCTGTAATGGAACACCTGGTCTGATCCATATCAACACTCCCCTCGCAAATGCTGAGTGGTTAGTGGTGAATATTTGTCCCCTCCAGTGCTTTTTCAAGGCCTTGATCTCCTGCTCCAACAAGTGAGTTTCTTGTAAGATAGCTATGTGCACTCCCCTTCGTTTAAGAAAGCTGTGAACTTTGTACCTCTTGGACATGTTATTTAGGCCCCTGACATTCCATGTGATTATCTTGTATTCTGTGGTCATAGTTTAGGGAGGGGTATGGAGGCGGTCCGCTAACACCGCTCTATTACTACTACTGGACAAACCTATTGAGTCTCGTAATCTAAGGTGTGAACCGTTTGGGCTGCAAGATAGATGTGCCTGATAAACCCTGAAGACAACACAACCAAAATCAAACCCCCTTTGTAACTCCCTCTCCCCAGGACCGGTACCTACAACTCTCCCCGTCCAAACCACTACAACTATTGTAATCCTAATTATCAACCTATTGGAGGGAGGCGTGCCAGAGACCAAGAGGCAGCGTCCCGGACTCTCCCCCAGGCCCGATTATATGTAATGTGCCGGTTAAGAAATTACATCTAGGTTCCTATAGCTCTATATTTACGGTTGGGTCTTATCAATGTCCCTAAACAGATTGAGGTTCCCCCACAATTGTCCGCTCACTTGCTAACTTGTTCTTTTAGCGAGGTCAGATAATCTCGTCCGCCGTTCCTGGGGTGATCAAAGGCAAGCCGACGAGAGTGTCCTGGGAGGATATTGAGGACTGTTCGCAGTTTGAGTCAACGTCTGATGTAGCATCTGGGGTCCGGCGTGTGTGGAAGTCTCCCCCGCTTAATGCTGCTGCTGTTTCCACCGCATCACGCATCTCCTGTTGTGATTGACGTTTCGATGGAGCCGCTTCTGTGGTCTTTTTCCGGGATCTGCTACGTTTCTTCCCGGGGTTTCGGAATGTCCGGTCGCGGGTTGGTCTGCAGTGGATGTTCAGCGATTCAAGCCATTCCATCGCCAGCTGAGGTGTGAGAAAAAAGTGGGTTCTGTTATCGTATTCCACTCGGAGTTTTGCCGGAAAGAGCATGGCATATTTTATACCATGCTCACGCATGGCTCGTTTTACTGCGATGTAGGATGCCCTTTGCGCCTGTGTTTCTCTCGTAAAGTCTGGGAATATCATAACCTTTTGGCCATCCAATTGAATCTCACCTAGCTGGCGGGATTGTGACAGTACGTAGTCTCTAGCTTTGTGGTGGAGTAATCTAGCGATTATTGGCCGTGGCCTGACTCCTGGTGGGAGGCCTATTGCATCCTATTGTGTTTTACAGTGTTTGCACTACTTTCTGACTGTTTTACTTACCTGATTTGGTTATTTTTGTTTATTCTCTGTATGTTACTTACCTCCTAAGGGAGTATATCCTCTGAGATATTTTTGGCACATTGTCACTAAAATAAAGTAGTCAGCCTCCTACAGTCCTTTTCAACCTGATGAATACATCTTAGTCACTGTTGATTCTAGTTCTAGATTCCTGTGGGGATGGCTACAGTGGTGGACGGCTGCTCAAACTGTTATAAAAGACTTGCTGGTCTTTATCTGTACATATGCGGTTGCAGCATTCCACTCGGACCAGGGCCCTGCTTTTGCCTCTAGGGCATTAAGGTACACCATATGGATGATGGGTGTTGAGTTCCATTACTCTTCTTCATATCATCCAGAGGGAAATTCTGTTGTGGAGAGGCGGAATCGTGATGTAAAGCAGTCCTTAACAGCTAGAGTATTAGGTTCAGGCCGGAGTTGGCTTCATCACCTATGAGGTCAAGAGAGCACTGAATAAACTGCCAAACCGGTCCTTGGGAGGACACACTCCTTACGCGACGTCCTCTTTGGGGTAACCTATGTATGTCCCAGATCTAGATGGCCCTGGTATGGTGGCAGCAGAAACACCATTTTACATAAATGAGCGTCTGTTTTACAGGAGCTTCAGCAGTTTTGTGATAATTCGTCCGCCAGTGCTGCTACCTTGGGAATAAGGGATTTGCCAACAACTTCTACAGGCTGGATTCCTAAAGTTGGGGATCTGGTTTGTGGGAAGATTGCTGTGCAGAAGGAATTCGGCCCATCTTACAGAGAAATGAATCCAGCCCTGGGAATACAAGGCACCATAACTGTCATTCTACCACTGATGCCAGGTTTCAAAGGGAACAGATTTGTCTCCATTGACAATGCCATATTGCATCATGTGGCCGATCCTGCACAGTAGGCCTAGAGGACCCTTGGGTAGCTCCCGGTCCCCTCTCACTACCCAACAGGAGATACCTCTTCAAGGAAGAAACAACAACTCTTCTGAATATTCCATCTTGTACAGCAATGCTACAAATGCCTCCTCGAGTATGGGGAGGGCACAGAATGAGCTAATTCTGATTCCTGTTACCACTTCACCGACAAGAACTGTCCAAGATGTGACTGTTTGCTACTCCAATACAGCACAAACTGTCGACACCGTCTACTGTGAGCCTCCACGTGAAGTGGATCCATCCACATGTAATGCCCCGGCTCCTGTGTTCGCAGAGACTGCTTCTGGTTGCATCATCAATTTGTCTATATATGCTTTGGGGCTCCCCACAGGTGGAGTTGAACTGTGTTCCCACTGTGTGTAATTAAATACTAATCTATGTCTTGTTGCCCGGGCCGATAGTAATGTACCCAATGATTGTAACAGGACATTTCCCCATAATTTGCTGTGTTCATGTACACATCATCATTTTCAAGTACAGTGTAATCCTGTAGCTCAGCAAGCACTAAATCAACTGTTTGAACATCCCAGTCATCAGAAGCAACACCAGGTGTAATTACATCAGTCATTGTAATTTTTGAATACATATGGAATTTGGATAGCCTCAGTGGGTCTGTATATATCAATGGAAATTTATCTCAAACAATCCCATCTGGAAATTGGTACTTCTGAAATGTTCACAATGGACAAGTCTCTTAGGACCTTATGTGAGGAAAGATATGGTGTTAAAACTTCATCCACTGGCTCGACAGAAGGGCGTCCAGGAAGATAATGACCATTTATCCAGAGAAAGAAAACGGGTGCAAAACCAACCCATAATAGAAAGGTAAGCAATTTCACAGATATTCTAGGAAGCTGGCCTGGTGTGTGGTGGGTACCCAAGGTACTTATACCTTATACCAGATCCAAGTATCCCCTCGTAGTGAATTGTAGGCAGTGTCTAGAAGCCAGGCTCTCTAGAGGTAGCTGTGGATGAGCAGCCAAGGCTTATCTAGGATACATGCAAAGCCAATGCAAAACTACTGTAGTCACACAGCACTTACATACAGGCTAGAGTGAAGATTGCAGACAGGTGTCGTTGCAGAAATTCCACCAACAAGCCTTGGCAAAGGCAAACTCGCGGTTAGTGGAAAAGTGGTGCTGCTGGGGACCAGCAAGGCCTAGGAGGACTCAACCCAGGAGGGGGAGTCACAGGGGACCCTCAGCGGCACGGAGGACCCACAGAAGAGGAGGCAGCTCCCACAGGACGGGGACACACAAGTTGCAAAAGGAGCCCAAGCAGCACTACAGAAAGGGATCCCACGCCGCAGGAGAACAACACAGAGGGCTGTGCATCACAGGGAGGAGTGCTGGGGGCAGGGGCTACACAGAGCCTGAAGATCCCTTGAAGGAAATGCCAATAAGCCTTGGTAGCTGGAAGAGACTCTGTGCAAGACGATACTGCCTTGCGTCGAGAGGCAAGGGCTTACCATCTCCCAAGTTGGACAGCTGGCTATAGAGAACCAAGGGACCCCTCCAGACCGCCACCCATGATGTAGGATCCACTCAGCACTCAAGGAGAGGAGATCCACGCAGCCAATTGTCATTGCAGTTGGTGCCATGCAGGTGCAGGGAAGTGACTCCTTCACTCCAGTGGAGATTCCTTCTTGCTTCATCTGCAGGCTGAAGACTCGTCTCCCCAGAGGTTTCACAGCCGGAGAAATGTTGCAGTTGCTGGAAGGAGCCAGAGATAAAATGTTGCAGAGCACATTTGTCGCTGTAGCTGCAGATTGTAGGTTCCTGTGAAGTCCAGTTTCGGTAAGTCGAAGTAAATATTGCTGAGGAGTCATTCTGGAATCTTGCTTGTCGAATCTGAGGACCTACCCAAGAGGGAGACCCTAAATAGCTCTGGGAGGGGGGATTGGTCCCCTAGCAAGGTGACCACCTATCAGGAGGGGGCTGTGACGTCACCTGCCTGACCTGGCCACTCAGGTGCTCCCAGAGGCCTCTGCCCACCTTGGATTCAAGACAGCAGAATCAAGGAGGAGCTCAGGGCACCAGCCCGGGGTGGCGATGGGCAGGGGAGTGGTTACACCCCTTTCCATTGCCCAGTTTTGCATCAGAGCAAGGACTGGAGGTCCCTGAACTGGTGCAGACTGGTTCATGCAAGGAAGGTACCAAATGTGCCCTTCAAAGCATACCAGTGGCTTGGGGAGGCTAACCCTTCCAAGCCATACAACACCTATTTCCAGAGGGACAGGGTGTTGCCTCCCTCTCCCAAAGGACATCCTTTGTTCTTCTTTCCTGGGCTTGAGCTGGTCAAGCAGCAGGTGAGAAGAAACCCGTCTGAGGGGCGGCAGCAGTGTAGGCTGCCCGTAAAACCCCAGAAAGCTGGTAGGAGCAATGCTGGGGGCCCTCTAAGTAGCCCCCAGAGTGCATGGAATCATACAACCAATACTGGCAACAGTATTGGGGTATGAGTCTGACATGCTTGACACCAAACATGCCCAGATTCAGAGTTCCCATTATGTAGCTAGACATAGGTAGTGACCTATGTCCAGTACACTGGTAAAATGGCTTCCCCGCACCTCTGCTCAAGCAGGGGTACCCTCACACTCAGGAACTTGCACCCTGCCCTCTTTCCTACACTTAGGTTCAGGATGGTACCTACAATTCCACACTTTCAAGTCCCAGTGTGTGGTTATTGTGGCCAGTATACTTAAATGGGTGTCAGATGTGTTATGTTAATTCCTCAGGGGGTTTCGCTATGTCTCGGGTCAACACTCTGGTATAATCACTACATACAGTGTAGGTAAACTTTGTCAACCGTGGTTAAGCACTAACATCTCAGCAGCATCTTAGTCTCCTATAAGAGGGAATAGACTTGCAAGATTTCTTGTCCTGTATGCCATATACAAGGAAGTATAGAAGCTTTCTCAAATGGAAGCAGCTGCATGTTAAGGCAGATAAATGAGGAAAATATGAAAATGGCTTTAGCTGTTGTTGATAATGGCATGAATACTCTGTCCAACAAGATATACACACTTAATAACATGGTCTCTTCTGCAATTGATATCATACAGAATGACATGTCCCTTTTACACCATGGGCATAGTCAGCTGAGCTCTATCATGCAGGTTGGTTGGACATTACAGATTCAGAAAAATGGCCGCATCCCATGGAAATACATTAACAGTAGTGACTTGTTTGCTGCTTTTAATTTGCCAAAGGAACAACAGATAATGGCTAAAAAGGAAGCAAGTTACAGTATGCCTAATATAGAAAAGTTAGAAAAGCTGCCTTTCACAGAAGCAGAAAGTCCTTCAAAGGTATGGCTTGTACATGATGTCATAAATCTGCTAATTTCCACCTTTCGTTTAACAAAATGTTTGAAACATTTTGCTGTGGGCAGGTACGAGCGGCTAGGAGATCTATATTAAAGAGGAGTGGAAGTGTGTAGGAAAGTACCCTCTTTTTGGCATGTTATCCCCAATTTCTGCCTTATATCAGTGTGTTTGACTGTCACTGGGATCCTGCTAACCAGGACCCCAGTACCTATGCTCTCTCTCCTCTCAATGTTGTCACTGCATACTGGTAACCCAGTATTTCATCCCAAATTGGCATACTGTTCACCCCTTATAAGTCCCTAGTAGATGGTACTTGGGTACCGAGGGCATTGGGGTTCCAGGCGATGCCTATGGGTTGCAGCATTACATTTGCCACCCAATAGGGAGCCCATGCAAAGGCTTCTGCAGGACTGCCATTGCATCCTCCGTGAAATGGTGCATGCACCCTTTCACTGCCATTTACACTGCACCAGGTCACTTATAAGTCATCTATATGTCAGGCCTTCTAATCCTGAAGTCTAGGTGCAAAGCACCTGTTTTTGAGGGAACCCCTGCACCAGCAGAGGTGCTCCTATGTTGTCCCGGACTATTTTTCCAGAATTCCTGAGTGCGGGGGAGGCCATTTTACGCTTCCAGCAGCACAATGGTAACTCCGAATATGGCCATGTAAGGTGTCCAGCATCTTGGAATTATACCCCAATACTGATTTTAGTATTGGTTGTATAATTCCATGCACTGTGGGGACTCCACAGTGGACCCCCAGTACTGCTATACCAGCCTTCTGAGATTTTCCAGGCAGCTCCAGCTGCTGCCACCTCCCAGACAGGTTTCTGCCCTCCTGTTGTTCAAGGAGCTCCAGCCCAGGAAGGCAAAACAAAGCATTTCCTTTGGGAGAGGAGTGTTACACCCTCTTCCTTTGGAATTGGATGTTACGAGCATGGGAGGGGTAGCCTCCCAGAGCCTCCGGAAATTCTTTGAAGGGCACAGATGGTGCCCCTCCTGCATAATCCAGTCCACTCCGGTTCAAGGACCCGCAGTCCCTGCTCTGGTGCAAAACCGGACAAAAGAAAGGGGTGTGACCACTCCCCTGTCCATCACCACCCCAGGGGTGATGCCCAGAGCTCCTCCATAGTGTCCCTGGGTTTTGCAATCTTGGATTCCAAGGTGGTGGGGCACTCTGGGAGCATCTGAGTGGCCAATGCCAGCAGGTGACGTCCGAGCCCTCCTTACCTGTGTAGCTGACCAATTCCCCTTTTAGGGCTATGTAGGGTCTCGCTCCTGGGTGTTTCCTCAGGTTCGGATTGCAAGACTCCAGCAGGAACCCTCTGCATCTTTTACTTCACCTTCTACCGACTAAACTGCATCTAGACCTTACAGGAACTCTACAAACTGCAACAAAGAAGCCAAGACGACTTCTGAACATTGTATCTTCAGCTCCTGCCAGCAACTGCAACTGTTTCTAGGTCATGCATCCTCCGAGGACTGGCTGTCTTCAGCCTGCACCAGAAGAACGAAGGAATCTCCCTTAAAGTGAAGGAGTCACTTCCCTGCTTCAGCAGGCACCCCTTTGCAGCGACCACCGGTGGCGTGGTACCCCTAAGCTGACGAAGTGCCTGGATCCAGCAACACGGGTGGTGGACTGAAGTGATCCAGACGGTCCTAAGGTCAAGCTGTCCAACTTTGGTGGAGGTAAGAGCTTGCCTCCGCACGCAAGACAGTACCCACATGCACTGTGTGATTTGCAGTTGCCAAGGCTTGTGTGAGACCTTCCACGGAATTCTTCATGCACACAACAGCTCCAGCCCTCAGCACTCCTTCCTGCGATGCACAGCTTCCTGAGTGGTTTTCCGATGGCGTGGGATCCCTCTGGATAGTGCTGCATATGCCTCCATTTGCACCTTCTTTGCCCCAGTGCTGTGGGACTCACTTAGGAGGTAAGTAATATACACAAATTACATGTACACAAACCAAAATCAGGTAAGTAACAGTAAGAAAAGTAGTGCACACAATGTAGAATCACAATAGGATGTAATAGGTAGACATAGGCCTAGGGGCAACACAAACCATATACTCCAAAAGTGGAATGCGAATCCCGAATGGACCCCAGGCCTATGGGAGGTTGTAGAGGGTAGCTGGGACTGTTAGAAAAAAAGATGTACCACGGCGTGCTGGAGGATGCAGTTGTTTCCACGCAGAAAGACCGCAAACAAGCCTTGCTAGCTGCAAGAGTTGCAGTTGAGGATTTTGGGTGCTGCTGGGGACCAGGAAGGAACAGGATGTCGCCCCTTGGAGGAGGAGACAGAGGGGGCACTCAGCAACTCAGAGAGCCCCCGCAGAAGCAGGCAGCACCTGCAGAAGTACCGGAACAGGCACTTAGAAGATCTGAGGACAGCGGTCGACTCAGTCACAAAGGAGGTTCCCACGACATCAGAGTTCAACTCAGCGAGTTAGGCAATGCAGGACGGAGTGCTGGGGACCCAGGCTAGGCTGTGCACAAAGGAATCCTTGGAAAAGTGCACAGAATCCGGAGCAGCTGCAAATCACGCAGTACACAGGTTTGCTGTCTCGCGTGGGGAGGCAAGGACTTACCTCCACAAAATTTTGACAGAAGGGCCCCTGGACTGTGGGAGACACTTGGACCCAGCTCCTGTGTTCAAGGGACCACGCTCGTCAGGATGAGAAGGGACCCAGAGGACCGGTCATGCAGAATTTTGGTGCCTGCGTTGGCAGGGGGAAGATTCCGTCGACCCACAGGAGATTTCTTCTTGGCTTCCAGTGCAGGGTGAAGGCAGGTGACCCTCAGAGCATGCACCACCAGGAAACAGTCGAGAAAGCCGGCAGGATGAGTCGCTACAATGTTGCTGGTAGTCGTCTTGCTACTTTGTTGCGGTTTTGCAGGTGTCCTGGAGCAGTCATCAGTCGATCCTTGGCAGAAGTCGAAGAGGGAAGTGCAGAGGAACTCTGGTGAGCTCTTGCATTCGTTATCTGAGGAGTAGCCCAGAGGAGAGACCCTAAATAGCCAGAAAAGGAGGTTTGGCTACTAAGAAAGGAGGCTTGGCTACTGACAGAGGTAAGCACCTATCAGGAGGGGTCTCTGACGTCACCTGCTGGCACTGGCCACTCAGAGCAGTCCATTGTGCCCCAACACCTCTGAATCCAAGATGGCAGAGGCCTGGGACACATTGGAGGAGGTCTGGGCACCTCCCCTGGGAGGTACTGGTCAGGGGAGTGGTCACTCCCCTTTCCTTTGGCCAGTTTTGTGCCAGAGCAGGGCTGAGGGATCCCTGAACCGGTGTAGACTGGCTTATGCAGAGATGGGCACCATCTGTGCCCATCAAAGCATTTCCAGAGGCTGGGGGAGGCTTCTCCTCCCCAGCCGTTCAAACCTATTTCCAAAGGGAGAGGGTGTAACACCCTCTCTCAGAAGAAATCCTTTGTTCTGCCTTCCTGGGACTGGGCTGCCCAGACCTTAGGGGGGCAGAAACTTGTCTGAGGGGTTGGCAGCAGCTGCAGTGGAAACCCCGGAAAGGCAGTTTGGCGGTACCCGGGGATGCATGGAAATGTCCCCCCAATACCAGAATGGTATTGGGGTGACAATTCCATGATCCTAGACAATTTACATGGCCATGTTTGGAGTTACCATTGTGACGCTACATATAGGTAGTGAACTATATGTAGTGCACACGTGTAATGGTGTCCCTGCACTCACAAAGTCCGGGGAATTTGCCCTGAACAATGTGGGGGCACCTTGGCCAGTGCCAGGGTGCCCACACACTAAGTAACTTGGCACCTAACCTTCATCAAGTGAGGGTTAGACATATAAGTGACTTATAAGTTACTTATGTGCAGTGAAAAATGGCTGTGAAATAACATGGACGTTATTTCACTCAGGCTGCAGTGGCAGTCCTGTGTAAAAATTGTCTGAGCTCCCTATGGGTGGCAAAAGAAATGCTGCAGCCCAAAGGGATCTCCTGGAACCCCAATACCCTGGGTACCTAGGTACCATATACAAGGGAATTATAAGGGTGTTCCAGTGTGCCAATGAGAATTGGTAAAATTAGTCACTAGCCTGCAGTGACAATTTTAAAAGCAGAGAGAGCATAAACACTGAGGTTCTGGTTAGCAGAGCCTCAGTGATACAGTTAGGCACCACACAGGGAACACATATAGGCCACAAACTTATGAGCACTGGGGCCTGGCTAGCAGGATCCCAGTGACACATAGCAAACATACTGACAATATAGGGTTTTCACTGTGAGCACTGGGCCCTGGCTAACAGGATCCCAGTGAGACAGTAAGGACACCCTTACACATACCCACAAACAGGCCAAAAGTGGGGGTAACAAGGTTTGAAAGAGGCTACCTTCCTACACTGACTGAGATTCTTTATAATATAATTTCGAGAGAGCATATTCTAAATAATTGTATGTCTGATTTGTTCCACCAGTACTTGGTAGACTCAGATCTGACCTCTCCCCAAGAATTTGGAAATAAGGCAGACAAATGGGTCAGACAATGAAGGAGCAGAAAAGCTCAAACGGGGTGACAGACAGCAGGAAGAAGGATGGTAAGTCTCATGACAAGGGTGGGGACAAAAATAAAAAATCATCAGTCTTCATCAGGCCCACAAAAATCCTCTGGGGGTGGTCAGCACAAATCCTCTTCACACAATCAGAAAAAGGCCATGGTGTTATCTTTGTAAAGCAAAGGCTACTGGGCAAGTGACTCCACTTGTCCAAAAGAAACACCAAACCTCCCACCTCCACAACCCCCACTGGTTCCACTAGTTCCCCTTGTAATAGCAGTGGTGGTGGGAAAAACACTAGAAATATCCAGTCAAAGGGTGTAGCTGGGTTCACTTTTGGTAATGTAGTGTGGGTTGGTCTAGTTAGGGAGACCACTGTGGCTGTTTTAGTCTCTGATGGTGGCATTGGCCTTGCCACCTTAGTTGCTTGTCCCCTTAATGTGGATAAATACAAGCAACTGCCCCTAATAAATGATGTTCATGTTGAGGCCTACAGGGACACAGGTGCCAGTGTCACTATGGTGCTGGAGAAACTAATAGTCCCCACGCAACACCTACTTGGTCATCAGTACCAAGTGACAGATGCCAATAACAACACTATTAGCTTCCCCGTGGCTGTTGTGAATCTCAACTGGGAGGAGGGGTGGGCATTACTGGTCCTAAGAAAGTTGTGGTATCCACTGACCTACCTGTAGAATGTGTACTGGGCAATGATTTGGAGACTTCAGCTTGGGCTGAAGTAGAATAGGAAGCTCATGCAGCAATGCTGGGAATTCCATGGCACATCTTTGCTCAAAGAGGATATACGTCACCTATATGCCAGGCCTTCCAACCCTGAAGGCTGGGTGCAAAGTACCTCAGTGTGAGGGCACCCCTGCAGTAGCAGAGGTGTCCCCACACCGCCCAGGACCATTTTTCTGGACTTAGTGAGTGGGGGGGAGCACCATTATATGCGTGCACTGGACATAGGTCAATGTGAGCTGCAGTATGGTAACTCTGAATATGGCCATGGAAGGTGTCTAACATCTTGGAATTATACCCCAATACTGATTCTAGTATTGGTTGTATAATTCCATGCACTGTGGGGGCTCCACAGTGGACCCTCAGTACTGCCATACCAGCCTTATGAGGTTTACCAGGTAGCCCCGGCTTCTGCCACCTCACAGACAGGTTTGTTCCCTCCTGTTGCTCAAGCAGCTTGAGCACAGGAAGGCAGAACAAAGAATTTCTTTTGGAAATAGGTGTTACAGGCATGGGAGGAGTAGCCTCCTGGAGCTTCTGGAAATGCTTTGAAGGGAACAGATGGTGCCCTCCATGCATAATCCAGTCTACACCGGTTCAGGGACCCCCAGATTCTGCTCTGGTACGAAACTGGACAAAGAAAATGGGAGTCACCACTCCCCTGTCCATCACCACCCCAGGGGTGGTACCCAAAGCTCCTCCAGAGTGTCCCTGGGGTGTGCCATCTTGGATTCCAAAGTGGTGGGGCACTCTGGGAGCATCTGAGTGCTCAGTGCCAGCAGGTGACATCAGATACTTCCCCTGATAGGTGATTACCTGGTTAGTAGACCAGTCCTCCTTTCAGGGCTATTTAGGGTCTCTCTCTTGGGATGTTCTTCAGATTCGGATTGCAAGACTCCAGCAGGAAGCCTCTATATCCTTTATTTCACCTTCTACCAAGGAAACTGCCACTGACTCCTCCGGGAACTCTTCAAACTGCAACAAAGAAGCAAAGATGACTATTGTAACATTGTATCTTCAGCTCCTGCTAGCAACTGCAACTGTTTCCAGGGTGACTTAGAAGTGACCTGGTGCAGTGTAAATGGCAGTGAAAGGGTGCATGCACCATTTCACACAGCCTGCAATGGCAGTCCTATAGAAGCCTTTGCATTGGCTCCCTATGGGTGGCAAAAAAAATGCTGCAATCCATAGGGATGCCCTGGAACCCCAATACCCTGGGTACCTAGGTACCATATTCTACGGACTTATAAAGGGGGACCAGTATGCCAATTTTGGGTGAAATACTGGATTACCAGTATGCAGTGACTAAATTTAGAGGAGAGAGAGCACTGGGGTCCTAGTTAGCAGGATCCCAGTGAAGACTGTCAAACACACTATCAGGCAGAACTTAGGGGTAACATGCCAAAAAGAAGGTACTTTCCTACAGAAAGCCTTGGTTAGATCGGTTTGCCACTGCCTAGAGCAGGAAATGCCATCAATTCTGAGAGCTGGAATTTCCAAAGCAACTCTCGCTCAAAGCCGCTTTTTATCTCGAATGGAGCTTAGGCCTCCTGTACACCTTTCTACTCATACCATTCCTGCCCAGAGTTTTCAAGAAGATCAGGAACACCTGGGCCAGAGACATTCTTGTGGCTCCGATCTGGGGACCGAGAGCTTGGTATCCTGAGCTGTTGAGCATGGCCATTGATCCTCCGATCATGCTGCCACTTATGGAGGATCTTCTTCAGCAGGTCAGGGTCCTCGACCCAAATCAGTGAACTTTGTCCTTCTTGCCTGGAGATTGAGCGGCCAAAATTGACAGTGTTTGACCTTCCTCCCAAAGTCTGTAATGTTATTTTAACAGCCTCAGGTTGGGGAAAATTGGTGTTACAGAAAAACACTTGGATCCCCTTTCTGCCCCCTTTCTCAGGTTCTCAATTTCATCATTTCTCCTGCCCAGCATCTGTGGGCTCTCTAAAGGGCCATCCTTGCTATTGCTATTTCTGTTTTTGTGTGGTTGCCTGACCAGGTATTCCTCTTCACATCCCCTATTGTAAATAGGTTCTTGAAGGTTTGCAGCATTTGTTTCCACTTTCCCCTTTCATTAGGCCCCAATTAGGACTTCAATCCCATCCTCACTTTTCCTGTATGTGCTCCCTTTGAGCCCTTGCACAATTGTAGCAGAGGAGACTCGGACCATCTCTAGATGGATCATGGTCTGTATCAAGATCATCTATGCTTTGAGTTGCAGTCTCACTCCACCAGAGCTAAAGCAGTGACCAATGCATTATCCTGCAGAATTACGGTCCTGGACATCTGCCAGGCAGCAGCCTGGGCTTCCTTGCACATGTTCTCAAAACACTACTGACTGGACAGTCAGGTGTGTTGAAATCAGTATTTTGCCTGTATCGTCCTGTAGGACTTCCTTGTGTGAAAATTGTTCCACAGTCCCACCTCCAGTGATGGTATCGCCTGGGGATCTATTCTAAGTTAAGGAATCTGTGGCTAGTAGTCTCTATCAGATGAACAAGTTACTTACCTTCAGTAACACCTTAACTGGTATAGACAGTCTATCTGCAGATTCCTTACCAACCCACCCATTCCGCCTGCTCTGCGAATAGATTTCTAGGGTCAGGGCTGTTCCACTTTAAGGGCCCTAGTTTTTCACACCGGTGGTCGGTGTTCTTTGTGGCTCTGTACTTCTGGTGTGTAAAGTTGTGAAAAGAAACATATGTCAGCACCCTGGGTGGTGCCTATATAGGAACTACGTGCGTCATTTATGGCACAGACGAGGCCACACAGAGCTGAATGACGCCACCTACCGGCATGGGGGATCACAGCTCAGGAAAAATGGCCGGATCCATTCTGACATCTGGGGATATATTTAAGGTAAGGAATGTGTGGTTGGATAGACTCCTTAGTAGATACGTCATTACCAAATGTAAATAACTCTTCTACAGTTGCACCTACTTATACTGCTGCACCAGACAAAGAGCAAAAGGATGGACTCATTGGGCAGAAAAATTGGTGCAACATCTGCAGCAATTATGAAGATGTCAAGTGTGACAGCTCTGTTGGTAAAAAATATTACCATTTCCTGTGGGACTCTTTACAGAAATACTCTTAACAAACTCCTCTAGGAAAATAGACAAGACTTCCAAGAGGTCCTCAATGAAGGAATCCTAGCATCAAATCATTGTGGCAGTTGCAGATTCTCAAACTTGGCAGCACAAGTATACAATTCTTTGCTGAGACTGACCTGCCTAAAACTAGAAGTGCAACTGAGATTTGCTTATTTACCACTCTCAGGGTCAACATTATTCGGCTCACAGCTGAATGGTGAAATGCCACGAATGGACACTTTTGAAGCAGTTGACCCAGAGAAGAGAAAGGAGACCAGAAGGCAAAATAGGCCTTATGACACACATTATTTTCCTCTGAGGGTTCAAACCCCTCATTGATTGCAGCAGTAGCAACCAAGGCAACCTAACCATTACAGAAAATCTTCAAGAGGTTTTGAACAAACATAAACTGCATCCGAAGGAAAAACTCTGGCAAAACAATGATTTCTTCCTTCTTTGTCACCTCCTCTAGTAGAAGGAAGTATAAGCAAATATATCCAAGAGTGGCACCCAAAAAAAGCAAAGACAAATGAGTCTTGAATATTGTGCAGAATAGATCTTTTGCACATTTCAGATCACCTCCTTCTTAAATACCACCAACCTAACCATCAGGCTATCAGAAGGATCTGTTGCAGAATGGGGTCAACACATTGATTCTGAAGATTGCAGGGGAGAAGTTTCGGTACTATAAAAAAAAATTGGAAGTTTACTCCTAGTACTTTTCAGTTTGGAAGAAAGAACCCAAGCAAAAAATGAGATCTCATGCTAGACTTCTAAATCTAAACAAATTTATAAAAAAGGAAAAGTTCAGGATGCTGGCATTATTCCAAATAAATCCCCGGTTACAAGAAGATGACTGTATACTTGCTATAGACCTACAAGATGCCTATTTCCACATACAAATCGTACAGAAACATCAGAAATGTTTTCGATTCATAGTAGGCTCCAAACATCTTCAATTCACCAAACTTCCACTCGGGCTAGAGTCAGCACCCAGGACGTTTTTGAAGTGCATGTCTGTCGTCGCAGTGCATGCCTGGATACATTCTCACAATTAGGTATTCAGGTCAGAATAAAAAAATAAGTAGTTCATCCTGTCCAATAGAGACACTATCTGATGTACCGACAGCATCAATCTTGCAACTCATACACTCAGAGGAATAACTCAAGACCAATTTATAAAAATACTAAGGATTGTTATATAAATTTTAAGAGCAAGATCATCAGAATTGGGTAAGTACCTTTTGAGATATGAATTTTTGAAGTTTAATAAAAAAATAGTCGTCTTATGCATAATTATGCACCATAAGAATCAATGGAGCATCACCTTTAAAAATAAGTATAAAATTGTACAGTTGCTTTACTAAGTTCTTTTGCAGGTTGGTCGAGGTGGTCAGTGGACACACTGTGCCAGCTGGAGAAGTTTGGGTGGCTCCCGGTTCCGGCGGGAGCAGTGGTAAAGGTCTCTGGAGCTGGTGCAGGGCCACTGCGAGGGACCACTTGGAAAAGCGATGCACAGGTAAGTTTAAAGATGGTTCCTTGGGGTCCCCTTGGAGTATTGAGGTCACAAGGGGTGGGGGGCCCTGAGGGCACAGCAGGTTCTTCAGTGCAGGGCAGAGAACGGCCAGGTGCAGAGCGAATCGGTGAGCCAGAAGTTATGCGCAAGGATGCTCTCAGGAGAAGGAGGTAAATTGGTTCAAGAGTCCTTTGCAGGACAGCGGGGGCACTCTGGCAAGAGGTCTAGGGTATTCCTGAAGTTCCTCCACTGGGGCTTCCTCCTGGTTCTTTTGCAGACATGGGCGGGCTGTTTTTCCAGATGTCTCATGTTAGCTGACCAATACCTAGGGTATTGACATGGTTTGGCCGCTGGAGATCACAGTGCCACCAAACTTTGCACACTGGCAGAGTTTGTTCTCGCGATCGTTGGGATGCAGTTTGATCTAACTGCAGCGTCCGGTTCGGGAGTTAGCGGCTGGTCAGTGAAGTGACCCTCACTGGCTTGATGGTTTCATTGGGTTGTAGAGTGGCACCTCCACTCTGGAGGGAGTTCTCAGGCAATTGGCAAAGCGTGGAGGTCCTCTGGTGTTTTTGTAGAGTTATCCAGCAGCTCCTCAGCACGGTTGTTGTGTCCTGGGTGTGGCAGGCAGGGTTTGGCACCTTTGCAGGGGGTACTGCTAAGGTGACCCCTGTGTACAATTTATAACAAATCCACTACTGGCACCAGTGGGGATTTATCATTCTGAGTTGTTTGATACCAAACAACCCAGGGTTCAGAGTGGCCATCATGTAGCTGTGAAACTCGTACTAACCATTGTCCAGCACATGCATTTTAAACTCTGTTAACTCACTACGGGCCTGATTACAACTTTGGAGGACTGTGTTAATCCGTCCCAAATGTGACGGATATACCACCTACCGTATTATGAGTTCCATAGGATATAATGGACTCGTAATACGGTAGGTGGTATATCCATCACATTTGGGACGGATTAACACAGTTCTCCAAAGTTGTAATCAGGTCCTATGTCCCAGGCTTGGCAAGGACTCTGTGGGGGCATATTGCTCATGCAGCTATGCCCTCACATACAATAAAGTGCACACTGCTTTAGGGCTAAAAGGCCTTCCAGAGGGGTGACTTACCTGTAATGCATACAGTTTGGAGGGGACATGGCACACAGGCAGTGGGCCAGGTCGAGTTTACTTTTTTGGGTTTGCATCAGGTCACTTAGCCTGCAATGGCAGGGCTGGGTGTACTGGAATGCATAGCCCTAGAGGGTGGCACAATCAGTGCTACTGCCCTCAGGGGCCTACCCTTAGTACCCCATGCCCTAGGTACCATTTACTAGGTATGTATAGTGATGTACTGTGGCAGCTAAAGGTGTTGCCAATTACCTTTGCAATTTTTAGGGAAAGAATACTGGCATTGGGAACCTAGTTAGCAGGATCCCGGGGCACTCCAGTCCAGGTTGTATCCAGAAACCAGGCAAAAAGTGGGGGGTATTGCAACAAGGTGCCGTTTCCAACAGCACCTGGTCAGCAGAGGTGTTTCCTTTGGAGGAGAGGCTTTCATCTAGCCACCTGAAATATCTCACTATGTTGCAAATTCATCATACTTTAGCTCGACAGATATCATCTCTACTGGGATCCATAGCATCTTGCATATTCATTGTTCCTCATGCCAGACTTCTCATGAGACCACTTCAGCAGTGTCTGGAAGATCACTGGAAGCAGTTCTCGAACTGCTGGGAGCAGAAACTAACTCTTTTGCAGTCTGCACTCCAGTCTCTCCCATGGTGGACCATGTCAAAACATTTATAAGTAGGAATCCTCCTTCCATCAGGATACGGCAATCCAAACTCTTGGTACAGATGCTTCTTCCAAGCATGGGGTGCTCACAAGGGTCATTTTACAGACTCTAGGAGTATAGTCATACAAAGAAGCGTCTTACGTTATCAATCTCCTAAAACTGACAACAGTCCACCAAGCATTGAAGTCCTTCCTTCTTTCAATAAATACAAACTCCCTGTTAGTTTAGACAGACAGAATAATACAGTGATGCATTACCTGAACAAACAGGGAGGGTCACATTCCAGTCCTCTGTCCCTCAAATCACAGAACATATGGAAATGGTTCATAGCGAGGAATCTAACAGTTACAGCAGTACACCTCCCAGGTGTTAAAAAAAAAAAAAAACACAAGCAGATTCCCTCAGTCATATTATTCAAGACAACCAAGACTGGGTTCTAAACAACAAAGTGTAGGAGACTGGCTCAGTATATGGTGTGCATATATAGGTGAAGCACCTTCTCCAGAGTCTTGGCAACCCTTAGCGATAGTGTAGGAGGTTCTAGATACGCAGAGCTCTCAAAATGGCAGCTGTGGAGAGCAGCTAAGGTTTATCGAGGAGGGTGTAAAGCAGTTGCAACTACCACACAGGTCAGTCACTGATGTACCCATAGGAAAGAACCTCATCTGTGGTAGAAAAATGTTATATTTATTGCAACACACACACTCTAGAACAAACTTTGGTATATCTCTTAATCAGAGATATGAACGTGCAAAAAGATACTTAGCAACAGGTAAATAAAAGCATAAAAATACCACTTAGGAATGGGGAAGTCTTTAAAACCCAAAAGATAAGTAGGTAGGATTCCCCAGTCGCCCATGTGCAGAATTGTAATCCAGGGTTAGTGTCCAAGGATAACATGAGGAAGTCGCGTTTGGAGTTTTCACATTTTTGGACCCATCCCAGAGGAAACCCATTAAAACAAGGGAGGTTGGATTGTCGCCCCCCTGTGAGTACCCCCAACAGTGGAGTACCTAGACCAGGAGTCCAGATGCATAGGGGTGAAGTTGTGTCGGAACCTCCCTTTGAAGTCAGTGGAGGCCTCAGTTGTACAGCTGCTGTCGTGACCCACGGACCAAGTGGGTGGAACCCAGGAATGGGTTCCTGAAAAAGAGGACCTAAGGAAAGAGGAGACCGAGTCCAGACCACCCAGAGGTGCCCAGACAGTGCAGGAGGGCAAGTCCCATCTTTCATGGAGATGCTTTCCTGTTGGAGGGTGGACGAAGAAGTGCAGCTGTGGAGTCCAGGCAATGCAGGAAGATCCCCAGAGTCGTCCACAAGATGTCTCAGCCAGTCGTCGATCGCAGAGGGGTCAGTGATCAGTGGGACCCCCAGCAAGCTTTGGCAAATGAATGGAAGCATTACATGGAGTTTGTAGCATTTGTGGGGACCAGCAAGGTCCAGGTGGACCTACGTTGACAGGTAGGTCAAGGCCAGCCCTCAGCAAGCAGGAGAGCCAGGAGGAATCATTGGAGCCCCCAGGTGGATCCTCTTCAGCCAGCACAGGGAGTCGCAGGGAGACTTCAGCAGCACAGCAATGAGGTATGCCCATGTCACAGGAGTTGCAGAGATGTTGTTCTTGGAGCTGTGTAGTGCTGGAGGCTGGGGCTTCTTGGAGCTAGGAAGTCTCCAGACTGGAGAGCCAAGAAGCCTTGGTAATGACAGATGGAGTGCACAGGGGTTCCAGCCAAGCAGCTCTAGCGAGGGACCACAGACTTACCAATTGCAAGGAAGATAGGTCAGACCTCTGGAGAGCCACAGAACTACCACCTGTGTTGTAGAGCCTTGAAACGTCAGTGAGACCGCAGGATAAACAAACTGGTTGTCATCGTTGAGGTGCCTGTGGATGCATGGGAGTGACCCCTTCACTCCAAGGGAGATTCCTTCTTGCTTTTCTAAGTGCAGGCAGAGTCCCAGCGACTCAGGAGGATGTACGGCCACTGGGGTTGCAAGGAGCCTTGCAGAACTTGGAAACAGAGTTGCAGTAGGATCCTTCCTACTGGTTGCATTCTTGCTCTTAGTTCCAGCGAAGAACAGCAGCCTTTCTGGTGTACAGGTTGCAGTAGTGACTTGCAGAGGAGACTTGCAGACGGTTCCTGAAGTCTTGCAGATATATCTAGGGTCCCATTCTCAGGGGAGCCCTTAAGTAACCCAGAAAGGGGTTGGGCACTTTCTGCAGGGACCCATCTATTGGGGGAGAGTGGGGGACAGGGACGGCACCCTGCTAGACTAACCAGTTTGATGCTCCCAGGGGCCTCTGCTCATCTTATTTCCAAGATGGCAGAATCAAGTTGTCACCTGGTAGAGCTCTGAGTACCTCTCTAGGGAAGAAACTGGACAGGGGGGATGGTCACTCCCCTGTCCTTTTAGTGGTTTCGCTCTAGTGCAGGAACTGAGGGTTCCTGACTGAAGCAAACTGGTCTATGCAAGGAAGGCACTGAATGTGCCCATCAAAGCAGTTTGGTGGCACTCAGATGAACCCCCACTGCATCCCATTGACACCTATTTCTAAAAAAGAGCGGTTCTTCCTTCACCTGCCTGAGTTAAGCTCAGCAGCAGGAGGGCAGAACAGTGTCTGGGGTTGTCAGCAGCACGGGCTGGCATGCAGGCCCTGCAAGGCTGTACAGGCAGATGTGGGTGATCCCCTAGGGAACCCCCAAAGTACATGGGATCATGCAACCAGCACTGGAATCTTTGTAATTGCATGATTCCAACATGTTTGTTACCAAACATGCCTATGTTTGGTAAAGCCATTATGCAGTTGGATATCTTTTATTTACCAGGGTACACTACATACCTTAAGATGGCTTCAAAACACTTACAAAGCCCATAAAAAGGAATCTGGGGTTTGTAGGGGCACCTCTGCTCATGCGGGGTGCCCTCACACTGAGAACCAGGCACCCTGCCCTTGAACTAAAGGGCCTACCTTTGGGGTATCTTATAGGGTCAGAGTGCAGTGATAATGATATAAGGCAAACCGTATTTCTGGGTGATAGGTGTATGCACCAATTCACACATGCTGCAATGGCAGGCCTGTAGTCACAGTTTGCATGTGCCAATGGGTGGCACAATACACACTGCACCCTATGGGGACCCCTGGTGTACCAATTCCCTGGGTACCAGAGTACCATATTCTAGAGACTTACATGGTTGCACCTGCAGTAGTATGTCAATTGTGGGGTGTAAACATTACTTACCAACTCAATATAGGGGAGCGATAACTGATACTGGGGTCCTAGTTAGCAGTATCCCAGTGTACTACAGTCTAAACATACTGACACCAGGCTAAAAGTGGGTGCAACTATGCCAGAAAGATGCCACTTTCCTACACAAAGTACTGGAAAACATTTTTCTGCAGTGGGGTATCCCCAAATAGACCCATTTGCAGTTGCAGAAAACACAAAATGCCAATACTACCTCTCCAGATTTTATCAATCTGGGTCAAAGGGTAATGCCCTTTTGGGCGACTGGTCAAGGATATTTCTGTATTCTTTTTCATCGATCCCTCTTATTCCAGCAGTCTTGATCAAGCTGGACAAATCCAAGACCAGAATGATACTAACCGCTCCAGAATGGCCTAGTCAGTGGTGGTTTACGGACCTTCTTCACCTCTCTGAGCACCCATATAGGAGGTTGCCATGCCGGCAGGATCTCCTTTACAAGTTGGGAGGTCATATTCTCCATCCCAGTCTTTCATTGCAATGATTGACCGTTCAGCTCTTGAATTCTTACAATATAGCCATTTAAAGCTGCCACAAAATTGTAGAGACATTTTGAGAGAGTCCAAGTGCCCATCCACAAGAAAGTCCTATGCTTCGAAATGGAAGAAATTTTGTATTTGGTATATTCAAAGCAATTCTGATCCATTTAATTATCATGCTGATGTTTTGTTACCTTTATTGCTTCATCTATCAAAGTTTAACTTACACTACTCCTCTTAAGGTACACTTCACGGTCATAACCTACTACTGAAAATCCCTCTCATAAACCTCTTTTTTTTAAAATTCCTGTAGTTAAAGATTTCTTAGTGTGTTAAGGTTTTCCTTAGAGTTAGAATTCCCTCTTCCTCATGGAAGCTTAACATTGTTTTATCCAAGTTAATGGGGCCTCCTTTGGAACCTATTCACAAGGCTTCTTCACAACACCTTATATGGAACACTGCTTCCTTAGTAAACTTGTAAACTTCGTACTTGTATAGCGCACTACTCACCCGTTAGGGTCTCAAGGCGCTGTACGCATACCGCTGTGGAACCCCTCCTGGCTTTTCCCTGTGAGGTGCCCGCTCCTGGGCATCCTCCAAGGTGAAGCCAGGCATCCCAGCGCTGTTGGGGCCATTGTGGAGATTAAGCAAGCTATTGCCCAGAGTTACAGAGTGGGACCCTTGAATTAGATTAGGCACTGATGCGAGAATTATCAGGTCCGAGGAAATTGAGCCCAAGACCCGCCGAGGCGGGAATTGAACCCTGGTGCCGGGCCAGATTTCTGCATCAGTGTCTGCCGCTGTAACCATTGAGCCACACTTCTCCACTAGTCACAGGTCGGAGTGAGTGAATTCCAAGACCTGTGTGCAAATGAACCATTTACAGTTCTTCACAAAACTGAGTACTAATGAGAACCAATCCTAGTTTTCTCCCTTGAGTAGTCGCAGATTTCCAACTTAATCAAATGATTTGGTTGCACACTTTTTTTCAAATCCTTCAACTCAGGCAGAGAAAACTCTCCACTCCCTTGATGTACTAAGGTTGTTGACATTCTGTTTGGACAAAACTACGGACATAGGAAAATCAGATGGACGTTTCATAAACTATAGCCCCATTAAGAACTGGTTTGCGTTCTACAAAACTATCAGTATGAAGATAGATAGTTTCTGGTATCGTTTTTTGCGAAGTTGGCGAATAAATCCTTTCCTGGTAGGCCAAAAGCTCATTCTACTCAAGATAATCTGGCTGCCACCGCCCTTTTTAGGAATGTTCCCATTCCAGATATTTGCAAAGCTGTGACCTGGAGAGCTAGCCATACTTTCACTAGGCATTATTGTTGGAGGCTGGCCTGGTTTGTAGTGGGTACCTGAGGGTACTTACACCTTGTGCCAGGTCCAGTTATCCCTTATTAGTAGATTAGTAGTGTTCAAGCAGATTAGGCTTCTCCTATGCACAGAAGATGTCCCACGGAGTCCATTCGTGGTTCGCATTCCACTTTGTTAGTATATGGTTTGTGTTGCCCCTAGGCCTATTGCATCCTATTGTATTCTACAGTGTTTACACTATTTTTCTAACTGTTTACTTACCTGATTTTGGTTTGTGTATTTTACTTACCTCCTAAGGGAGTATATCCTCTGAGATATTTTTGGCACATTGTCACTAAAATAAAGTACCTTTGCTTTTAGTAACTCTGAGTATTGTGATTCTTGTGATATTGTGCTATATGATATAAGTGATATAGTAGGAGCTTTGCATGTCTCCTAGTTCAGCCTAAGCTGCTCTGCTATAGCTACCTCTATCAGCCTAAGCTGCTAGAAAACTACTAACCTACTAATAAGGGATAACTGGACCTGGCACAAGATGTAAGTACCATCAGGTACCCACCATAAGCCAGGCCACCCTCCTACAGTGTAACACCCCTCTCCTAAAGGAAATGCATTGTTCTGCCTTCCTGGGATTGAGCTGCTCAATCCCCAGGAGAGCAAAAAACGGTCTGTGAGGTGGCAGCAGCTGGGGCTGCAGTGGAAACCTCAGAGAGATGGTTTGGCAGTACTGGGGGTCCATGGTGGAGCCCCCAGGGTGCATGGGATTGGCCTCCCAATACCACATTTGGATTGGGGAGTCAATTCCATGATCTTAGACACCTTACGTGGCCATATTCAGAGTTACCATTGTGAAGCTACATATATGTATTGACATAGATGTAATGCACGCTTATAATGGTGTCCACGCACTCTGGAAATCCGGGGAATTGGCCATGGACAACGTGGGGGCACCTTTGCTAGTGCAATGGTGCCACCCTCACACACAGTAGCTTTGCTCCTAACCTTCAGTAAATTATTGGGATGGTGTTTATTTATTTTCTGCTCTCCGAGGGTTGGTCTTGCTCTTCTATTCAGTGCTTATGACTATTGAGGATCCCCTTTAATAGAAGGAAAACCTGTATTCCTAGTTCTCTTACAGGAGTATTTTCATCAAGGGCATAAGCAACCCTCCCACCTTCCAGAACAAGAACTACTACAGTTCTTATTAAATTTTAATCCAGGGTCCTCTATTGTTCCATTAAAATGACTTGACGTAACTGTCACCTATGGGACATGATGGAATACTGAAGGTACTGTGTGGTATTTAAAGGCACAGTACCAGTTGTGTTAGGTGAATGTATTACTTGCAGCTTATTGGCTAATTCTGTCCTTCATTTCTCTTCCATTTAAAGAAATTGTGTGAAATGTTTGCTATGTTCACCTATACTCTCTGGTGATTTATATGAAATAGTTATTTTTATTTTTTTATTTTAAAAAAATTAAAATACAATTTTGACTTATTAGCTTGTTTATAGGCTGCAATTGTGATTGTAAACAGTTTTTTAGATTTATGTATGTGTACTGTTAGACCTGACAGACTTAGGGAGATCATCCCCCAACTTTTTGCCTGCCTCCCTCCATTTTTCTGACCCTGTTTTTGCTGGTTTTGGACTCTGCGCTCTTTACCACTGCTGTACCGTACTAAAGTGCATATGCTCTCTCCCCTAAACATGGTAACATTGGTTCCTACACAATTGGCATATTTTATTTACCTGTAAGTTCCTAGTAAAGTGCACTACCTGTGCCCAGGGCCTGTGTATTAAATGCTACTAGTGGTCCTGCAGCGCTGACTGTGCCCCCCACATAAGTAGCCCCTTAACCATGTCTCAGGCCTGCCACTCCAAGGCCTGCGTCCGCAGTTTCACTACCACTTCCATTTTGCATTTAAAACTACTTGCCAAGCCTTCAACTCCCTTTTTTCTACATATAAGTCACTCCTAAGGCAGGCCATAGGTAACCCCTAGGGCAGGGTGCTATATGGGTAAAAGGCAAGACATGTACTATGTGTTTTACATGTCCTGGTAGTGAAAAACTCAGTCATTTTCCACTGCTGTGAGGCCTGTTCCTCTCATAGACTTGCTTTAGAACTACCCTCATATACTTTTGAGTAGTCGATTCCGATCTGGAAAGAGGGGCCCTGTCATGTTTAGTATTGCCAGAATGGTAAAGAAAATCATGCTTGCTGGTGAAGTTGGATTTAATATTACTTTTTTAGTAATGTCATTTCTAGAAAGTAGGCATTTCTCTGCACTTACTGCCCTTTGTGCCTTACAGCCAGTCTTCAATGCACATCGGGTGTGTGCTGGTTGACAGCCCCCCTTGTGCATTCTACCAAGACAGCCATAAATACAAGACACTCAGTCAGATCTGCATTCATCTGCATACTGAATGGGTCTCCCTGGGCAGGAAGGGTGGAGGGGGCTCTCTTACATTTCAAAGGCCAGTGGCCTGCCCTTACACAAACGATTGATAACCCCCCCCCCCCCCCCCCCACAGGGATCCTCGAAGACAGGACTGGGCTGAAAGGGGAACTTGTGCCCTTCAAAACCACTCTTTGAAGTTTCTCCTCCCACTTCAAAGGCATTTTTGGGTATATAAACTTGGTCTCTGACCCCACCAAATCAGACACTTCTAGATCTACACCTACTCTGTATCAGCAGAACTGCCTGGCTGCCTAAAGGACTCATCTAGACAGTTTTGCTGAAAAGGACTGCTGCCCTTACTTTGCTGGAAGGACTCTGCCTTCCCCAAAAGTGCTCTCCAAGGGCTTGGATTGAGTTTGCCTCCTATTCTGAAGTCTCAGGTCCAACAAAGACTTCACCAGCTAAAATTAGCTGGTTTTCTGACTTCAGCGATGCCAGGAACAATTTCTGCGACGCCAGCACCAACGCTGCAGCCTGCTCCCGCTCTGTCAACATCACTGCACGCAACGACCATGGCATGCAAAGCAAATCCGACGTTGCCCCGACACCGCTGATGTCACTCGGGGTCATCACAACACTCCAAAGTCAACATATCACGTCTTGACCGACTGGATCCATTGAACCCTCCAGATCACAAGCAACCGAAGCATCATTACTGACGTCGCACTAGCTCCCTCTGCAGCCGGACAGAACCGACAACTCGCCTCCACCTCCCTCACAGTGCGGAACTGATGCAGCTCCAGCCCTAGCAATGTCTCACCTACCCGACTCTGTGCAATGTCTTTGTTTTTTTGTTTTCAAAAGGTACTGTACCGGGGGGTTCATTTGCCTCAGTGACCAGCACCTGTGGCGTTGGATTATTGGGCACAACTCCATCGACGACACCGTGATAGCCGAAGTTGGATCTATTGTGTTTCTAAGTGCTTTAGTGGGATGTAATCTTTTAAAATTCATTAATTTGCTTGTTTAAATTGTATTTTCATAGTTCTGACATTTTTTTTCTAAATCTGTGTGGTGTATTTTTGTGTTGTTTTGCCGTGTTACTGTCTGAGTTATTGCATAAATACTTTACACATTGCCTTCTAAGTTAAGCCTGACTGCTCAGTGCCAAGCTACCAGAGGGTGGGTGCAGGATAACTTGGATTGTGTTGTGTCTTACCCTGACTAGGATTGTGGTCCCTAATTGGGGAAGCGTGCGTACCTCTGCCAGCTAGTGACCCAATTTCTAACATATACATACAAGTATTGTATAAATGCTGCAAGTTCTCCGCACTTGGGTGGGACTTTTCAGTGCTTATGACTTTGATAAGGATACCTCTGAAAGAGAACTAGGGTTACAGGTAAGTAATATTTCGATCTCCAGCATGTCTTCAATTCTCATGAGCCCAGATATTTTTATCATTAAGGATTCAGTCTTAAAGGTGATAGGGAAGAATGATTTGATGCCTATGATGAAAAGAAAGTGTTTTTTGGAAAAGAAATGTGATTTACAGTCTGCATCGAACTGCTTTCATCAAGAGATCATTAAATGATTTATTAAAAGTGTTTTGAAAAATATGTTTTTTGGAAATCTGTTCCCCTTTGCTGCGCATGTGAGCGCTGTCATTAATAGCTAGCTGAGTTACTGTCAACTAAAAATGAAAACTGAATAGCACCTAGGTGTGTAGTGTCACTCTAAGTGTATAGTCCTGTAATTAAAGACAGAGTTAGTGCTTGGAAGCACTATGTATTCACACGTACCTCTGCTCCCTGGGGTAGGGTAGGCTAGTCCCTTCCCTTGTGTCCGATGCTGCCCAGTTCTGAAGTGTAGTCACCTCTGCCTCACCTTTAAACAATCCTTTAGTATTAGATAGGGCACAACCTCAAAGTCCAGAAAACTTAAAAAAGAAGAATTTTAGGTCTGAGAGAGAAATAGTATGCCCAATAATACACATGTGGCTGCTGTCACCCTTGCAGTTGTGGTCGCTGCTATGGTCCCTGTCAGAGCTGTGATAGCCTCTATAATCAGGGCTTTGGTTTCTTTTGTTGATGTTGGTAACAGCTTTGGTCTGTGCTGTTTTCAAGTTTAGATACTGGTGAGTGAACATGACTCACTTTTCAAACTGCACACAGTACTGGCAATAAATCGATAACCGAATACTTACATTTGTAAGAAAAAGAAACATTTTATTTACAACTATACACATGAAAAGCAATATCGACATTCATGAGCAATAAAACAATACCCATGAGTTTAAAGCACTAGTGGTCAGGCAAATCCTTGTCCCATCCTCGCAACTTGATCAAGGTTATTCCCCATTCACTGATGGCTGCATCCAGAGAATGCTTACTAGTAGGCTGTACTCACAAGTTCCCCTTCGACTCCATAGGGTTTAGTCAAAAGTGTCTATGGTGCCATAGCACCGTTAGAAGCAAGACCCCTGGTGCCGCAAAGTTCGTCGTACTCGCTCCGGCCGTATAGAAGCTTTCAGTGAGTGCCTTCCCCGTGGCTGCTCAGAGTCCTGATCTGTTCAGCGAAATCTTGCAGCTCACAGTACAGGAGCAGCAACCAGCAGACGTTTTCCTTCAAGCAGCACGGCTGGTTCATTCCAGTGATGGGAGCTGCTCCTGCTCGTTGGCAAACTTGAGGTAAGTCACTTTTCCCCTAACAGGCTTTTGGGCGCAGTTGAGGGTGGTGGTGCAGAGATTCAATCCTTTGGCTCCCAACTGGAGCTTCAACGTGGTGCACCCTCTTCAGTGGCGTCCTTGTGGTCCTCGGGAATAGTCCGGTGCAGATCACAGTGTGTGGGCATGGCCCGCTAATCACAGCAGTAATCCTGTCCGCACAGTGATGTGAACTCTTGGCCACAGTGGCACTGGCAGCCTCTCCTGGCATACAAGGTTGCCACGTTATTCATGATCTGGGTACAGACTTTTCCATTGTGATCGCCGTCACAGCGCCGGCCCCTCCTGGCTTATGGGGTCACCCATACGGCAGACGAAAGTCTCTTGCTTCTGGCCCAAATAGGTTCCACGGTGCCCTCTCTGGTATTTGGGGGCACTGCAGCAAGGGGATGCAGGCCTGGCATTTTCAGCATGGCAATCCTAGCTGGGTTCAAAACATAGTGGCCTTAACCCTAGCTTACAAGGGTCGGTGAGCCGTTCCTGTACACGGGCAATGACCTACTCGGTGCTCAGGCATTCTGCTCACACTTTGCTCAGGGAGTCCTCTTGGGAAGGCTCCCCACTGGACCTTGCTCCCCCAAGTGCCCTCCTCTTCCTCACAGGGCACACTGGGCTTCACAAACAGTCCAGTGCTGGTGATCAGGGGCAGGTGATTTTGTTTTCCCTGTGTGTTGTCCTACTAATCCTGGTCGCAGGAGGAAGTCTTGAAGAGCTGCCTCTCATCACACAGCTGTTTGACTGTTTGGCAGATGACAACGTTTGGGGTCTCAACCTCCCCTCCTTTTAGTTTGATACACAAAATGTGATTTAGGGCCTGAGCCTTTAAAGTTTATGTTGGGGATAGGGAGGTCTGCAACCTCTTGAAGTGCCCTTTCCACTGCCCTTTCTTCAGAAAGCAGCCTGTCACAGCAGAAGCATCTCCAGATGTCACATGTACTGTATCATTCACATTCACACATACATCCAGCTCACATCCAGAATATGCACACAACACTCATTCACACTGCTTGTAGGCCTGATGTAGGCCAAGGGGGATCTAAGCACACAGTAGCAGAACCTTACATGAGTAAGCCTCACTCCAGTGACACAGGTGAAAAGGCCTGTTCACTACACAGTATGTTGCCACCACCAGTTCTCTTGCTACTAAAGTCCTGGTAAAGGCAGTGGCCTTTCACCAATATGAGGGTAGTGCTTTGGGCGCACCTACAGTCCAGAAACACAGCAATCTCTGGGACGTGCCTTTGTCATGGCGCACAAAAATGAACCGTGTTCACATATGGGTGCACAAATCTGCACCAGGGATCCAGACATATTTGCAATAGGCGCACACACAGGGAAGGGAGTCACATCCATCACTATGCGAGGGATTTTTCTGTTCTAATAGGTAATTCCCCAGACATGACATTACCAGAGACACAAAGACGCTATACCCATATCCTGACATCTCTTCCCTGTTTTTGTGCTTTCTTTGATGTGGATCCAGAGCAGCTGTCCATTGGACACTGTTGCCAAGACCTGAGGAGTTTCTTTACAGTGCTAGGCAGGATATCTCAACCCAAAATGTCAGGCTTCAAACCCTGTCATTCCTGCTATGGACAAGTGGCCGTTTCAGACCCTCATGAGATCTGTTTGTAGTGCTTGGAATCTAATTGTAGGAGGCTGGCCTGGTGTGTGCTGGGTACCCAAGGTACTTACATCTTATACCAGCTCCAGGTATCCCTTATTAGTGTAGTGTAGTCAGTGTCTAGAAACCAGGCTCTCTAGAGGTAGCTGTGGATGAGCAGCCAATGCTTATCAAGGAGCCATGCAAAGCTCATGCAATACCACTGTAGTCACACACAAATACATGTAAGAAAACACTCAGTGTTACAAAAATAAAGGTACTTTTTTTTTGGGTGACACAAATACCAAAAATACCATAGAGGCTATACTTCCTTAGGAGGTAAGTAATACACGATTTATATACACTAGTATGCGGAAATAGGCATAAAAACAGTTAGAAAACAGTGCAATATAGTGAAAATCACAATAGGAAATAATGGCCCCAGGGGGAGCACAAACCATATACTACAAAATGGAATGCGAGAGTCGGTCCCCACCTAGGTAAGTGGAGTGGACTTTGTGAGTGCGGGGACACCATTACACGTGTGCACTGTACCTATGGACAGCGTCACAATGGTAACTCCGAACATGGCCATGTAACATGTCTAAGATCATGGAATTGTCACCCCAATGCCATTCTGGCATTGGGGGGACAATTCCATGATCCCGCGGGTCTCTAGCACAGAACCACGGGTACTGCCAAACTGCCTTTCCGGGGTCTCCACTGCAGCTGCTGCCAACCCCTCAAACAGGTTTCTGCCCTCCTGGGGTCCAGGCAGCCCTGGCCCAGGAAGGCAGAACAAAGGACTTCCTCTGAGAGAGGGTGTAACAACCTCTCCCTTTGGAAATAGGTGTGAAGGCTGGGGAGGAGTAGCCTCCCCCAGCCTCTGGAAATGCTTTGATGGCAAAGGTGGTGCCCATCTCTGCATAAGCCAGTCTACACCGGTTCAGGGATCCCCCAGCCCTGCTCTGGCGCGAAACTGGACAAAGGAAAGGGGAGTGACCACTCCCCTGACCTGCACCTCCCAGGGGAGGTGCCCAGAGCTCCTCCAGTGTGTCCCAGACCTCTGTCATCTTGGAAACAGAGGTGTTTGTGGCACACTGGACTGCTCTGAGTGGCCAGTGCCGGCAGGTGACGTCAGAGGCTCCTTCTGATAGGCTCTTACCTCTCTTAGTAGCCAATCCTCCTTCCTTGGTAGCCAACCCTCCGTTTCTGGCTATTTAGGGTCTCTGCTTTGGGGAATTCTTCAGATAACGAATGCAAGAGCTCACCAGAGTTCCTCTGCATCTCCCTCTTCACCTTCTGCCAAAGGATCGACCGCTGACTGCTCAGGACGCCTGCAAAACCGCAACAAAGTAGCAAGACGTCTACTAGCAACCTTGTATCGCTTCATCCTGCTGGCTTTCTCAACTGTTTCCAGGTGGTGCATGCTCTGGGGGTAGCCTGCCTCCTCTCTGCACCAGGAGCTCTGAAGAAATCTCCTGTGGGTGGACGGAATCTTCCCCCTGCAACCGCAGGCACCAAAAGACTGCATCTCTGGTCCGCTGGGTCCCCTCTCAGGACGACGAGCCTGGCCCCTGGAACTCAGCAACTCTGTCCAATTGACTCCCACAGTCCAGTGACTCTTCAGTCCAAGTTTGGTGGAGGTAAGTCCTTGCCTCCCCACGCTAGACTGCATTGCTGGGTACCACGTGATTTGCAGCTGCTCTGGCTCCTGTGCACTCTTCCAGGATTTCCTTCGTGCACAGCCAAGCCTGGGTCCCCGACACTCCAACCTGCAGTGCACAACCTTCTGAGTTGTCCTCCGGCGTCGTGGGACTCCCTTTTGTGTCTTCGGGTGAGCTCCGGTTCACTTTTCTTCTAAGTGCCTGTTCAGGTACTTCTGCGGGTGCTGCCTGCTTCTGTGAGGGCTCCCTACGTTGCTGGGCGCCCCCTCTGTCTCCTCCTCCAAGTGGCGACATCCTGGTCCCTCCTGGGCCACAGCAGCACCCAAAAACCTTAACTGCGACCCTTGCAGCTAGCAAGGCTTGTTTTCGGTCTTTCTGCGTGGGAACACCTCTGCAAGCTTTTTCACGACGTGGGACATCCATCCTCCAAAGGGGAAGTTCCTAGTCCTCTTCTTTCTTGCAGAACTCCAAGCTTCTTCCAACAGGTGGCAGCTTCCTTGCACCCTCAGCTGGCATTTCCTGGGCTCCTGCCCACTCTCGACACTGTCGCAACTATTGGACTTGGTCCCCTTGTCTTACAGGTACTCAGGTCTGGAAATCCACTGTTGTTGCATTGCTGGTGTTTGTTCTTCCTGCAGAATCTCCCTATTACGACTTCTGTGCTCTCTGGGGGTAGTACGTGCACTTTACACCTACCTTTCAGGGTCTTGGGGTGGGCTATTTTTCTAACCCTCACTGTTTTCTTACAGTCCTAGCGACCCTCTACATGTTCACATAGGTTTGGGGTACATTCGTGGTTTGCATTCCACTTCTAGAGTATATGGTTTGTGTTGCCCCTATACCTATGTGCTCCTATTGCAATCTACTGTAACTTTACATTGCTTGCATTACCTTTCTTGCTATTACCTGCATAATTTTGTTTTTTGTACATAGATCTTGTGTATATAACTTATTCTCATACTGAGGGTACTCACTGAGATACTTGTGGCATATTGTCATAAAAATAAAGTACCTTTATTTTTAGTATATCTGTGTATTGTGTTTTCTTATGATATTGTGCATATGACACCAGTGGTATAGTAGGAGCTTTACATGTCTCCTAGTTCAACCTAAGCTGCTTTGCCATAGCTACCTTCTATCAGCCTAAGCTGCTAGAAACACCTCTTCTACACTAATAAGGGATAACTGGACCTGGCACAAGGTGTAAGTACCTCTGGTACCCACTACAAGCCAGGCCAGCCTCCTACACACGCAAAACTTGCGGTTGGCGAAAAGTGGGGCTGCCAGGGACCAGGTGGACTCTATCAGGTGGGGAAGTCAGAGGGACCCCTCAGTGACACAGAGAGCCCACAGAAGCATAGGAAGCACCCACAGGAGTCCCACAGGCAGGGACACATAAGTCGAAGAAGGAGCCCCCGCAGCACTACAAAAAGGAGTCCCACACCGCAGGTGAATCCCTCAGGGAGCTGTGCGTCGCAGGATGGAGTGCTAGGGGCCGGAGCTTCAAGATGCCTGAAGATCCCTTGGAGAGGATGCCAACAATCCTTGGCAGCTGCAAATGACGAGGTTCACTGGGGGTACTGACCTGCATGAGAAGGCAAGGGCTTACCTCCACCCAAGTTGGACAGCTGGAAGAGAGGACCGTCAGCACCACTTCAGTCCACCACCTGTGTTGCAGGATCCACACAGCTCAGCAGGAGAGGGGATACACACAGCCAGTCGTCGTTGCAGTTGGTGCCTGCAGATGCAGGGGAGTGACTCCTTCGCACCAAGGGAGATTCCTTCTTTCTTGTGCAGGCTGAAGACGGGCTGTCCTCGGAGGATGCACGACCGGGGAAATTTTGCAGTTTCTGGAAGGAGTCATGGATGCAATGTTGCAGGCAGAATCTTGCTTCTTTGTTGCAGGTGAGTTATAAGTGTCCTCCTGTAGTGAAAAGTGGCAGTGAAAGGGTGCTTGCACCTTTTCACGCATGCTCAATGGCAGTCCTGTAGAACCCTTTGCCTGGGCTCCCTGTGAGTGGCAAAATATATGCTGCAGCCCTTAGGGATCCCCTGGAATCCCAATGCCCTGGGTATCTAGGTACCATATACCAGGGACTTATTGGGGCACCAGTGAGCCCATTGTAGGATGAAATACAGAGTTTTACGAGAGAGCATAATCACTGGGGTCCTGGTTATCAGGATCCATGTGAACACAGTCAAACACACTGATATCAGGCAGAAAACCAAGAAAGAGGGTACTTTCCTACACTAATCATGACTCAAAGTTGTATGACCAATGTGTCCTCATGCCCTCTACAGCTATGAAGGAGTGAAAGGCAAAGCTCCTTATGGTGTGTTCGTGACAGTCAGAGTCCAGAGTGAGTAGTACCAGGTTCCACTTGAAGTCCAGGCCTTAGCCCTCCAGTGTCATTGAAGGAAAGGGAGAGTAAGCCCAAGAACCAACATAGGAGGGAGTCTTCAACATCCAGACAATGATCCTACTCGAGGATTAGATCATCACACTACTCTCACTTCAAGCAGTAGGAGCCAGCTTCAGCCCTAGTAACTTTTACTCTTCTTTCACAGAGTTTCCAGCACAGGTCATGTCTGTAGGAAAATAAGTCTTTTTGGCATGGTTACTGGTTACCCCCACTTTTTGCCTGTGTGCTTAGACTGTTTTCACTGGGATCCTGCTAACCAGGACCCTAGTGACTGTGCTCTCTCCTATAAATGTGGTTGCCTCTGTACCCTTTGCACCCTACAATTGGCATATTGGTGTACCCCGGTAAGCCCCTAGTATATGGTACTTAGGTACCCAGGGCCTTGGTACATCAGGGGTCCCCCATGGGATGCAGCATGTATTATGCCACCCATTCAAAATGTGTCTGCAGGCCTGCCATTGCATCCTGTGTGAAAAGGTGCACGCACCCTTTCACCGCTGGTTACTACACCAGGTCGCTGTAAGTCACCCCTATGGTAGGCCCTTTCAGCCCAAAGGGCAGTGTGCAAGTTCCTGTGTGTGAGGGCACCACTGCATGAGCAGAGATCCCCCTACAAACTCAAGGTCAAATGCCCTGGACTTCGTAAGTGCGGGGAAGCCATTTTACCCATGTACTGTCCACAGGTCCTATGGTCCAGCTACATAATGGTAACTCGGAACCTAGGCATGCTTGGTTTCAAACATGTCGCAATCATACCCCAATACTAATGCTAGTATTGGTGGCATGATTCCATGCACTCTGGGGGCTCCTTAGAGGACCCTTCAGTTTAGCTCCTGCCAGTTTTCCAGGGTCTGCGAGCAGCCCACGTTGCTACAGTTCCTCAGCCAGGTTTCTGTCCTTCTGCTGCTTGACCAGCTCAAGCAGGGAAAGGCAGAACAAAGGATTTCCTGTGGGAGAGGGTATGCAATGCCCTCTCCCTTGGAAATGAGCGTTTCAAGGATGGGGAGGGGTAACCTCCCCACGCTACCGGCTTGCTTTGCAGAATACATTTGGTACCCTCCTTGCATAATCCGGTTTGCACTAGCCCAGGGACCCTCGGTCCCTGCTCTGACGTGAAACTACACAAAGCAAAGGGGAATGACCACTCCTCCGTCCATCGCCATCCCCTGGGTGGTGCTTAGAGCTCCTCCAGGTGGCCACTCGATTCAGCCATCTTGGAAACAAGATGTGCAGAGACCCCTGGGAGCATCTGGCTTGTCAGGAGAGGTAACTGACATCAGTGACCAACTCTCATAGGTGGTCACCCTGCAGAGTGACCAAGCACCCTGTTAGGGCTACTTAGGGACTCCCTTGAGGGTGGTTCCCCAGATTCAGCGTGCAAGACTCCACCAGGACTCCTCTGCATCGTACTATTCTGCTCCTGGCCACCGGAACCGCTGCTGGACTTCTCAGGAACCATACAAGCCTGCAACTCCCAAAATAACCTCGCCTTGCAACATTGTTTCTCCGGCACCTTCCAGCAATTGTAATTTTCATGGCTGTGCATCCTGTGGGGTGGGCAAGGCTTCAGCTGCACCAAAGAAGCAAGAAATCTCCCTCGGAGTGAAGGAGTCACTCCCCTATGTTCGCAGGCACCTAAGGCTGACAAGTCCGGCTGCTGGGATCTTCTCTCCGTTGGAACTGCTTGGATCCTCCAACACAGGTGGTGGTTCTGAGTGGTCCTCTCTGCCTTCTGTCCAACTTGGGAGACGGTGAGCCCTTGCAGGACAGAATCCCTGTGTACTGTGACTCTTCCAACAACCAAGGCTTGTTGTCTCCTGCTCCGAGGGATATTCAGGCTCCAGGTAGCCCCAGCCTCCATCACCTCATCCTTGCAAGGACAGTCCCCTCTCTGCTGCTCCAACGATGTGGGACTCCTCTCCAGGTGTGCTGACTGGGCCTCACTGCAGGGGTTTTAACTGCTTCTGCTGGCTCTTCTGACTGCTTAGGGTCGGTCTGGACTCCCCTCCAACGGTCTAGTCCCCTGGACCTTGCTGGTCCTCTTCAGCTCTGCAAACCCTCTTCTGTCCAGATATGCACTTGCCACGGTTTGTTGGTGGTCCTCGTGACCACTGACCCATCTGTGACCCGGCGACAGGCATAGGACAGGTTCTGCATGACTTCAGGGACTCCTCTGCAGCTCTTGGGTGCCACAGCTGACCTTCATCTTCCACAGTCAACCCGGATCTTTACCCACAGAAGGGTGTGCAGTGGCTCCTCCACCATCTGGACACTCTTGCGTGGGCCGAACTCTGTCCCCTTCTTTTTCAGGTCCTCTTCATCCTTAATCTACCTTTGGATTCCACTGGACTGGCCATGTTCTTGCAAACTTCCTTTTCCAAGTCCCCTTGTTAGTCTATGTAAAGACCAGGTAACTTACCTCTACTCTCCTGTTCACTGGGGGGCTATCTAGATACTCACCTTTTGAGGTTCCAAATTCTCCCAGTAGTTCCCTACTAACTACTCCACATCCTTGGGGGGGAGACCAAACTTCACACTCCACTATTTTAGTATACGGTTTGGCCCCTGTTAGAAATGGGGTTTCTGGTTGGCTAGGGTATGCACCTAAGCCAGGCTGAAGATACCCACTCTAGTCAGGGCAAGGGAGTTAAACTTCCAAGATAACCCCTGCTCACCCCCTTGGTAGCTTGGCACAAGCAGTCAGGCCTATCCCAGAGGCAATGTGTAAAACGTTTGCACAACACACATGACGCAATATGTACACCACAAAGTAAACAAAAAACTGAGCTATGTAAAAATAAACTGTATTGCACAAAACATAACTAGACCATACATTACATGTAAGTAATACCCTGCTACCTTAACAGTTGTTGGAATGTTGCACAGCTTACTAATACTCTACAAGAATAAGCAGTAGTCACATTAGAACACGTAAGTACTTAGGATTCTGCAGCATAAGCAGTAGTCAATAATCACAGTAAAGAAATTAATGCGCTTATCATAAACACCTCATAAATATCCATAAGAGGAACAGTAAGGAACATACGGCAGGTCAAGGTGTAGGAGGCTGGCCTGGCTTATTGTGGGTACCTGATGGTACTTACACCTTGTACCAGGTCCAGTTATCCCTTATTAGTAGATTAGTAGTGTTCTAGCAGGTTAGGTTGAACTAGGAGACATGTAAAGCTCCTACTATACCACTTATAGCAGTATATCATAAGAAAACACAATACTCAGTTACTAAAAAATAAAGGTACTTTATTTTAGTGACAATATGCCAACAGTACCTCAGAGGATATACTCCCTTAGGAGGTAAGTAAAATGCACAAAATATACACACAAATCAAAATCAGGTAAGTAAACAGTTAGAAAATTTGTGCAAACACTGTAGAACACAATAGAATGCAATAGGAGACAATAGGCCTAGGAGCAACACAAACCATATACTCCAAAAGTGGAATGCGAACCATGAATGGACCCCAGGCCTAGTGTAGTGTGTATAGGGTCACTGGGAGTGTAAGAAAACACTAAGGGTGTCCAAGATACCCCACCCCAAGACCCTGAAAAGTAGGAGTAAAGTTACCCTACTACCCCAGAAAGACTGTAAAGTCGAGATAGGGGATTCTGCAAAGACAACAACTGCCTGCAAAGCACTGAAGATGGATTCCTGGACCTGAGGACCTGCAAAGGAGGGGACCAAATCCAAGAGTCACGCAAGTGTCCAGGGGGGGCAGGAGCCCACTAAACCCCGGATGAAGGTGCAAAAGGGCTGCCACCGGCTGGAAGAAGCTGAAGATTCTGCAACAACGGAAGGTGCCAGGAACTTCTCCTTTGGTCAGAAGATGTCCCACGGCGTGATGGAGGATGCAGAGTTGTCTCTACGCAGAAAGACTGCAAACAGGCCTTGCTAGCTGCAAGAGTTGCGGTTGAGGATTTTGGGTGCTGCCAGGGCCCAGGAAGGACCAGGAGGTCGCCCCTTGGAGGAGGAGACAGAGGGGGCGTTCAGCAACAGAGAGAGCCCACGCAGAAGCAGGCAGCACCCGCAGAAGCACTGGAACAGGCGTTCAAGAAATCTGAGCACGGCGGTCGTCTCAGCACAACAAAAAGAGGGTCCCACGAAGTCGGTGGTCAACTCAGCAAGTTGAGCAATGCAGGACGGAGTGCTGGGGACCTGGGCTAGGCTGTGCATGAAGGAATCCTTGCAAGAGTGCACAGAAGCCCTAGCAGCTGCATATCACGCAGTACACAGGATTAATGTCTGGCGTGGGGAGGCAAGGACTTACCTCCACCAAATTTGGACAGAAGGACCACTGGACTGTCGGGGTCACTTGGATCCAGCTCTTGTGTTCCAGGGACCACGCTCGTCAAGATGAGAGGGGACCCAGAGGACCGGTGATGCAGAAGTTTGGTGCCTGCATTAGCAGGGGGGAAGATTCCTTCGACCCACGGGAGATTTCTTCTTGGCTTCCAGTGCAGGGTGAAGGCAGACAGCCCTCAGAGCAGGCACCACCAGGAAACAGTCGAGAAAGCTGGCAGGATTAGGCGCTACAATGTTGCTGGTAGTCTTCTTGCTACTTTGTTGTAGTTTTGCAGGCATCCTGGAGCAGACAGCGGTCGATCCTTGGCAAAAGTTGAAGAGAGAAGGGCAGAGGAACTCTGGTGAGCTCTTGCATTCGTTATCTGAAGAGAAACCCACAGGAGAGACCCTAAATAGCCCTCAGAGGAGGATTGGCTACCTAACCAGGTAAGAGCCTATCAGGAGGGATCTCTGACGTCACCTGCTGGCACTGGCCACTCAGAGGTCTCCATTGTGCCCTCACACCTCTGCATTCAGGATTGCAGAGGTCTGGGACACCTGGAGGAGCTCTGGGCAGCACCCCTGGGTCACTCCCCTTTCCTTTGTCCAGTTTCGCACCAGATCAGGGGCTGGAGGCTCCCTGAACCGGTGTAGACTGGCTTATGCAAGGACTGCACCATCTGTGCCCTTCAAAGCATTTCCAGAGGCTGGGGGAGGCTACTCCTCTCCAGCCCTTAACACCTATTTCCAAAGGGAGAGGGTGTAACACCCTCTCTCAGAGGAAATCCTTTGTTCTCCTTTCCTGGGACTGGGCTGCCCAGAACCACAGAGGGCAGAAACCTGTCTGAGGGTTGGCAGCAGCGGTGGCTGCAGAGAAAACCCCAGAGACCTAGTTTGGCAGTACCCGGGGTCCATGCTGGAGCCCCGGGGATGCATGGGATTGGCACCCCAATTCCAGATTTGGCTTGGGGTGTCAATCCCATGATCTTAAACATATTACATGGCCATGTTTGGAGTTACCATTGTGAAGCTACACATAGGTATTGACCTATATGTAGTTCACGCGTGTAATGGTGTCCCCGCACTCACAAAGTCTCCGGAAATTGCTCTGAACAATGTGGGGGCATCTTGGCTAGTGCCAGGGTGCCCACACACTTAGTAACTTTGCACCTAACCTTCACTAAGTGAGGGTTAGACATAGAGGTGACTTATAAGTTACTTAAGTGCAGTGTAAAATGGCTGTGAAATAACGTGGACGTTATTTCAATCAGGCTGCAGTGGCAGTCCTGTGTAAGAATTGTCTGAGTTCCCTATAGGTGGCAAAAGAAATGCTGCAGCCCATGGGGATCTCCTGAAACCCCAGTACCCTGGGACCTTGGTACCATATATTAGGGAATTATAAGGGTGTTCCAGTGTGCCAATCAGAATTGGTAAAAGTAGTCACTAGCCTGCAGTGACAATTTTAATAGTAGAGAGAGCATCAACACTGAGGTTCTGGTTAGCAGAGCCTCAGTGATACAGTTAGGCACCACACAGGGAACACATACAGGGCACAAGTTATGACCACTGGGGTCCTGGCTAGCAGGATCCCAGTGACACAGGCAAAAACAAACATACACACAAGTAAAAATGGCGGTAACATGCCAGGCAAGATGGTACTTTCCTACACAAGGGCAATAAAAAGAACATCAGCACATATATGCAGCATCCCATAAAGTAAGAAGATTAACATATCCATCCCCAGTGTCCATATCTGGAACCTAAGAAAGATTATGTCCAAAAGAGTACCTGCATTGTGATGAGATTGCACTTCTTGTGCCTTCAGGTGCGTTCCCCCCCCGGCGCTGCTATGTGCAAAGTGGGGGCCCTGTGTTGATCTTGGGGGAGTGGGGGGCGGCACCCACCCTCTCCAATTTTTATAACGGGCCCCTTCTGGGAGCCATGATTTCTGGGGGCTCCCCAGGGCCTCTGCTATCCCTCCAACAAAAGGGGGGGTGGGGGGGACAAAACAAGGCGAAGAACAAGTGAGGCCCAAAATGGGCCGAGCCTCACCCGCCTATTGCGGGGGCCTGAATGGAGAGATCTTATGGTGCAGGGGGCCTCCGGCAAGGTTTCCGCCCCGCCTGCGGTCTCTAAAGGTGATTTGGGGCTCCGTTGGGGCAGGTGGAGCCTCCGATGAGGCTTCCTTCCCCCACCCGCCCGTTCACCAACAACAAGGGCTCTGGTGGGGCGGGGAGCCTCTAATGAGGCTTCCCTCCTCACCTGTCTCCTCCCCTCTGAACAAGCCCACCCGGTCCGCTGCAGTGTAGCTGCACCAAAGCAGGTGCCTGCTTGTGCCCCGGGGGTGCCTCTTAGAGCGCGCTTCACCCCAGGGGCACAGTAGGAGTGCGCTCACTCCTTTCCTTCGCTCAGTGGTGCCCTGGTGGTCCCAGGGACAGCGCGACTTCGACACGCTCGAGAACAAAAACCAAGCCGAGTCGTGGCAGTGAATCCCTCCCAGCAGAGGTGCGCTTTTCAAGGCGCAGACGGCATTCGCCAAGCCCGGGTCTTGGCGGTGAATCTTCTTCACAGCGACTGAGGCACAGAAAAGTGCTCTCCAGGCGATGTAGGTGCGGAAGAGAAGCCCTCCTTTTGCTTTGGTTGATTACTGGGGCCAGGGGCCAAGGCACCTTGCCCCTGGAGACAGAAGAGGGAAAGAACTACAGGGCTAGCAGGCTCCAATAACAGGCTAGCACAAGGGATACAGATGGTGGCAGTTCCTCCTAGTCTCCTAGCAGGTCACACGTCAGCACAGCAGCAGCAGTCCAAGGTGGGTCCTGGTGAGTCCATTCAATAGCGTTCTGTGTCCTGAAGATGTCAGAAGAATGTCCCTTTGTGTCGAAATTGTTGGGGAAAATCCCCTGTACTTCTACTCTGTTTACAGTGTGTTTCACAAAGAGAGAGGAGAGGAGGTGCCAACCAGTTACAACTGGTTCTGGGAGTGCCCCCTCTCTCCTCCAGCAAATCTCCAAACATCAGTTGAGGGTAAATGACCCTTTTGTGTGAGGCCAGGGCACAGCCTTTACAAATGCAGGTGTGCCCGGCCTCTCCCTTCTCTCAGCCCAGGAAGACCATTGAATAGGTAGATGCACCTCCGTGACACCTTCACCCTCCCTGTGTACAAGCTGTCTGAAAAGTATGCACAAACCCCGAATGTCACTCTGCCCAGATGTGGATTGAGTCAAGCTGCAAAACACCAGATTCATAAGCACAGAGAAATGCTCACTATCTAGAAGTGGCATTTCTGCAATGATAATAAAACATTCACCTACACCAGTAAGCAGCATTTCTCACTACTATTACAACCATACCAAAGATGCCTACGCTACCCCTCATAAATCAGACAATACCCCCTGCACATAAGGCAGGGCATTTCCAGTGCAGTCCTATGAGAGGCAGCACTCACAGCAGTGAGAAACCAGGAAGGCTGTTTGTCACTACTAGGACAGGCCGCGCTACTAGGCACATGTCCTGCCTTCTAGTACATGGTACCCTGCCCATTGGGCTAGCTAGGGCCTACCTTAGGGGTGATTTACATGTAGTAAAAGGGGAGTTCTGGGCCTGGCAAGTACATTTAGATGCCAGGTCCCTGTGACAGAAAACTGCGCACAGAGGCCCTGGGCTAGCAGGTCTTAGGCATGTTGGAAAGGCTACTTCAGTGGGTGGCGCAAGCATTGCTGCAGGCCCACTAGTAGTATTTAATTTACAGGCCCTGGGTATAGAGGTACCACTTTACAAGGGACTTATAGGTACATTAAATATGCCAAATAGGTATAAGACAATCATACCAAGTTTACAAGGGAGAGCACATGCACTTTAGCACTGATTAGCAGTGGTAAAGTGCCCAGAGTCATGACGCCAGCCAAAAAGGGTTAGAAAAATAAGGAGGAAAAGGCAAAAAGTTTGGGTAATGACCCTGTGAAAAGGGCCAGGTCCAACAGCCCCCCTATAGGGCCTAACTATTTTCTGCTATTTTTTGCCAATACTTGTTCTTTTTCTATGCTAATTCCTAGTACTTAATGTGTATATATACTGTATATTTACCTCCAGTTGAGGGTCTTCCTATAGTGATCTAGTTCAGTGTTACTGTAATAAATTACCTTTATATTTGCAGTAGTGTGTGGTTCCTTTTCTTGTGAGATAAGTTGAGGTGTGACTACTGTTGTATCGCAAGTGCTTTACACTCCTCCTAGATAATTCTTGGTTTATCACCACAGCAACCACTAGAGAGTCCTGGCTTCCTAGACACTGTTCACCAATGTAGGAGGCTGGCCTGGTTTGTAGTGGGTACCCTGGGTACTTAGAGCTTATACCAGGTCCAGTTATCCCTTATTAGTGAAATGTAGTAGTGTTCTAGCAGCTTAGGCTGGTAGAGGTAGCTGTAGCAGAGCAGCTATGGCTGAACTCGGAGACATGCAAAGCTCCTGCAATATCACTTATAGTCACACAGTACTTATACACAAGTAAAGACAATAATCAGTGTTACCAAAAATAAAGGTAGTTTATTTTAGTGACAGAAGGCCAAAAATATCTTAGAGGCAATACACTTTCTGGAGGTAAATAGTATACACAATATATAGCAATACAAAAGGATGATGGACGGAGTGCTGAACAATGCAAACACTCACCCCCAGTCACAGATCTGGGTTTAATCCATCAACTGATTTGCATATGGCTGGGTCCAACCTGGAATGGCATGGGCAGCAAAAAAACGATGGATTTAGGCCCAGATCTCTGTACTGGGGGTGAATGTTTGACATTGTTCAGCATTCCGTCCATCACTTGTTCTTTTTACACAATATATACAATAGACATCAAAATAAGGTAAGTAAATAGGCATAGGCTAGTGCAAACAATAGAAGATGCTATAGAATACAATAGGAGAAAATAGGTCCAGGGGCAACACCAACCATATACTAAGCAAGTGGAATGCAAATCACGAATTCGCCCCTAGATAAGTGTAGTGTGTAGAGAATCGCTAGGAGAGTAGGAAAACCACAAAAGTGAGTAAAATACCCCACCCCAGGGCGCAGGAAAGTAGGAGTAAATTACTTCAAGTTTCCTTAGGAAACACTACAAGTCGTGATAAGAGTTATTGCAAGAACCAAGCAAGACTGCAAACAACAAATGGTGGATTCCTGGACCTGAAGACCTTTGAAGAGAGGAGACCAAGTCCAGAGGTCACAGAAGATTCTAGGAAGGACAGGAGCCCCTGCCGACCTAGAAGACGGTGCAAAAGAAGAGGCTCCGGTTGGAAGAAGACTGCAGTAGAGCATCCAGGAAGATTCCCATGGGTTCATGCATGATGCAAAGGATGTCGCACTTCGAGATGTTGGATGCAGGGAGTTGCAGTGCTGGATTCGTCCAACTAGCCGTAGTTCAAGCAAGGTTGCGAATTGCGTCCAAGTGGCGCTGCCTGGACCCAGGAGGGGCCTGGGGGCCTCAACTTGGACTGAGGCGGCAGAGTGGGCTCCCAACACTGGAGGGAACCCACAGATGACCAGGCAGCACCCACGGATCTCCCAGGACACGGGAACAAAGAAGGTGCAAATTGCAGTTGCTGCAGCACCACAAAGGAAGGTCCCACGCCGCCGGAGAACAAATCAGTGAGTTGAGCGACACAGGATAGAGTGCTGGGGACCTGGGCCAGGCTCTGCATGAAAGATTCATGCAAATAGCGCACAGAGGCCTGAGGAGGTGAAGATGACGCAGTGCACAGGGGTACTGTCGCAAACGGGGAAGGCAAGCTCTTACTGCCTCCAAATTTGCACAGAAGGACCTTAGGACAGTCTGATTTGAAGGGGTCCACCACCTGCGTCCCAAGGAGCATGCTCGTCGCCATGAGAGGAATCCAAGAGAACCAGTCGTCTTCTTAGAGGGTGCCTCCTGGAGCAGGGAAGTGACTCCGTCTGGAGATTTCTTCAGTCCTTCTGGTGCAGGGTGAAGACAGGAAGACCTTAGAGCGTGCACACCGTGGAAACTGTTGCAGTTGCTGGCTGGAGCTCAAATTTCAGAGTAGAAGTAGCCCTTCTGAATACTTTGCTACAGGTACAGCAGTTCCTGGAGCAGTCTGCGTCAATCCGAGGTCAGAGGATGAAGCAGTGGTTGCAGAGGATTCCTGATGGAAACTTGCAAGCAGAATCTGAAGAGGAACCCACAGAAGAGACCCTAAATAGCCCTGAGAGGGGGATTTGCTACCTAACCAGGTATGCACCTATCAGGAGGGGTCTCTGACGTCCCCTGCTGACACTGGCCGCTCAGAGGTCTCCAGAGTGTCCCCACACCTTGCAAAGCAAGATGGCTGAAGTCTGGGACACACTGGAGGAGCTCTGAGCACCACCCCTGGGGTGGTGATGGACAGGGGGGTGGTCACTCCCCTTTCCTTTGTCCAGATTCGCTCCAGACTAGGGACTAGAGGGCCCTGAACCAGTGTAGACTGGTTTATGCAAGGAGGGCACCATCTGTGCCCTTCAAAGCATTTCCAGAGGCTCTGGGAGGCTACCCCTCCCAAGCCTGTAACACCTATTTCCAAAGGGAGAGGGTGTAACACCCTGCTCCCAAAGGTAATGCTTTGTTCTGCCTTCCTGGGACTGAGCTGCTCAGACCCCAGGAGAGCAGAACCTTATCTGTGAGGTGGCAGCAGCTGTAGCTGCATTGCAAGCCTCAGAGACCTATATGTAGTGCACGAGTGTAATGGTATCTCCCCACTCACGAATTCCAGGGAATTGGCCCTGGACAGCGTGGGGGCACCTTTGCTAGTGCAAGGGTGCCCTCACACTTGATAACTTTGCACCTAACCTTCAGTAAATGAAGGTTAGACATATATGTGACTTATAAGTTACTTAAGTGAAAATGGCTGTGAAATAGTGTGTGCTGTATTTCACGCAGGCTGCAATAGCAGTCCTGTGAAAGGGTTTGTCTGAGCTCCTTATGGGTGGCAAAAGAAATGCTGCAGCCCATAAGGATCTCCTAGAACCCCAGTGCCCTAGGTATCAAGGTACCATATACTAGGGACTTATAAGGGGGGGTCCATTGTGCCAATTAGAATTGTTAAATGAAGTCACTCAACTATAGTGACTAATTTGGAAGCAGAGAGAGCATAAGTACTGAAGTTCTGGTTAGCAGAACTTCAGTGACACAGTTAAGCACTACTGACAACACACACATTAGGCCACAAAGTATGAGCACTGGGATCCTGTCTAGCAGGATCCCAGTGAGACAGTAAAAACACACTGACACGCACTCCCAAACAGGCCAAAAGTGGGGGTAACCATGCTAGAAAGTGGCTGCTTTCTCACAACCAACTAATGGGGGTTGCCTGGACCTGGTATAAGGTGCAAACATCATAGGTGTGCACCACACACCAGGCTAGCCTTCCTACAGTGGCTTTCACCTAGTTGGCAGTGTTTCCTGTCAGTCTGGTTTCCTCTGGCATGCCCACTGGCCTCAAGGCACCCCTGACTAAACAACCACTGGTGAGCTCTTTCCTGGTGCCATCTGGCCCCAGAAGACATCCATGTGTCCTACTATCTCTAGCCGGCATCATGACTGCACCAAAAGCTCTGTTGGTCCACTGGCGCCGATTGAGATCTATCTCAGTTTCAGAACCCATGGCCCAAATGAAAGCCATCCTCATGCTCAGGATGGTAGGCTCATAGGATAGCAAAAGGATCCTGGTGTGGAGAAGTCTCAGCTCAGGCCCATAAATGAATGTTTCCAACACACTGATGCCATCTTTGGCCAGACCCTGACCACATACAAATGTAGCACATCTTTGACCATGGTGATGACCATATTGCTCCTACTGATTCTAATCCTGAAGTTTGTTTGGCCCTTAAAAATGCAAATGGTCTGCATACTACTCCAAAGGTAGAATTTGAGTGCCCTTTTTGCCACCCTCATCTGAGATGGCCCCTTTCATAGCAGAACTTAGGAATGCTTTGGAGATCCTGGAACCCATTAAAGCACTTAGTCCAATTATCTTCGGCCCCGGCCAAGAGCTTTTAACTTTTCTGCCATCATCTTCCTGATCCAGGAGACTGTAGACTTTTTCTCAGCTCTTACTTCTTCTATGTAGTGCTGATGTCTTCCTGACCTAATCAAAACCCTGGGGTTCTTGAAAGCACCTCCTGACCAGGTGTCCTAGAAGATGGAGACCACGTTTTCTTCTGTAGAAGTCTGGCTGTCATTTTCACCCATATGACTCGCCTTTTGGTCAGGTACAGGTCATGTGGCAAATGGCATCGTTGATCGTGAGTAGCCTTCCGGACCATCTTAAAGACATCTTTGCTGAGTGGGTTTGTGACTAACAGGACACAGCTAAACAGATTTTGAGGGCAGGCTTTAGCATGATGAACTCAGCAGTGAGTTCCATGGGCACTTTAGTCGTCAGACACCATGCCAGGTTCCACTCTATAGGATTCTTGGGGGATGTCAAGGATGATATTACCGGCATGCCATTTGATAGATCTATCCTCTTCAACAAAAAGTGAATTTGTCCCTTGAGTAGTCACAGCTTGTTCTCTGGACGTAGCTGCCTGCAGTACTGAAAGTTTTGCGATAGCTCCTAGTCAAGACAGTAGCAGCCAAACCAATCTCTGAGCAGTGCAAGGGTGTATTGGATCCAAGGCAAAACAGGGTCAACCCCATCCCTCTTCTTCCCCCAAACACCACATCAAGGAGAGCACTTTAGTTTTGCCTTGGAGGATCATATGCGTCTTGTGGGACAGAGGGTGTCACACCATTTTAATGCTTGACAAGTCATTATTATAACATAACAGTGAGTCATACATAGCATAGAAATTGCTTATGCACTCACTTTCCGGGAGTGCTCCTAACGTCACCCTCCATCTTATCAATCCACCCAGGCGAACACACTTGTATTATCCAGTATTGGATCTTTCACAGATTCACATGCTGGAATCATTTAGTTGTTGAGTTGGGAGTCCCACTGTACCATTATAAAGTAGTATGCAAGGAGGCTATAATGGCAATGGGCAGTCAGTTTAATAGCCTATCTATCTCCTTTTAAAAAAAGGACCAAACTTGAACTGTGACTAATCAGGTGCTAGCACCCTCTAGAACACTCAAGTGAGGCTGAGTCCCTCCAATTGTCTGCTGCACGTTGTGTGAAGGGAGTCTCCCTGAGCTCTGCTCTGTGTTTTTCTGTGATTTCCAGTTATCAGCATCTACAATGTCTGATTCTTCCAAAAAAGGTCTGTTTTGTTCCTGCAAGTCCTGTAGGAAGAAAAGGCTGCATGTGGATGACGCACACAGAGACTGTCTATCCTGCCTTTACCCACAACATCAGGTAAAGGAATGTAAAATGTGCCGTAACTACTTTTAAAAAACTTTGAGAGAGAGAGGGAAGATTACTTCTGTGGCTTCCGAAATCCATATCCCAAAGATCCAGCTCTTCAGATGAAGACAGTCATTCAACTGTGAAGTCCCATAAAAGGTCAAGATCCTCTGACTAATGGGTTTCTGAGGAGAGCAGGAAGGACTTGCAGTTTCGCTACAAAGACCCTCACAAAAAGGAGAAAATTCCTCTTATGTCTTCAGGGTCAGTCTCCTCCCAACCACCCATTTCATGTTTGAACTAAAAGGAGCATTGCTGCTCTCCCTCATCTGAACCATAGATATCCCTCTCACAACCCCATTGACGATAACACAATAATCAATGTTAGTGTCCACGATGATGACCACAGCTACCATCACTACCGTCTCGTCGATGAGGGCATCGTCTTCAAGAACATCGTTGACAACAACTATTACTGCTCTCATATCGTCAACAAAGGTATTTGCCTCTAAGTCACAGTAGACAGTGGATTTGACATCATCACCTTTGAAGACGATACAGTTGACAAAGCCAACATCAGCAAAGACACCATCAGTAATGGCTGCCGCTGATAGCACCACCACCATCATTGCCGACACCGTCAATGGGAGGAATTCTTACTGCAACATCACATTTCTTTTTGTATCTACCATGTCGTTGATGAATGCAACTACTACTATAAGAATCACAAATATAACAGACCGCTTTATGTCTTATTATACCCCTGTAGGAAGGTAGCCTCTTTCTAGCCTTGTTAATCCCACTTTTGGCCTGTTTGTGAGTATATTTCAGGGTGTTTTTACTGTCTCACTGGGATGCTGCTAGGCAGGGCCCAGTGCTCATAGTGAAAAACCCTATGTTGTCAGTGTGTTTGATATGTGTCACTGGGATCCTGCTAGCCAGGACCCCAGTGCTCATATGTTTGTGGCCTGTATGTGTTCCCTGTGTGGTGCCTAACTGTATCACTGAAGCTCTGCTAACCAGAACCTCAGTGTTTATGCTCTCTCTGCTTTTAAAATTGTCACTGCAGGCTAGTGACTAATTTTACCAATTCTCATTGGCACACTGAAACACCCTTAAAAATCCCGTGTATATGGTACCTAGGTACCCAGGGTATTGGGGTTTCAGGAGATCCCTATGGGCTGCAGCATTTCTTTTGACACCCATAGGGAGCTCAGACAATTCTTACACAGGACTGCCACTGCAGCCTGAGTGAAATAACGTCCACGTTATTTCACAGCCCTTTTACACTGCACTTAAGCAACTTATAAGTCACCTATATGTCTAACCCTAACTTGGTGAAGGTTAGGTGCCAAGTTACTTAGTGTGTGGGCACCCTGGCACTAGCCAAGGTGCCCCCACATTGTTCAGGGCAAATTCCCTGGACTTTGTGAGTGCACATTACACATGTGCATTACATATAGGTCAACACCTATATGTAGCGTCACAATGGTAACTCTGAACATGGCCATGTAACATGTCTAGGATCATGGAATTGTCACTGCAATACCATTCTGGTATTGGGGGGACAATTCCATGCATCCCTGGGTCTCCAGCACAGAGCCCGGGTACTGCAAAACTAACTTTCTGGAGTCTCCACTGCAGCTACTGCTGCTGCCAACCCCTCAGACAGGTTTCTGCCCCCCTGGGGCCTGGGCAGCCTGGTCCCAGGAAGGCAGAACAAAGTATTTCCTCTGAGAGAGGGTGTTACACCCTCTCCCTTTGGAAATAGGTGAGAAGAGCCTCGGAGGAGTTGCCTCTCCTGGCCTCTGGAAATGCTTTTAAGGGCACAGATGGTTCCCTCTCTGCATAAGCCAGTCTACACCGGTTCAGGGATCCCCCAGCCCTGCTCTGGCACGAAACTGGACAAAGGAAAGGGGAGTGACCACTCCCCTGACCTGCACCTCCCAGGGGAGGTGCCCAGAACTCCTCCAGTGTGTCCCAGACCTCTGCCATCTTGAATGCAGAGGCGTGAGAGCACAGTGGACAGCTCTGAGTGGCCAGTGCCAGCAGGTGACGTCAGAGACCCCTCCTGATAGGTTCTTACCATTCTCAGTAGCCAATCCTCCTCTGTGGGCTATTTAGGGTCTCTCCTCTGGGCTATTCCTCAGATAACGAATGCAAGAGCTCACCAGAGTTCCTCTGCACTTCCCTCTTCAGCTTCTGCCAAGGATCGACCGCTGACTGCTCCAGGACCCCTGCAAAACCGCAACAAAGTAGCAAGACTACCAGCAACATTGTAGCGCCTCATCCTGATGGCTTTCTCGACTGTTTCCTGGTGGTGCATGCTCTGAGGGCGGTCTGCCTTCACCCTTCACTGGAATCCGAGAAGAAATCTCCCGTGGGTCGACTGAATCTTCCCCCTGCCAACGCAGGCACCAAACTTCTGCATCACCGGTCCTCTGGGTCCCGTCATCCTGACTAGCGTGGTCCCTGGAACACAGGAGCTGGGTCCAAGTGCCTCCCACAGTCCAGTGGCCCTTCTGTCCAAATTTGGTGGAGGTAAGTCCTTGCCTCCCCATGCCAGACAGCAAACCTGTGTACTGCGTGATTTGCAGCTACTCTGGCTGCTGTGCACTTTTCCAGGACTTCCTTTGAGCACAGCCTAGCCTGGGTCCCCAGCACTCCGTCCTGCATTGCTCAACTCGCTGAGTTGGACTCAGACGCTGTGGGACCCTCCTTTGTGACTCTGAGTCGACCGTTGTCCTCAGATCTTCTAAGTGACTGTTCCGGTACTTCTGCAGCTGCTGCCTGCTTCTGTGGGGGCTCTCTGAGTTGCTGAGTGCCCCCTCTGTCTCCTCCTCCGAGGGGCGACATCCTGGTCCCCAGCAGCACCCAAAATCCTCAACAGCGACTCTTGCAGCTAGCAAGGCTTGTTTGAGGTATTTCTGCATGGAAACACCTCTGCAACCTCCAGCACACCGTGGGACATCTTCTCACCAAAGGGGAAGTTCCTGGCACCAGCCGTTGTTGCAGAATCTTCAGCTTCTTCCACCCGGAGGCAGCCTTTTTGCACCTTCATCTGGGGTTTAGTGGGCTCCTGCCCCCACTGGACACTTGCGTGACTCTTGGACTTGGTCCCCTTCCTTTACAGGTCCTCAGGTCCAGGAATCTGTCTTCAGTGTTTTGCAGTCAGTTGTTGTCCTTGCAGAATCCCCTACCTTGACTTTACTGTCTTTCTGGGTTAGTAGGGTAACTTTACTCCTACTTTTCAGGGTCTTGGGGTGGGGTATCTTGGTCACCCTTAGTGTTTTCTTACACTCCGAGCGACCCTCTACACACTACACTAGGCCTGGGGTCCATTAGTGGTTTGCATTCCACTTTTGGAGTATATGGTTTGTGTTGCCCCTAGGCCTATTTCTCCCTATTGCATTCTATTGTGTTCCACAGTGTTTGCACTACTTTTCTAACTGTTTACTTACCTGATTTTGGTTTGTGTGTATATTTTGTGTATATTACTCACCTCCTAAGGGAGTATATCCTCTGAGATACTTTTGGCATATTGTCACTAAAATAAAGTACCTTTATTTCTGATGGTTACAGCTACTTGTGGATTCCTCACCTAATGAATTCTCCCCATGTGTAGTATTCGACGGAAACTTCTCTCTAGCTCTGCACGTCGGCGAGGACGTCACAATTGCTGACTCCACGCGGCTCCGCCTGACGTCATCGTGGCAATAAGAGGCCCTCGCCGACGTCAGTTCCCTTTTTTCCGTGCCTTCGATGTTACTTTTCTAGCTACCTGTATCGTTTGCTCTTCGGAAGGGATACTTTGTGTTTTTCTTGACATGTCGGCTCCGAATAAGTCAGGTTTTAAGCCCTGCAGAGAGTGCAGAGGTCGGATGTCGGTGATTGATCCCCACAACGACTGCCTTTGGTGCCTGAGTTCGGATCATGACGTCCAGGAATGTGGGTCATGTCAAAAGATGAATCTGAAGGCCTTGAAGGAACGCGAGGCTAAGCTGTTCTTAGCCAAGTCGAAGAAAGAGAGGAAGCAGCACCATGGTTCGTCTTCAGGGAAGTTGAGTCATAACAAACGGCGTCATCATGACTCTAGGCGTCGGTCCAGGAGCCTGTCGGAGTCGAGGTCTCCGTCAACTCGACACCGTAAGCCTTGGGAAGTAAGCCCGACGGTGTCTCCACAGCCAGTGACTCTACAGACGTCCCCGGAGCCGTCGGTCTTCGAGTTTGTGGAGCCTCAAAGTCTTCAGACTTCTCCGGCTCATCCAGGCGCGCAGGAGTCAAGCCTGGCCCCGGCTCCTCAGGGCTGTCCTACAATTTCGGCTCCAGGGACGGATCCGGCGGCATTTCTAAATGCCATGTTTACAATATTCAAGAAAATGGCTCCGGGAGGTGGTGCGCCGGCTGGCCCCACCGGTCCCCTGCCATTCAATCTAGGCGTTCCGGCTCCGTACAGGCCGACGCCGTTTATGCCGTTCTATCCGTCAGGAGATTCTAACCAGGCGCCTATGCCGGCGGCGCAGCCGTCGAGGGAGAGACCTTCGATGCCCTTGTTGGATGAGATGGAGCCTCGAGGGCGGATGGCATCGTCGGATGCAGGGCCTTTGTCCATTGCGCCGATGGATCCATCTGCGGTGTCGGGAGGATCCGGAGATCCTGTCATGGCGCCATTCACCGACGTCGTTGCACTCCATGTCGACGCCGGGGTTGGAGGCCAAGTTAAGATCCAGAAGGAAGGCCCTCAGGTTGCTGGAGGAGAGGGAATACCAGCAACAAATTCTTGAGGAGGGTGAGATTGCTGATCCCCAGAGTGAGTTTCCAGGATTGGATACAGCTAGTGGTCTTGATACTTCCCCAGAATGGGATCTGGCCTCCCCAGAGGAGTATACGGAGGAGGCAGCCACCTTTCACTCAGTCATCAGGAAGGCTGCAAATTTCTTGGAACTTCCCTTACCTACGGCTCAGGTTAAAACCAACCTTTTGACGGAGGTACTGCACCCTGCTACAGCCATGGCAGATCCTCTTTTGCCATTTAATGAGACTCTTATGGAGCCAATAGAAGAGGTGTGGAAGAAGCCTGTCACCACCTCGGCTGTGAGCAGGTCGGTGGCCAGGCGTTATAGGTCTGCACCTGGAGACCCTGAGTTTTTATCTAAGCATCCGTTTCCCAAGAGTCTGGTCGTGCAGACATCCTGTTCTTCGCGGTCTGCTCCTGGCTCTTTTCCAGGAGTTCCATCTGACAGAGAATCCAAGCGTATGGAACAGTCAGCCAAGAAAGTGTTTTCATCATGTAGCATGGCGTTAAAATCTGCCAATGCTACCTGCATTCTTGGCAGGTACATTCACGCTACAATGGACGCGGCAAAGACAGTTTTACCGGACATGCCCCGGGACTTGCATGGCCTACTTTCGGATGCCCAGGCAGCGGCTACGCAAGTCATTCAGTCAGGGCTGGACACCACAGACTCTTTTGCAAGAGCCATGGGGAGCTCTGTTGCCACCAGGCGTCATGCTTGGTTGCGCACTTCTGGATTTTCTTCAGATGTTCAGGCCAAGTTGTTGGATTTGCCTTTTGATGGGGCGAAATTGTTTGGGTCTAAAGCGGACTCTGCGCTAGAGTGCTTTAAGGAATGTAGGGCCACTGCTAGGTCGTTGGGCCTGCAGGCTGCTTAAACCCCATTTCGATCGTTTAGGCGGCTCCAAGTTTTTGGAAGAGGAGCTTCCTTTCGTGGGAGATCGCAGCAGCCAGGGCAGCAGTCTTCGAGTCTCCCTTATCGATCATTTAGGGGCGGGGTAGGGTCCGCACTAGAGGGGCCACCCAGCAGCACCCTTCCTCTTCCCCTTCCTCAGGAGGGATGCCACAAGGAAAGCAGCCTTAGTCCTCTCGCCATCGTTTCCCATGTCTCTCCGGTAGGGGGGAGGCTTTCACTTTTTCTTCCCATGTGGGAGTTCATAACATCAGATTCCTGGGTCCTCAGTGTGTTGAGAAGGGGCTATGCTCTTCTCTTTCAGGAGATTCCCCTCCCTTCCCTCCCCGTCCTTCCTTTTGTTCAGAAGATCATCTCCTGTTGCTAGAACAGGAGGTTCTGTCTCTATTGTTGAAAGGTGCAGTGGAGTTGGTTCCAGAGCAGGAGAGGGGTCAGGGATGTTATTCCAGGTACTTTCTGATCCCCAAAAAGGATGGTCATCTGAGACCTATCTTGGACCTGAGGATTTTGAATTGGTTCCTCAAGCAGGAGAAATTCAAAATGCTGACTCTAGCACAGGTGTTTATGGCATTGAACAAGGAGGATTAGATGGTGTTGGTCGACTTGCAGGATGCTTATTTCCACATTCCCACTCTCAAGTCGCACAGGAAGTATCTCCGGTTTGAGGTGGGATCGCAGCACTACCAGTTTGCGGACCTTCCTTTTGATCTTACTTCAGCACCTCGGGTCTTCACGAAGATGATGACGGTTGTTGCAGAAGACCTCAGGAGGAAAGGGATAGCAGTAGTCCCTTACCTGGACGATTGGTTGATCAAAGCTGAGTCTCCGGGGCTTGTGTTGCATCATCTTCAGCTGGCAACCCAGTTGTTGTTCAGTCTGGGCTTTTCAATAAATGTGCCCAAGTCTCACTTAGAGCCCTCTCAACGCCTCCTGTTCATAGAGGCAGTACTGGACACTACATTGAATCGGCCCTTTCCTCCGCCACAGCGGATCCAGGACTTTCAGGGGTTGATTCCAATGTTTCAAGAAGGAGCGGTTGTTCCAGTCCTCAAGGTCCTTCGTTTGCTCGGCCTGTTCGCTTCTTGCATTCTGTTAGTCACTCATGCACGCTGGCACATGAGGGCTCTTCAGTGGTGCCTCCGCAGGCAGTGGTTTCAACACAGAGGGGATCTCGGGGAGTCGATAAGGATCTCCAGAGACACTGCGGCGGATCGCCGATGGTGGGCTGCGGACGACAACCTGTCTCAAGGAAAGCCGTTTTCGCTGCCTCTTCATTCATTGGCCCTCAAGGCCTTCCTCCCTTCCCTTCGCAGTCAGTCGGTTCAGGTTCTAACGGACAACACGACCGCAATGTGGTATATCAACAAGCAGGGAGGTGTAGGGTCGTACCTTCTTTGCAGAGAGGCTCTGCGACTCTGGTCCTTGGCTCGGGCCATCGGCTTTGCGTAATAGCAAACCATCTGGCCGGTGTTCAAAATGTGCGTGCAGCACAGTCTCAGTCGGTTCTTCTCAGACGATCACGAGTGGCGTCTTCATCCGGATCTGGTTCTTCACATCTTTCGGATGTGGGGTTTTCCCCGAATAGACCTATTTGCCTCTCGGGAGAACACAAACTGCCCGTTTGTAGGAAGTTGGCTCTGTATGTACTATTTCAAAGTAAGAAATAGCATGAACAGAGTCCAAGGGTTCCCCTTAGAGGTAAGATAGTGGCAAAAAGAGATAATTATAATGCTCTATTTTGTGGTAGTGGGGTCGAGCAGTAGGCTTATCAGAGGGTAGCGTTAAGCATTTGTTGTACACACACAGGCAATAAATGAGGAACACACACTCAAAGACTCCAGGCCAATAGGTTTTTATATAGAAAAATATATTTTCTTAGTTTATTTTAAGAACCACAGGTTCAAGATTTACAAGTAATACTTCAAATGAAAGATATTTCACTCAGGTATCTTAGGAACTTTGAATCATCACAATAGTATGTTCAGTTGTGGCAAAAATGGCAATAAGCTATTTTAAAAATGGACACTGTGCAAAAATCAACAGTTCCTGGGGGAGGTAAGTATTTGTTAGGTTCACAGGTAAGTAAAGCGCTTACAGGGTTCCAAGTTGGGTCCAAGGTAGCCCACCTTTGGGGGCTCAAGGCAACCCCAAAGTTACCACACCAGCAGCTCAGGGCTGGTCATGTGCAGAGGTCAAAGTGGTGCCCAAAACACATAGGCTTCAATGGAAATAGGGGTGCCCCGGTTCCAGTCTGCCAGCAGGTAAGTACCCGTGACTTCGGAGGGCAGACCAGGGGGTTTTTGTAGGGCACCGGGGGGGACACAAGCAGGCACAGAAGTACACCCTCAGCGGCACAGGGGCAGTCGGGTGTAGAATGCAAACAGGCGTCGGTTTTGCAATAGGATTCAATGGGAGACCCAGGGGTCTCTTTAACGATGCAGGCAGGCAAGAGGGGGGGCTCCTCGGGGTAGCCACCACCTGGGCTAGGAAGAAGGCCTCCTGGGGGTCGCTCCTGCACTGGAGTCTGGTTCCTTCAGGTCCTGGGGGCTGCGGGTGCAGTGTCTTTACCAGGCGTCGGGTTCCTTGAAGCAGGCAGTCGCGGTCAGGGGGAGCCTCTGGATTCCCTCTGCAGGCGTCGCTGTGGGAGCTCAGGGGGGTCAACTCTGGCTACTCACAGGCTCGCAGTCGCCGGGGAGTCCTCCCTGTAGAGTTAGTTTTCCGCAGGTCGAGCCGGGGGCGTCGGGTGCAGAGTGGAAAGTCTCACGCTTGCGGCGGGAAACGTGTGGTCTTTAAAAGTTGCTTCTTTGTTGCAAAGTTGCAGTCTTTGTGGAACAGGGCCGCTGTCCCCAGGAGTTTCTTGGTCCTTTTAGATGCAGGGTAGTCCTCCGAGGATTCAGAGGTCGCTGGACCCTGGGGGACGCGTCGCTGTTGCAGTTTTTCTTGAAGTGGGGAGGCAGGCCGGTAGGGCTGGGGCCAAAGCAGTTGCTGTCTTTGTCTTCTCTGCAGGGTTTCAGGTCAGCAGTCCTTCTTTGTCTTCAGGTTGCAGGAATCTATCTTCCTAGGTTTTGGGGGGCCCTAAATACTCAATTCAGGGGTGTGTTTAGGTCTGGGAGGTTAGTAGCAAATGGGTACTAGCCCTGAGGGTGGCTACACCCTCTTTGTGCCTTCTTCCTGTGGGAAGGGGGGCACATCCCGAATCATATTGGAGGAGTCCTCAAGATGGAGGATTTCTAAAAGTCAGAGTCATCCCAGCTCAGGACACCTTAGGGGCTGTCCTGACTGGGGAGTGACTCCTCCTTGTTTTTCTCATTATCTCCTCCAGCCTTTCCGCCAAAAGTGGGGGCAGAAGCCAGAGGGGCGGGCATCTCCACTAGCTGGGATGCCCTGTGGCACTGTAACAAAGGGTCCGAGCCTTTGAGGCTCATCGCCAGGTGTTACAGTTCCTGCAGGGGGAGGTGAGAAGCACCTCCACCCACTACAGGCTTTGTTCCTGGCCACAGAGTGACAAAGGCACTCTCCCCATGTGGCCAGCAACATGTCTGGTGTGTGGCAGGCTGGCAAAACTAGTCAGCCCACACTGGAAGTCGAGTATGTTTTCAGGGGGCATCTCTAAGATGCCCTCTGGGTGTATTTTTACAATAAAGTGCACACTGGCATCAGTGTGCATTTGTGCTGAGACGTTTGATACCAAACTTCACAGTTTTCAGTGTAGCCATTATGGTGCTGTGGAGTTCGTGATTGACAGACTCCCAGACCATATACTCTTATGGCTACCCTGCACTTACAATGTCTAAGGTTTTGCTTAGACACTGTAGGGGCATAGTGCTATGCCCACACCTGTGGTATAGTGCACCCTGCCTTAGGGCTGTAAGGCCTGCTAGAGGGGTGACTTACCTATGCCATAGGCAGTGTGAGGTTGGCATGGCACCCTGAGGGGAGTGCCATGTCGACTTAGTCATTTATTCCCCACCCGTACACTCAAGCTGGCAAGCAGTGTGTCTGTGCTGAGTGAGGGGTCCCTAGGGTGGCATAAGACATGCTGCAGCCCTTAGAGACCTTCCCTGGCATCAGGGCACTTGGTACCAGTTACATCTTACCTGAATGCCAGGGTGTGCCAATTGTGGAGACGAAGGTACAGCTTTAGGGAAAGAACACTGGTGCTGGGGCCTGGTTAGCAGGCCTCAGCACACTTTCAAATCATAACTTGGCATCAGCAAAGGCAAAAAGTCAGGGGGTAACCCTGCCAAGGAGGCATTTCCTTACACTGTTGTTCTGCAGCCTTCAGTATCCAACGCAAGAAGCGTTGGAGGACGCATTTCAGATGTCCTGGTGCGACCAGTTGCTTTACGCGTTTTCCCCCCATACCCTTGATTCTTCGGGTTCTGAGGAAGATTTGCCAAGACCGGGCCCAACTCATCCTAATAGCTCCGGATTGGCCACGAAGGGTGTGGTACACAGACCTACTCCAACTCTCGCTGTGCCCTCCGCTCCGTCTCCCTCTGAGGGCAAACCTTTTCTCGCAGTCGCAGGGGCAGGTTCTACCTGTGGATACATCACTGTCCCTCCCGCCTCCCTGTTGTCTGTCTGGTCATACCGGGATCGGCTTGGTTGTGCATTTCTATGTTTTAATTTTGTATATTTGTATATATGTACATACATAAATAGTTGCATTTCGGTTATTTGCAAGTTCTTAAGTTTGTTCATGATGGTGTACATCTTTTACGAAGGACTATTGGTATTGTTTCTGTTATTCACGTTTGCGTTTTCTGAAAAGGTTTATTGGTTATGATCATGAAGTGTTTGGATTATCGATGTTTATCTATTTGTCTCAAAGGCACGTCAAAAATGGCGTAAACTGACGTTGGCACGCCGGCGAGGGCCTCTTATTGCCACGATGACAACAGGCAGAGCCGGGCAATTGTGACGTCCTCGCCGAAGTGCAGAGCTAGAGAGAAGTTTCCGTCGAATGCTACGCATGGGGAGAATTCATTAGGTGAGGAATCCACAGGTAGCCAGTGTATCCACCAGAAAAAGCGTTACTGAAGGTAAGTAACTTGCTCTTTTAGTAACTCTGAGTATTGTGTTTTCTTATAATATAGTGCTATATGATAAAAGTGGTATAGTAGGAGCTTTGCATGTCTCCTAGTTCAGCCTAAGCTGCTCTGCTATAGCTACCTCTATCAGCCTAAGCTTCTAGAACACCTCTAGTCTACTAATAAGGGATAACTGAACCTGGCACAAGGTGTAAGTACCACAAGGTACCCACTATAAGCCAGGCCAGCCTCCTACAAACGTACAGGCTAAAGTGGAAAAGATTCTGTTCTTGGTGCAATCAGAATAACGTTCACCTGTTTAAGGCTTCTCATGAACAGATTGTAGGAAAGTACCATCTTGCCTGGCATGTTACCCCCATATTTCACTGTATATATGTTGTTTTAGTCTATGTGTCACTGGGACCCTGCCAGGCATGGCCGCAGTGCTCATAAGTATGTGCCCTGTATGTGTTCCCTGTGTGATGCCTAACTGTTTCACTGAGGCTCTGCTAACCAGAACCTCAGTGGTTATGCTCTCTCTGCTTTCCAAATTTGTCACTAACAGGCTAGTGACTAATGTTACCAATTCACATTGGCACACTGGTACACCCATATAATTCCCTAGTATATGGTACTGAGGTACCCAGGGTACTGGGGTTCCAGGAGATCCCTATGGGCTGCAGCATTTCTTTTGCCACCCATAGGGAGCTCAGACAATTCTTACACAGGCCTGCCAGTGCAGCCTGAGTGAAATAACGTCCACGTTATTTCACAGCCATTTATCACTGCACTTAAGTGACTTATAAGTCACCTATATGTCTAACCTTCACCTGGTGAAGGTTGGGTGCAAAGTTACTTAGTGTGTGGGCACCCTGACACTAGCCAAGGTGCCCCCACATCGTTCAGGGCAAATTCCCCGGACTTTGTGAGTGCGGGGACACCATTACACGCGTGCACTGTACATAGACACTACCTATGTACAGCGTCACAATGGTAACTCCGAACATGGCCTTGTAATATGACTAAGATCATGGAATTGTCACCCCAATGCCATTCTGGCATTGGGGTGACAATTACATGATTCCCCCGAGTCTCTAGCACAGAACCCGGGTACTGCCAAACTGCCTTTCCGGGGTCTCCACAGCAGTTGCTGCTGCTGCCAACCCCTCAGACAGGTTTCTGCCCTCCTGGGGTCCAAGCAGCCCTGGCCCAGGAAGGCAGAACAAAGGACTTCCTCTGAGAGAGGGTGTAACACCCTCTCCCTTTAGAAATAGGTGTGAGGGCTGGGGAGGAGTAGCCTCCCCCAGCCTCTGGAAATGCTTTGATGGGCACAGATGGTGCCCATCTCTGCATAAGCTAGTCTACACCGGTTCAGGGATCCCCCAGCCCTGCTCTGGCGCGAAACTGGACAAAGGAAAGGGGAGTGACCACTCCCCTGACTTGCACCTCCCAGGGGAGGTGCCCAGAGCTCCTCCAGTGTGTCCCAGACCTCTGCCATCTTGGAAACAGAGGTGTCTGTGGCACACTGGACTGCTCTGAGTGGCCAGTGCCAGCAGGTGACATCAGAGGCTCCTTCTGATAGGCTCTTACCTCTCTTGGTAGCCAATCCTCCTTCCTAGGTAGCCAAACCTCCTTTTCTGGCTATTTAGGATCTCTGCTTTGGGGATCTCACCAGATAACGAATGCAAGAGCTCATCAGAGTTCCTCTGCATCTCCCTCTTCACCTTCTGCCAAAGGATCGACCGCTGAGTGCTCAGGACGCCTGCAAAACCGCAACAAAGTAGCAAGACGACTACTAGCAACCTTGTATTGCTTCATCCTGCCGGCCTTCTCGACTGTTTCCAGGTGGTGCATGCTCTGGGGGTAGCCTGCCTCCTCTCTGCACCAGGAGCTCTGAAGAAATCTCCCGTGGGTCGACGGAATCTTCCCCCTGCAACTGTAGGCACCAAAAGACTGCATCACTGGTCCTCTGGGTCTCCTCTCATCCTGACAAGCGTGGTCCCTGGAACTCAGCAACTCTGTCCAAGTGACTCCCACAGTCCAGTGAGTCTTCAGTCCAAGTTTGGTGGAGGTAAGTCCTTACCTCCCCACGCTAGACTGCATTGCTGGGTACCGCGTGATTTGCAGCTGCTCCGGCTCCTGTGCACTCTTTTAGGATTTCCTTTGTGCACAGCCAAGCCTGGGTCCCTGACACTCTAACCTGCAGTGCACAACCTTCTGAGTTGTCCTCCGGCGTCGTGGGACTCCCTTTTGTGACTTTGCGTGGACTCCGGTTCACTCTTCTTCCAAGTGCCTTTTCAGGTACTTCTGCTGGTGCTGCCTGCTTCTGTGAGGGCTCCCTGATTTGCTGGGCGCCCCCTCTGTCTCCTCCTCCAAGTGGCGACATCCTGGTCCCTCCTGGGCCACAGCAGCACCCAAAAACCTCTACCGCGACCCTTGCAGCTAGCAAGGCTTGTTTGTGGTCTTTCTGCGTGGGAACACCTCTGCAGGCTTCATCGCGACGTGGGACATCCATCCTTCAAAGGGGAAGTTCCTAGTCCTCTTCTTTCTTGCAGAACTTCAAGCTTCTTCCAACAGGTGGCAGCTTCCTTGCACCCTCAGCTGGCATTTCCTGGGCTCCTGCCCACTCTCGACACTGTCGCCACTCTTGGACTTGGTCCCCTTGTCTTATAGGTACTCAGGTCCGGAAATCCACTGTTGTTGCATTGCTGGTGTTTTTTCTTCCTGCAGAATACCCCTATCACGACTTCTGTGCTCTCTGGGGGTAGTAGGTGCGATTTACACCTACCTTTCAGGGTCTTGGGGTGGGCTATTTTTCTAACCCTCACTGTTTTCTTACAGTCCCAGCGACCCTCTACAAGCTCAATAGGTTTGGGGGCCATTTGTGGTTCGCATTCCACTTTTGGAGTATATGGTTTGTGTTGCCCCTATACCTATGTGCTCCTATTGCATTCTACTGTAACTTTACACTGCTTGCATTACCTTCCTTGCTATTACCTGCATAATTTTGGTTTGTGTACATATATCTTGTGTATATAACGTATCCTCATACTGAGGGTACTCACTGAGATACTTTTGGAATATTGTCATAAAAATAAAGTACCTTTATTTTTGGTACTTCTGTGTATTGTGTTTTCTTATGATATTGTGTATATGACACCAGTGGTATAGTAGGAGCTTTACATGTCTACTAGTTCAGCCTAAGCTGCTTTGCCATAGCTACCTTCTATCAGCCTAAGCTGCTAGAAACACCTCTTCTACACTAATAAGGGATAACTGGACCTGGCACAAGGTGTAAGTACCTCTGGTACCCACTACAAGCCAGGCCAGCCTCCTACAGACATCATGCCCTATCTTCTTTCCACTAGCCAAGTCAGGTCTTGTTCATGCATCAACTAAGGTTCACCTCACCGCAGTCTGAAGGTACAGACGTTATACTCAAAATACATCTCTCTGCTCCATAAGAATCATTAACCAATTCATGAAAGGGCTATTCAGAAATTTCCCACTGGTGTGAGCACCTCCCTGGAATGGTATCTCAAAGTTATCCTCTCTCAATTAATGAAATCTCCTTTCGAACCAATTCATAAAGACTGAACTGAAGTTCCTCACATGAAGGGTTGCTATACTACTCACTCACATCCACCAGAAGAGTCATTGAGATACAGGCTTTCGCGATCCTAGAGCCCCTTCTAAGCTTCACATACAAATTTGTCCTTCTTAGAACAAATCTGAAGTTAATTTGAAAGGTTCCGTCCTAATTTCACCTCAATGAACCTATCATACTTTGGACATTTTTTCCCAATCCTATCACACCGGTTGAAAAGACTCTCCACACTTTAGACATCAAATGGTGCCTGAAAGTCTGCCTCCACTATACTAAACAGATTTCCAAAATGGATCAATTGCTTTTCTTCTACAGTCAAGGTGTCACAGGACTGCAGTGACAAAAGCCCCAATAGCACAGTGGATCTCAGCAGCAATTCAGTTTTGCCACTCTAAGGGTGGCAAACCCCTGATGAGAAAACCTAAGGCGCATTCCACTAGAGCAGTATCCACTTCAGTTGCACATTTCGCAGACATTCCACTTGAGAAAATATGCCGAGCTGCCACATCGAAGAGTACCCACTCGTTCATGCAGCACTACTGCCTAGAGTCAACACCACGCACTGACTCAGCCGTGGGACAGGCTGTGTACACCATGGTACAGGCTGTGAACACCATGTATTCCAAAAAGGTGAACCTGTTTAAATAGAGGTGTTTGTTCATATTAATTCAAATGCTTTTCAGTCAGCTGTATATTATTGCTTTCTTGGTCTGTTAACATTTATTGTTCAGATATGACTGCTTACAATTTCAAATGTATGTCTAGATACAGATAAATGGGTATATTGATCTGGCTATTATGAAAATGTTTTGTTTTCCCACCATCCTCTTAGGGTACTGCTTGCTATTCTGATTCAAGCATGTGAATTTATGAAAGACCCAATACTGGATATGAAAATTAGTTACTTACTTGTAACTGCAGTTATCCAGTATTGGTAACTTTCATAGATTCACATGCAACCCACCTTCCTTCCCTGAGAGGGTGTCATTCCCACTTGTGCTTGAAAATCTGAAGAAATCACCCTCTAGACTGTTCTAGAGGGTACTAGCATCTGATTGGTCATAGTTTCAAGTTTTTCAAAAGGAAATAAACTATTAAACTGATGGCCTACTGCCTTTATTGCCTATTGTAATTCTTGCATACTGCTTTATTATGGTACCATGGATCTCCCACATTGACGACGGGGAATTATTCCGGAAGCATGTGAATCTACCAACAATACCAATACTGGATAACTGCAGTTACAGGTAAGTAACTCATTTACTTCTTCATCTGGAAATCCTGTCTCTGTTACACAGAACAGGAGAATGGAGAGGGCTGTCGCTCCCATTATATCTTGTGCCCAATGAGAATGGTGGGCTTTGTCCCATCTTCAACCTCAGGGTCTTGAGTACATTTCTCTTCAAAGAGGAATGCAAGATGGTGGCCATAATACTTGTCCTTTTGGCTCTGAAACTAGGAAACTGGATGGAGATTTACTTTCCCATACCAATCCTACAGGAAGCATCTGTGCTTTGTGGTAGGTCCCACCAACTGCCAATTCAAGGTCCTCCCTTTTGGTTTGATGTCAAGGCCTCCAGTCTTTAAAAGGGTGATGGTGGTGGTCTGAGTACACCTGTGCAGACTGGGGCTTTCAGTTTTCATGTGCCTTGACGATTAGTTGCTGTAGACGGACTCACTGCCGCTGGTGCCAGGCCATCTGAATGCCACAGCAGCCCTTTTATTGAAGTTGGGGGTTTCTATGTGTCTGTCCAAATTTCATCTCACAGTGGCCTCTGTTCATTGATGAAGTGTTGGACACATCTGTCAAGATCTTCTCTCTTTCCCAGAAGATTCAGGACATTTGGATATGATTTTGATATTTTGGAAGGAGGCTATGCTCCAACCTTTACAGTCCTCCTTCTGGACCTTTTTGCTGTTTACATCCTTCAAGTCCTTCACTTCCGCCTGCACTCCAGTGGTGCCTTTGCTTTCATTGGTTTTAATATGGAGGTGCTTCGGTGGCACTGTCAAGATCTTCCTGGAAGGGGCAACAGATATTTGATAATGAGCGGTGGGGGAACCTGGGGTGTGCTTCCTGAGACTTTCCCGTGCAGTACCCATTCTCTCCTATTCCTCTGATTAGCTGGGTACTGAAGATCAAGCTTGGGTGATTCTGATCAGCCCTAACTGGGTGACATGTGCTTTTTGTGAACCCAGCAAGGTTTTGCACTGGCCTCAGTTGAGGTTGTTTTGTCAACTTTTCCCTGCTTACCAGACAAACCTTCATTGTGCAAGTCTGCAATTGCTATGAGATTTCTCAAGCGGGTATCTTATGTTTCCTCCCATCTCAAATTATTATGTGCCTCAGTTGGAGCTTAACTTAATTCTCTTGTTAATGATAGGAGCTCAGTTTGGTCCATGCATAGCTGGCAAATGTGGCTGCTACCGATAAAAACTTCCTTGATAGCCATCACATCAACTTGGTGTATTAGCGAGCTGCAGGCTTTGTGTTTCAGTCCACCATTCAGACCTATTTTTTCAGATAAGTTAGTTTTGAGAATAAAAGGTTAACTTCTTCTCTAGGTGGTGTCTCTATTTCACATTGGCCATTCTGCTACCCTACTAGGCTTTTCCTCCACCTCCTCTTACTAGAGAATAGAAACTCCAAAGCTTTGGTTCACTTAAGGTGGACAACTATTACATAGACGGGACACGGGAATTACAGTCTGATGGCTCGCTCTTCAGACAGAGTTGGTGCCAAAAAGGGCAAGACTGTCCAAGTTGATTATGTTATGCCCCTGCCAAAAGGGTAGCTGGGATTTTCCACCAGTGCAAAAACAACTTCTTCAGCCTTATCCATGGATGTCCCTATCTCTGGCATATGTTGGACAATATTGTGGGCTTCGATCCACACATTTGCGAAGCATTCTAATAGATCCTTCTAGTCACAGGTTCCCCACCTTAGCATATACCCAGGGGCCAGACAGGATATGAAGACTTTTTTTTATTTCAGTGCTCGTCAGTGCCGCAGTAGCGTAATGCAGCTCTGTTTTGGCTACATACCTCCTCTGAAGTGGCAGCATTGAGCTGCATGTAAGCGCCACTCCTGCATGCTGACATCAGTTCCTTTCTTTGTGTCTTCTGGTGCAGATCCAGAGCTCCACTCCTTATTTTTGGCAGTTTTCCAGTGACTTGCAAAATAATTTTACGGTGTTAGGAAACAATGTCCCCACCAAAATTGACTGGGTTTAAGCTTTGCTGCAACTGCAGGAAGTAAGTGCCGGGCACAGATGCACCCAGGGTGCCTTTGGTGTCTGGGCTTGGTTCACATCTCTTAAGTGATGCGATAAGTGTGCCTTCATACACCTGAAAGTGTTCTGAGACCAGGAGGTAAAGTTATGTCACCAAACACAAGAAATTACAGTCTTCACCTAGGTCCAGCTCCTAGTTGTAGGCATGGACTCTTTTCTGTTGCCGGATCCACTCCCACTGCCGTTCAACTTTGCGCTCGAAGTCATCAGGTAAATTTAAGTACAACTGCAAGCCTAAAGAGAAGTGGTGCTTTAAGTAAGGGTAATGGATGGAAGCACTGTCAGCCCTAAAAGAAGCAGCTACACGATCCGAATTTAGGCTAATCCACCTGCAGATTCTGCACTACGCATACTATGCCCATATCTTGCTGGTTAAAATGGGGAGGGCAGGGGATGCAAATTGGCGAAATGACGGTGAGCAAACATGCACATTCTTGCACATCTTCTGGGACTGCCCGGCATTAGAAAATTACTGGGTGGAAGTGCAAGACTGCCTGGAAGAAGTGGGAGGTGAGGGCATGAATGTCTCGGTAAAACAGTGTATATTAAATGTTTGGAGTGAGTTGGATTTTGGCAAAGCTCAGCGGCTATGGATGGCACTGGGACTAGTGGTGCCCAAAAGGAACATTGCAAAATTGTGGGGATTGGGCCAATCTCTGGATTGAGAGTCCTGGAAACTTGATATGGACTGGTGTGTGATAACAGAGCGAGTGGTGTACGAAGGCAGAGGTTGCCCCAGAAAACAGGGGAAAACTTTAAACAACTGGAACACCTACAGAGGCCATATATATGTGGGACTCCACACTGACTTGAAGAAGCAAGCTATCCCAAGACTTATCAAAAAAACGATTGAGAGGTGATGGGGTGAGGCTGTTCAGTGATGATGTATACTTTGTTGTTATTGACTTGGCAGACCGTGGTTGCATTTATAACGTTAATAAAAAGAACTGATTAAAAAAAAAGAAGAGAAGTAGGACTCTACTCCTTCCCATCACTCTTACTCCAAAGAGAAGACACAAGGGTGTTAGTGTCAGTCACACTCATATATCTCCAGGCACGGAGCCAATTCTGCAGTTGGTCCTGACACATCTCTAATTTTCCAGGCTGTCGACAACTGCACTACAACGCAACACCTTCAAAGAGACTATGCTTCAAATTTTTAGTGTGCTTCTGGCTTCCCCTCAAGAGAACTTTGTGTGGTATGGAACCACAAAGGTCTCCAGTCGGGTTTACCACAAGCGGGTCCCTCCACAATGGCATCTGTGACCTCAGAAGACTACTACTCTGACCTCAAGATCCATGCCTGTAATCCTGAAGCCGGTTCTGCTGCCACCGGCAGTGAAGGATGACCCCAGTGCAGACACCAATGTCCGACCCCGAACCAACGTCATCCAAGCTCGAACGATATTGCACTATCAGATTATAAACGTGCAGCCAGTCGTCTTGCAGCCTAAACCTGTGCCTATTCCACTCCGCAGCTACCAGCTGTGGATCCATTATCTTTTTAGTTTTTACTCTGATCTTATGTCACAGCACTGTGTGTCCCAATATGTGGATGATCTTAATGGTTTACTTCTCCCTAATTATACTGCTGATGCTTTATACCTTACAGAATGCCAGTCGACTGGCTACCTCTCGTGAGATGAAGCTTTGCTCACGAAACGTACACCCGTACCTATTTGCCATGGTGGTTTGGAGGGCAGCTGAGGCACTACAATTACACCCTCTGTTTAGACAGAAACAAATGTTAGGATACTGTTTTGTAGCCTTGGCTGGCAATATCCGAGCTCTTGCATCCCCTTAATGATGCCCTCACTGACATTCTGACAACTTTGACAAAACCATGTCCTTGACCACATGTGACCAAGCAAGTGGCCTAATGTCATAGACCGGCACCTTGTGACTCAGGTTTTTCTACCAAGCACCCCCCACTCCAGAGAGCCTTTCTGTGCAGCCCTTAATCAATATAGTGAATACAAACTCATTTCTAACCACTCCTCCAGATAGGGAATCCAAGAGGATTGATGCTTTTGACAGGGTCACATTTTCTTCTGCAGATCTGGCACTGCTGCCCGTAAATTCAGTTTGGGACATGGTCAGCGAGATCTTGATTGTGGTTCCAGATCATCTTAGGGCTTCTGCAGCCCAGACGATGGATGAGGGGCAATAAGTGGACACGTGTTATCCTTGCAGACCTGGATACCACAGATAGCTTGGGTAGCAAAATAGGTACCAGTGTAATTCTTCATAGACACAAATGGATGTCATCCTCTGGATTCTTCATAAATGTACATGCCTCCCTAATGAATATGCCCTATGGTGGACTGTGCCTCTTCAAAAGAAAACCAGACTGTGCTTTGGAATCTCTTAAAGACAGCAGTGCAAAAGAACTTCACTTCATGGGGCTATTAAACCGTCTGCATCAGTTCCCTGAAATATAGAGGCTGTTCCAGAGAGCAGGCATATAAGTAGTAACAGCTTTACCAGCCAGTGAGGCACGTGACATCCCAGTCCTTTTAAGGTTGTGGACCCAGGTTTGGCATGCAGTGCGTGGGCCAGCAAGGGCATCAGTCTTCTGGGTCGGCCTCCCCTGCTACAACAATGAATAAACTATTTTAGCTTTAGTGGTGCATGCCCAAGCAGTGGGATGGGGGCTGAATTTAACATTTGCTCCCTTGTTTCAATCCATCACATGTGAATGATGCGTCTTATAGATTGTTCAAAATAGCTGTGTCTTCCTTTTCTCTCCGACCCGCCCACTATTCCTCCCCCATCATAATGAATTAGTATCTGTCCATCCTGGTATAGGAATTGTACCTGTTGCTCTCCAAGGGTGCCATCTTGAAAGTACAAAACTCCGAACGAGGTATGATTGCTACTTTTGCTTTTTCTTCATCTCAAAGAGGAGAGGGGCCTCAGTTTTATTCGGAGTCCAAGCCTTGAATGCCTTCTTCCGGAGGGACGCATTCAGAATGGAAGGTCTTACCCAAATCTGGTCTGCTTTGGGTCTGGGTGACTTGATCTTTTCCTTGCACTTGTAGGATGCTGATTTTCGTATACCTGTCCTGCAGTCGCAGAGGGGTTTCTGCAGTTCAGGGTATGCCAGGAGCATTTTCAGTATGCCGTGCCACCTTTCAGCCTCTCCAGTGCCCTTTGGGCGTTTAGAAAAGCAATGGCATTGTCGCTACCTATCTTCGGAATTTTGGAGTATTTGTATTTCGTCAAGTGGCTGATTAAGGTGCGCTCCCTGCTTTAAGTGGTGAACCACCTCCGGACGACGGCGGCATTCTTGTCATTGTTGATGTTCGTTATAAATGTGCCGAAGTCCAACCTCATTCCTTCACACAGGCTTCGATTCATTGGGGTGATCCTGGACACAGTGGAGTTCAGGGCTTTTCCTCTGCAGATAGCAATCCAGGATATTCATGCTACAATCTTAAAGTTTCAGGCTCTGCCTTGGATCACAGTGAAGAGCGTCTCTGAGGCTTATTGGCCTTGTGACCACGTGCACCCTCCATGAGAACCATGCTAGGTGGCATAAGCGTTATCTCCAGTAGAACTAGATGTTCAGTAGGCCCGACATCAAGGAAACATTCTGGCACCACCCATGTCTCGAAGGAGATGGCTTGAGATGTGCAGTATTAGTTGCTCAAGTGAAATTGGTCCAGTAGCAGGACCATCTCTCTCCCCGCCCAGAGTTGACATGGGTGACAGATTCATCACTGCTGGGCTACAGAGGTTGAGTGAGGTTGAGGTCAGAGACCTCTGGTTTCTGAAGGACAGAAGATTCCACATCAATCTGCTTGAGCTGCAGGCCAGTTGTCTTGCTCTGAAGGCTTTTGCCACAGGTTAGTGGGAGACTGATGCAGATTCTCACAGCCAACGTGACCTTCATGAGGTATTTACACAAGTTAGAACAAATTTGACGTTCACATAACTGGCTACAGGCTGTTAAGATTAACATTTGGACACAGGTGAAAAGCAACCAATCTTTTTACTTAATGTATATATCAGCATGAGCTCCAGAGCCATGGTGATTGCAACAAAGCTTCTAGAAGAAGCTTTAACAAAACTGGTGACCGAGAACAATGCACATTATCTAATTTTAGCAGGATATCTTAATTCAAACATAGAAAAGAAAGGTACCAATGGCATAACTAATTGCACCTCCCATAGGTGTCCAACAGTACATAAGTGGCTACTCTATATTTCAAAATATTCACCCAGGTGCTAGATGGTTGTCGACCCTGCTACCTACAAGTAGAATTATGTATTTGTAAACGCATAATAAATTCAAAACATTACAACCATAGCACTCTCATATTCAAGAACATGTAGCACAAATTCTAGAATATAAGTCTTTCAGACCAGTCCGTCTTGCGTTGCCAGGTCTTTCATATACATTTTCCATTGCAGATGTTCGAAGAGCCAGCACGTGTTTCGTCACGAAGGTGACTTTATCAAGGCTGTGGAATGTATGCATCATCATATATAAGAATGAAAATTATATACAGGACGGACACTGGCTTCGTGTGAATTTGACTTCCTAGTGATAATTGCTAATTTGCCTCCACCAAACGTGATAAAAGACATGTATAAAGACGCAGGTAATATATAAGAAAAGAAAAAGTAGTAAAAATAGGTGTAGCGTATGTCCCCTATACGTATATTTTAATGTGAACGATATAGTACATGCACAGAGAAATATAGTTATAAGTTAGAATGCAGTGGTCCATTGGGTATCCAAAAACGGAGAGTAATTACGAAGAACATTTCGATATGTGCGCGTTCCTTGAATAGTAGTGCTCCTTAGAACCCGTTAGTGAGTAAAGAGAAAGAAAATTAGAGTCTAATAATGGTACTATACTGACCAATAAGTGTTCCAAAAAAATATAATGGAAAACCTGTAAAAATTCTAAGCTGGCTCATTGCTGTATAACGAATCCAGTCAGTAAATAGTGTACTCCAAGGAATAAGCCAGTATAATGGTCAGTGCCAAGTATAATAAGGAGATATGTCCTCGATGTGTTATATTAAAAAGATTATTATAGCAAATAAATCACTATGCAGAGAATACTGTAAACTAAAAAGAGACATTACAAATACAACTCAGCAGGAGAAAGTAAGAGCTATGTGCCAGAACTACAAGCAAGCCGTGTGGAGTGCTAAAATAAGATCACTCTGAAAAAGTTTGACGTAAGGTGCTCCATAGATGCAAAGCAAACAACCCTAAATCTTTTTGGAAAATTATAAAGGAAATTTACAAGGACCTAGCATCCTCTTACAACACAAATATTCCAGAGGAATCATGGATCCAGCACTTGAGGAAGCAGAATTCCATTATAGAATTAACACAAGACACCAAAAAAGTACTTGGCATTGAGCTATAGAGCAGCACAGGGAATTCATTACAGTCAATTATGCTACTGCGAAAAAAGCATGCACATGAAGTTTATAGTCCGATAGGCATTGTTTCAGGATACGCCAACGAGATCATTAGGCAGAACAAGGAAGACGGTGCCCTGAGTTCCATCGCTCTGCCCGTGCCCTCTTGAAGTCCAACATAGAATATTGGGCAAAAAATATTAATAGCTTGTGTAATTCATTGCTTGAGAACCAGATGATTCCTGTACATGGCATGGTTCAATAATACTCCCAATCTATAACGGCACGATAGGAGCAACCCCAGCAATTACCGACTAGTAGCCATATTAGAACTCTGCTCCAAATACTTTGCATGCCTAGTACTGCAAGACCTAGCAACTTGGGATAAATGTCTGGGCCTTTTAATTCAAAGAATCATTCAAGTTTTCGCACAGGGCAGGGCACATTGTCAAATCTTACTGCTCTTAACATCTGTATGAGATCCACCTTTGCCTTTAAAATTAAGCTTTATGTGTGTATCGTCAAACTTAAGGCAGCTTTCCCCATGTGATCTATTATGGCAGAAATTAACTTGGGATCCCAACCAATATTCTAAGAGCAATTCAACTCTGGCACACAGACATATAAAGCTGCGAGACTGCACCATGCTCTCACAGCAGATATATACTACAATGCGCTTGAAACATGACTGTGTTCTACCTCTGTTGTTGTTCAATATCTACATCTCAAATTTATCACATGCTTTAAACTCTTTAAATGCTCATCCCCCCAAAACTTGATGGTCAATCTATGAAATCTGTATGCTAAGGATTTGTTATTACCGAGCCTGACACTGGTAGAGTTGCAGTGCCTTTTCAGTAGTCTCTTTATCTGTACAAAGTAGAATGAATTAGAAGTGAACCTTACCAAAACTAAAGTGTGAATTTAACAAAGAAAATTAGAACTCCGGGTGTCTGGACTATCAGTGGTTCCCACCTTGTGTGCACCATCCAAAACAAGTATTTTGGAGAGGTGTTTGCCTCCCTAGGCTCTTTTGCCCCTCATATGGAGAGCATGAAAATAGTCTTAAAACCTCAGCCTTATTTTGATTACGGGTCCCTCTTTCTTTTGAGGTTAATGTTTTCACTCTTTGACCAGGACTTTGGATTTTTTGGTGTTTGCCTATAGGGCGTTCCTTCTGTTGTATACATGAAGTATTCCCAAAGCTCTTGTCATGCAAATACGAGTGTGGTCCAATAACGCCAGATCAACCGCATATTGAATTATGGGAAGTTTGAAATGCACTAATTTTGGTGGAAAGATAAGCCCCTTAAACAACTCTGCCTCTAAATCAGCAGTGTATAAATTGAAGAGAGTTGGAACGATAACACAGCCCTGCTTTGAACCTTGTTGGTATACATTTTCCCGGTAGCATGATTGTCTGTGATCCTAATTCACACCCATGTGTTGGTGTACAAACCTGTAATTGCTGCCAGAAGTTGCTTTGGAATACTACACTGCAAGTTTGGACTAAAGAATGTGCCAATCAATTCCACTGAACGCAGTACTATAGTTAATAAAGCAAGCATATAGAGGGGTCACACTCACTTCACTGGCAATCCTCCGAGAGGGCGATCACATTATCCATGGTCAAAGAAATGGGCCTGAATCCTGTCTGATAATACGGGATGATGTTGCTCTCGTTGATCCAGGACTTGTGCTCATGCAATAGCACCTTCGCAAAAGCTGCTTGTAGGAAGTTGGCTCTGTATATACTATCTCTAAATATCTAAATGAGAGATAGTGTGCACAGAGTCCAAGGGTTCCACTTAGAGGTTGATAGTGGCAAAATTAGATAATACTAATGCTCTATTTTGTGGTAGTGTGGTCACGCAGTAGGCTTATCTGAGGGTAGTGTTAAGCATTTGTTGCACACACACAGGCAATAAACGAGGAACACACAATCAAAAGACAATTCCAGGCCAATAGGTTTTATATAGAAAAATATATTTTCTTAATTTATTTTAGAACCACAAGATTCAAGATTTGAGGTAAGTATATAAAATGCAAGGTACTTAACAAAGGTAAGTATAGAACTTTGATTTAAAACATAAGTACACACAGTTTTGGTCAAAATGGCAATGCACCAGTGCAAAAATCAACACTTCCTGGGGGAGGTAAGTTTGGTTAGGTTTCTCAGGTAAGTAAAGCACTTACACAGCAGTCTCCTGGGCATAGGCAGCCCACCGTTGGGGGTTCAAGGCAACCCCAAACACCCAGCACCAGCAAAACGGGCCGGTCAGGTGCAGAGGTCAAAGGCGGGACCAAAACACATAGACGCCGATGAAGAACAGGGGTGCTCTGGTCCTAGTCTGCTTACAGGTAAGTACCTGCGTCCTCGGGGAGCAGACCAGGGAGGTTTTGTAGAGCACTGGGGGGGGGGGGGGACACAAGCCCACAAAACACACCCTCAGCGGCACTGGGGCGGCCGGTTGCAGTAGGCAAAGTATGCGTCAGGTTTGCTATAAAAAGCAATGGAGGGACCCGATGCAGGCAGGGCACAGGGCTTCTCGGGCCAGCCACCGACTGGGCTAGGATGAGGGCTGCCTGCTGGTCACACCTGCACCTGTAGGTGGTTCCTTTCGGTCCTGGGGGCTGTGGGTGCAGTGCTTGGTCCAGGCGTCTGGTTCCTTTTTTACCAGGCAGTCTCGGTCAGGGGAGGGCCTCTGGATCCTCTCTGCAGGCATCGCTGTGGGGGTGCATGGGGGTCGACTCAGGGTGTCCACGTCGTTTGAGTCGCCTGGGAGTCCTCTCTGCGGTGTTTGTTGTCCTGGACTCGAGCAGGGGGCGTCGGTGCAGTGTGTGAAGACTCGCACTTCTGGCGGAAAGTGAGAGTCTCTTTAAAAGTTGTTTCAAAGTTGCAAAATTGTTGCAGTTTCTGAACAGTGCTGCTGTTCTCGGGAGTTTCTTGGTCCTTTAGGTGCAGGGCAGTCCTCTGAGTCCTCAGAGGTCTCTGGACCCGCTGGATGCGTTGCTGTGCAGGTTCTATGAGTCTGGAGACAGGCCTGTAGGGCTGGGGCCAAGTCTGCTGTCGTCTCCGTCGTCTCTACGGGGCTTTCAGGTCAGCAGTCCTTCTTTCTTCAGGTTGCAGGAATCTGATTTCCTGGGTTCAGGGTCGCCCCTAAATACTCACTTTAGGGGTGTGTTTAGGTCTATGTCCTTGAGGGTGGCTCCACCCTCCTTGTGCCTCCTCCCTGTGTGGTGGGTGGCACATCCCTAATCCTATTGGGGGAATCTTCCAAAACAAGATGGAGGATTTCTTAAGGCAGGGGTTACCTCAGCTCAGGACACCTTAGGGGCTGTCCTGACTGATGGGTGACTCTTCCTTGTTTTTCTCATTATCTCCTCTGGACTTGCCGCCAAAAGTGGGGGCTGTGTCCAGGGGAGGGGCATCTCCACTAGCTGGAATGCCCTGGGCCATTGTAACATGAAGCCTGAGCCTTTGAGGCTCACTGCTAGGTGTTACAGTTCCTGCAGGGGGGAGGTGTTGAGCAACTCCTCCCAGTGCATGCTTTGTTTCTGGCCTCGGAGAGCACAGTCTCTCACCCCAGGGGGTCAGAAACTCGTCTCAGTGGCAGGCTGGTACAGACCAGTCAGTCCTGCACTGAAGGATTGGGTAAAATATAGGGGGTATCTCTAAGATGCCCTCTGTGTGCATTTTGTAATAAATCCAACACTGGCATCAGTGTGGGTTTATTATTCTGAGAAGTTTGATACCAAACTTCCCAGTATTCAGTGTAGTCATTATGGAGCTGTGGAGTTCGTTTTGACAAACTCCTAGGCCATATACTTACTATGGCCACACTGTCCTTACAATGTTTAAGAATGGACTTAGACGCTGTAGGGGCATATTGCTCATGCAGCTATGCCCTCACCTGTGGTATTGTGCACCCTGCCTCAGGGCTGTAAGGCCTGCTAGAGGGGTGACTTACCTATGCCACAGGCAGTATTTTGTGGGCATGGCATCGTGAGGGGGATGCCATGTCGACTTTGCCTTTTTCTCCTCACCAACACACACATTCTGCAATGGCAGTGTGTATGTGTTAGGTGAGGGGTCCATTAGGGTGGCACAACACATGCTGCAGCCCTTGGGGACTTTCCCTGGTCCAAGGGCCCTTGGTACCACTGGTACCTTTTACAAAGGACTTATCTGTGTACCAGGGGTATGGCAATTGTGGAAACAATGGTACATTTTTTGTGAAAGAACACTGATGCTGGGGCCTGATTAGCAGGGTCCCAGCACACTTCAGTCAAGTCAGCATCAATATTAGGCACAAAGTGGGATGTAACTGAAACAGGGAGCCATTTTCCTACACTGCTCCATCCACATCTAATGAGACAGTTAGCCTCTAATTTTCAGGAGCGGTGCCATCTCTCTTTTTTAATGGTATACAGGATAGAGCCTCTCCATGATTTCTGAATGGTCGATAATAGGATTCATTTGTTGAACAATCTATGCATGTAGGGTGCCTAAAATGAGCGACCCATCCACCCAAATGCTCTAGAATACTTAGCGTCTCCCTTTTAGAGCTACTTATGCTCTCCTCCAAGCCGTCTAGTGCATTTGCAAGTGACGTCTTGTTGCCATCCTTCATTATCTCAGAGGCTACGTGTAGAGTTGTTACGTGAGCACACCACCTGTCAGCTGAAACAGCATTTCCCTTGGCCAATAGTTTACTTTCTAGGTCGTTATGTGACTCCAAAAACCCCTGGACTTGCTGGGTACTAACAGGGTATATATATGTAGCCATTCCATCTCTAGCTGTTTTTGTTTCATCTGTCATACCAGTGTTTTTTGTGAGTTTTCCTTGCTGCTTTTACTTCACTTTCCAAGTGGGGAGTCTTCCATCTCCTATGATGGGCCTCTGCTAGGTGATATTTTCTTTTGCTCCCCTTGAAGTCGTTGTTCTTGAGAAACAATGAGGACCACTGGCTTCCTATATGCAGAGTTTCTTGATTATTGTGCTTATTTGATGATAGGGCATCATATAACGCGTTTATTATCACCTCCCATTGTTTTTCAACAGAGTTTGGTTTGTGTGTTGAAGCTGGGAGGGTGAAGGCTAATTTCCAGCATGCATACCTAGCTGTAGAGTTTTGGCCCCATTTGATTCTTCTGGTCACTTGGCCAATGTTTGAAGGTACCAGTTGGCCAACCAATTATTCCTTCATATCCATTGTTGCCCACACATTAACCACTGTGGATAGTGATCACTTTCTGTTCTGTGCTGAACTTGAAATGCTTTGCAAGTTCTTGCTTAGTAAAATGTAGTCCAGCGTCAACATGTTCTTAAAGGTTGGAATTGAAGTACCTTTTTGGTCAGCCGAGCTTAGACCAAACTCCTTCAAGCAGGCCTCTAGTATGTCCCTGGGAAGACTCCTCTTTTGTGTGCCAGGTTGCCAAAATTCTTGGATATTAAAGTCACCAGCAAATATATACTCGTGGCCTGGGTGTTCATACATGATGGATTTTATCCATTTGATGATAGTCTTGGCATTTTCAACTTTTGTGTTGCTCCAAGGGTTGATATACAGATTTAGTGCCATAACAGGGGTAGATATTCCATTTATTGCCAGTCCCTTGATTTCCAAGGCCTACACCTTGTAGGAGGGGAGACTATGTCTTTGTTTTCACCTGCAGATCCAATCATGCGTGGATAAAAAGACCGCCCATCGGCCTCTCAAAGAGATTTTTCTTTTGTGCCGATGTGTGGATTGCATGGAACCCTTAAATGGTGATGGGCACAGTCAACCACGTTTTTTGAATGTCACCAGATAGAAGATATTCCATTGCATTTATATTGCATACTGTTGTACCTATCCCTGCCATGTTCCAGCTTATTACCTTAATTGTAGCTCTGTGTGGTGTCTTGTTCCCCCCCCACCCCCCCACCCCGGTATTGGGTGGAGACTACCCATGAGCCGTGAGTGTTGCCGGCAGCCAAGATCAGTCAGGATGATCGGTGCTGCAACTGATTGTCTGGCCCAATGGACTTCTCTTGCACTCTCTTGTCAATTGGATCAAAATTCTCTTTTCCCAGGTCTGTGTCATTGCTTGCCCTTTTTCTCTCAAAATGCTTATCTTGCTGCAAGACTTTGTTTGTCTGGAGAATTATGTGGGTTCCTTTGTTGAGCCAGGGCTTGTTTATCTGCTAAGATGTGCAGATATTTTTCTTGGGCCAGCGTACTTACATTAATTCCCTATTTCTTTAGTTTACTTCCTTATGCCATGATGTTTATGGCATCTGCAGTGTCTGACTATTCCGTTAAGGTGAAGTCTTTATGATTGGTCAACACGCAGTTCTTAAATTGCACAGATAGCAGATGTGCCTGTGTGAGGTATGTAAGCAATGGAGTGTTATTCAAAAGGTATAACATGTTATACCTATTTAATGTGTCCCAACACCCTTTTCTCTTAAATTTTAGGATGAAAATCAAGACGGAGTGTTAAGTGCCAACAGCTGCTCCACATTTCTCTTTGAGTCTTTTCACTGGAGGGGGGCGTAACTGTTCTCCTTCTCCCTCTGCATCGGTGTAAGTCCAATGATGATGCAGGCCTTGTTTACTGTGTAATGGCACTGCTGGGCCTGTTGCATATGGCAGATGTTTTGGGTTACTGATTCTAAGTTCCTGGCCTTTTCCTCCTTGCTGATTTGTGTCTGGGGATGATGTGTGTTAAGGTCCCAGTCAGGATGTAATTGCTCTACTGTCTCCTCATTGTTGTCAATCCTTGGCTCTTTAGCATGACTGCTCCAATCAGAGTGCATCACAGGAGTCCTAAAAGACTGTTTATGCTCAAGTGTGACATCAGGGCACTGAGTGCTTAGTTACAGGTTGATACATTTATTGTTAGTTGCCCCAGTCTAGTCGTAGCTTTTCCTTGAGATGTTCGAGGCCTTGTGTGGCGTAGTCTGAGTTTGATTTTCATTTTTCCATTGTGCGCCAGAATGCAGCTTGAGTTGCTCATCTTGATGAGACTGATGTGACTGATTTTTGCATGGGTGGCTTCAGCTGAAAAAATTGATAGTTCTCTAGGCCCGCTTTACTACAGTCAGTGCTGTTACCTTGCCTATCTGTGCTTTGTACCACAGCGGAACTTACTTCCTGACCATTATGGGTGGAATGATTCATTCTTCTGCTGTATTTCATAGATGTTCTTAATTTTTTATTTTGGCACAGTGAAAGCTGTGCCTTGCCATTCATGGTTTCTAGGACCATCTAAATTTCCTGGTTGCCTGTCTGTGGAGCATTAGTAGTTTTCCTGACGAGGCCCGCATTAACATTTGACTGATCCCCCTTGTTTTCCAAGTTTGTCCCTCTCTATATTCAGTGCCCTAGATGCTGTTAAGTCGACGTGTGGAGTCTACTCACTGGCCTCATTCTGCCTAACAGTGTTGCTGTTGTCCATTTTTGATGCTCCGTGATGTTGGTCTGCCATGGGCGAGGCTTTTTATAACTTTGTCCAGGGTTCCACATTCACTGTTCCTTCTTGCAGAAGTTTTGTGGGGAAGAATTTATCCTTTTGCATGGAGTCCAAACGTATAGTTTTACAGTGGTGTATTAGTGATGATGATAACTCTGACAGCGTTGATAGCTAATCAATAATGGCAGTGTTTACTGTAGCATTGTTGCCATTGCGAATTACCCAAGAGTCGATCTTCATACTCAAGATGTCCAGCTTCTTGTCCAATGATAAGACACTTTGAGCAAGTATATATAAGAGCTCCACTTGAACTTCTAGCTTGTGTGACAGCGAGAAGAGGTCCTTGACTGCAGCTAATAAACAAGAATTAATTGTACTGATGACCGAGTCAGCGGCGCCATTGCTAGTTGAGGAAAAATATAGAGTCTGATTCCCTGTTGGATTAGTGCTCTGAAAGCTCTGATGTGTTGCCTCCATGCTTGGGAGCATGGTCTCCAGTGTCTGTTAGTGGTTAGGTGGGTATGTGTTGTGCCTGACACAAGTTGGTCTGATGAGCCCCTTTTATCCTTCTGAATCTGTCCAATGGGGTCTAGGAAAATTGATTAGCCTTCTCGTTTACAAGGCTGTACTCAGGTTGATGTGCCATTGCCTTCATTACAAATTCATGCCTTAGTTGTGGCGGTATACACCTGGCTGATTTTAAGTGAACCGACACTGGGCTATATGTGTAGGTGGGCACTTTCGGTCTCCGACCCTGTTTACTCCACTCCTCCTCTTGTGTGGACGCTTTTGGACTTGTGCTCCACTTCTTATCTTGTTTCAGTTTTGGACTTGTGCCACCATCATCCGTTGTTGATCAAATTTCTATAATTTCCATCCCCTCTGCCTCACCAACATGCATGTTTTTCTTGTGTAGGTTCATTTGGCAATTGCTTTTTTCCATTTCTGACTCTGCCATCTCCACCATCTCTGACTCTTCTAGGCTAATGCTTCCTAGGCTGTTTGGTGCACAGGATACTCTTTCTGTGGCGTCGTTCCATCTGACTCCAGTTGCAGTATGACAAGCCCAATGTTGTGTACAACATCCACCTTTCTTCCTGTAAAAAACCAGTGTATAGAATTTTTTGCAATGAAGCCACCTTGAGTCAGCTGTGGCTAGCATGCCCTTAGGGGTCTTGTTGCCTAATTTCCCCTTCCCCTCTTCAGACAGTCCTTGCACTGTTTTGTTCTTCAGCATGATCTGATCTTGTTTAGAATTCTTGTGGGTACCTCGTTGTTTGTGCTGTATCTGCAGCCTCTCACACATGCTTCTTTCCCTTTGCCATTTTTCTTCACTTAAGGCCTGACCATGATGTTTGGAGCTGCAACTCTCATTGTGCTTGGTGCTTGAAATGCTCTTTGCACACTTGGGAGCCTGGCCACCTGCCTACGGGCCTCAAACACCCTATGAGAGACCTTCCAACTGGCATAAAAGGACTAGGGGTATTGGTGTGGCATACTTGCTTTGTGTGACCTGTGCAAAAGCCTTAGCCTTAACTGGCTGATGGTGCTCCAATTGCTGTGATTGTTGAGTAGCATGGATGTTGGGGTCAATTGGTCGACTCTTTCCAACAACTGCTTCCATTGATTTTTTTTTTTTTTTTTGTATTTTGCTTCAGCCTTTGGTGAAGTTAGCATGCAGTTGATGCACGAGTAGTCTGCCGCCAATATACATGATGCAAACAATGTGCCGGTCGATGACAATGTCCTGTGCCTATTTGCCTAGCATCCTAAACTGTGCATCCAATGTCCAGCAAAAAGACCGCTATAGAGCAATTAGGTAGCAGCAATTGGTGGCAGTTGGAAGCAGGCAGCCAGACCAGGAACATCCACAAGAGGGCAGCACTGAGCAGGGCATAATAGCCTACCCTACAAGCTGCACTCAGGCCTGTCTGGGCTGCATCCACAGAGAGGCTGGGCTCACACTTAGTGGAGACTGGCTACACCCCATGCTCAGTCTGAGGTGTCAGCCAGAGATAACGACAACATCTCCTTCCCCCTTGAGAAGGATATTGTGGGGGGCGGTGGTGTGGGGTTGCAGATGTAAAGGTGCAGGGTCCTAGGCTAAATGAGAGGTGTTTCTCGCTGCCCACAAACCCCCTACTCCTAGCTCACCACCTTAGATCACACTTGTCACCCTTGCCTCCCACATGCTCCTGCTGGCCACCCTGGCACTGCTGGATCTGCTCTACCCACTTTATACTAGGCAACGTCTTGCTTGAGGTCTGTCTCCTGGCTTGGTCTTCCTCTGCGCACTCCTGGGCGGTCCCCCATCTGGCTCACTCTGGCAGAGGACCATAGAGTTACTCCTGGTGTCTCACCGGCTGCTGGAGGCCTGACCGGGTCTCATGGCGACTCCTGGTGTCTTGCCAGAGCCCTATCCAGGTCTACTGGCAGGGAGTGCGTCTCTCCAACAGCCCCTTCCCACCGCCCCCATCCAACCCTTCCATCCACCCCCTCCCTGACCATTCTGCTCAGTATCCGGAGGTGGAGGAGGGCAAACAGGATAGACGGGGCAGATGAGGCTCAGGATTCCCCGCAGCTTAGCCATTGTACTCCGGTGTGCTGCGGTGTATTCGTGGCTACGGCATACATCAACTCGACCGGCTCGCTGCTGGTGCTGTAGTGGTAGCTCCACCTCTTGTACATCCGTGCATGCAAAAACACCTGTTGTGATGAGGTTTATAAGAGGTTTTTTTCATACATGTTTTCTCCCAAGCCAGTGGTGATGTGGGACCTTAACTTGGCTTGACATTTCTTATGTGTAGACCTTTCGAGTCAATGCACAGCTACTCCCTGCATAGCCTAACCTTGAAGACTGGCTTTCTCATTGCGAGTACGTCAGACTTGTTGCATGAGTGAACTTCAGACAGTACTTGCCCTTCGCCACCTTTTTCACCAGAGAAGATGGTGCTGAGAACTTTAGCAGCCTTCCTACTGAAAGTGATGACTCCCTTCCATGTTGTGCAATCCATCAACCTGGTAGCAATCTTTCCTTCACCTCTCCCTTAAAAGAAGAGGAAAGACTTAATCACTGCACCCCAAAAAGGGCTTTAAGTTTTATATTGATGTCCCCAGAAACCATGGAGTGAATAATTGCTTTTTGTGAAGTTCTGCTTAGCAAAGAAAGGCGAAGCAGTGTAGAATAGGAGCTTGTCAAGGTGGATAGTCTTCTGCATTAAGATCTGCTAAGCACTGGCCAGAAAGCCGCCTCCAGAAGGTAAGAGAGCACCTTCTGCTCTGAATTACTGCTTTGACAGTTAGGATCAGTGCTTGGATTGTACATAAGGAATGTGCGATTAGAAGTATGAATTAGAAGAATTAGTTACTACCTTCTGTAAAGCTCTTTTTTTATAGATCCTCAAACCACAGATTCCTGACTGCCCTCCTAATTCCCTGTTCTGTCAAGTGATCTCTTTTTAACTTCTAAAAAGCCCCAAGTTAGTGTTAAGCACACTGTAACCAACAATTGTTCATGCTCCGAGCTGAGGATGCTGAAAGGGTAAAGATAAGAAACTGACATCAGAACTAAGAATGGTGCTTACATGTAATTGCACTCTTTCACTTTTGAATTATTGGTGAGACAGCACAGAGCAGCACACCGCCACATAGCAGTGCACAGGAGCACTGCTATGAAAAAAATAATCACCTCTGACACCTAAGGGATATTCTATGGTGAGGAATCTGCAGTTAGAGTATACAGGAAAAAAGAGCATTACTGCAGGTATGTAACATACTTTTCTGATATGGATTAAAATACAGTCACATTTTCAGTACTTTGTTGTGCCCAAGAAAGTTTGTAATCTCTGGGCCACTGTGGATATATGGATTTGAGGCCGAGCTCTCTGCAGGATAATTTAAGTGTCCCTAAGCAAAGTTTTTTTGGGAACTCCACCAGTAGGACTAGTTGAATCAGCAGGACACCTGTTTTCACATCTCACTCTTGCCAAAGGCGTGAGTCTACCATTTTGAGGTGACTGCCTATCTGCTTCACTACTGCACAGTGCTTTTCACCAGCATGTTGGCAGTGATGATTGCATTTCTCAGAAGGTATGCCATTCATGTATTTCCATGATTAAATGACTGACTGCTGAAGGGAAGCTCACCCCAGTTGGTCTTTAACCATGTGGAATGCATTCTGGGACTCCTTCATTAGCTGGAATTCTCAGAGTCATCAGAAATCCAACTTCTCTCCAGTTCTGCACCTGTTCATAGGCGCCATACTAGATAAAGCTCTCATGTGAGCCCTACTCAAGCTTGGAGGATCCTGGACATTCAAAGCATGATCCTGAAGTTTCAAACTTAAGCAACTCTTCCTGCGTTTCACTTTGTAGACCTCCTGGTCTTGTGTATCCTCAATGTTTCTTAAGCGAGGATTTCAGCCACAATGATGATTTATTCTGGGAGCGGTATTGACTAATCTGAGTCACACATTAAGCAGGTCGCTTTTGAGGACCTTAATCACCCAAATGTGGTGGCAATGGTTATTTCACATTTGGGGTACCTGAACATGGACTTCTTTGCTTCAGTTCTCAATAGGTGTACCTTATTTTGTTCACTGCAGTTTTCCCTTCAAGGCTCGCTGGTTGAGTGGACCAGTAATGAGCATTATCTCACCTGTTGCAGGTCCTTCAAAAGATCCACAGAGATGGGTCTTAATTTATTGTGTTTCTCTGGTCTGGCCAGCAAATACTACAGACAAAGATTGAAAAGTGCCAACTATTCACCTTTATCCTTCCTTCTGCGATGGCTTATGTTCTTCTGATTACAAAGAAGCCTTTCACCAAATCGGGTTGCACAGGTGTTGGGATAGGTTTATGTCCTGGTGCTTCACAGAGGGCCTATATATTTTTAGGGCTGGTCTGTCTGGTGTTCTGTGCTTTCTCTTGCCTGTGAAGATTTTACAGTATCTACAGTTGAGGGCTAGTCATGCAGGTTATCTGCATTCCTGTGCCTGCATGATCAGCCTTTTCGATTTAGGTTAGTCTTGTTGATCATATTTTCAAAGGGTTGTTATACATTTCCTCCAATGCCTTACATTGTTCAAAATTGGGGATTTTACTTTAGTTCCTACATAATTCATGACTTCGCCATTTGAGCATATTGAGTTGTTTCCATGCATCTCTTGACCCTGAAAACTACGTTTGTGGTGGCTTTTACTTTGGCTCACAAGGTTAGCTAACATTAGACCGTCAGTCTTGCCTATTTGTACTACATTTTACTTTGACAAATTGGTTGTGCGCTCTTGGCCTTTCTTTCTGCTGAAGGTGGTGTCCGCTTTTTAAATAGGCCACCCAGTCACTCTTCAATTCTTCCTTTTCTATGGAAGGAGGAGCCGGCTACACAGACGGAGTCATAGAAAAGCAGTGGTGTACTTTGTTGACTGGATGAGGGACAATAGGGTGAATGCCCAGTTTTTCGTTGGCTTTGCTTGTGCTAAAAGGATAAAACTATAACAAAGTTTATTATTTCATGTTTGGTTACTCATCACGCTGGGATTTGCAGTGCTTTGGGGAAAAGGAGCTATGCTATGCTTTTGATGGTATGCAAGCCCATAGGGCCATAGTGGTTTCCATGGCTCTGTACAAGGATAGTACAGTGGCTAAAATGTGTTCTTCTGCACACTTTTCCCAAACACTACTACTTATTCCCTCGAGCTAAAAGGGATGGCTGTTTTGCCAAGACTATTCCAAGTGACTTCTGGTTTAACTAGCACTCCTTGGGATCACCCCCTGTCGAAGATTGCTTTATACCTCACAGTCCTCCTCTCCCCATTTGAAGTTCAGTTTTAAAAAGGTTTCATGGTGGAAAGTGATTTATCTTTTTTTCTCTTTTCCTGCTGACACTTTTTCTTTTGTCGTGTTCTCCTCCATGGGCCTCAGTTGACATCATTGATGTCATATCTGACGTTAGGATGTTGAAGCTGCAGCTGGAGCTACTTGGCACCACCAAGTGACAATTAGGAGATTCTGCTTGGAGACATTTTCTTGAGCCAGTCTGGTGCCTGAGATATAGTCCTAATTTGGCGCATCTGCAAAAAGATAGCGTATCCACAAAAAGCATTATTGAAGGCAAGTAGCTTGTTGGAATAGGTAATAATGCCTGTTCAACTATTACAAGACAAGTTAATTCTGTGGGCATTGCATACTGTTATTTCTCAAAGGTATTCCTCTGAATCCTTTCTGGTGACATGAGTGTAAAATTTCACTATTGTAAATGTGTATTTTGTTTGTCAGAGAGACTGTTACGCATATGCCAAGAGATGTGAAATTAAGCCTCAAGAATGTTTGACTAAAATGTATGTCAATTCTCACAAGACTGTACAGTTGCAGCATTGAAACTGTTTCATTGGTGGCAGGCTCATGCCGGGGGGGATCTTCAGTGTTCTATCATCCCACTTTCTGATTAACTTCATTATTTTACTTTTAAGATAAGCTCTACTTCTGGGTACAAGATAGTTGGTCACACAACAGAGCTCTTTTAGTTTGTGCCAAGATATTCTGATCCAAAGCAGAAGTAGATTTATCATGCGAGCTGAAAACTGTTGAATAATTTCCTGGAAGAACTTACAAAAAGAGACAATTGTGTTTTCCTAAGGAGGTAAAGACATTCTCATAATTTTAGTCATCACACACAGTAGGGTCAGGAGGATTAGTAAGAACAGTCAGTTCAACCTCCTATCAACAAGCGATCAGAATGATCTCAATGCAAGACCATTCTGATTAGTTCTTTGAGAAAACCAGGGATGAAGCATGCTACGTATTTGGTCCCTCGTGCTGAAACAGTGAGGTACTAAACCCCACTTAAGCTTCTTGTTTCCCTTACAGTAGGCAGTCCATTCTTGTGTGATTGTTGATTCTTATTTGACTGCCTCTTCCCTCTCCTTTGACTGCTCAGATGTCTTGGGAAATTCAGGGCTTTGTGAAGTATTCTGGGTTGGATTAAATGCTCTTTCAAAGATATGTCTGCCTTTGAGTATTCTTACCATATAGCATACAGAATCTGAGTTCCCTTTACAAACCCCATCACCTCCAAAGTAAGCCTTGTCTTTTTAAACTATACTATGATTTCTAAACTCAAGGGCTATATGGTAATACATGGGATCAGTGATCCCCAAAGCCATTGAATTCCAATGGCACAGCTGAGAGCAGCCAGTAATCTCTGACTAACCAAAGAACTAAAGAAAAAGGTGGATCCCCTGTATGCCACTCCCATAACTGTCTTGCTGTGAAATTATTGCTTTCAAGACCCTTACTGAGACCGGAACTAACGTAACAAACCGAGACATTTTGGTCTTTGCAGAGACAGGTTCATTTAGAAGTAGGACTTTTGTGGACACATGGGAATACATCCAAACTTGGAAGGAGAAGGACAGGATAGAAACTGAAAGCAGGAGCAGATGGAAATTATATGGGATTGGGATATGAGATATGAACTATGAAAGGAGTGCGAAGATAAAACTAGAAAGGTGAAGCATATATGGTGAACAAATAATAGGTAGGCAGTACAAAAATATAAAGCAGGGGAACATCAGACAATCATAAAATATAGATTATATGCTACATGGAGAATCTTCTATCTGTGAGGGAAAAGGATCTGACTGTACACAAGGAGCAGGTAATATCAAAATGTTTTTGAAGACGCCCACTAGCCGTTATGGAAGAGTAGTGCTGAGTCTTTTTCTATGAGGCAACAAACTTAAGAACTTACTGCCATCGTATGGTAGCAATAACTAAGGTGTCAACATGAATACAAGAGAGGGCAAAGGGACAGAGCAAGAGGAATTGAATACAGATAGAAGGCTCAGGGACAAGCAGGACTGGATTTTCAGAAATAAGGGGATTGGACTAGAATTATACCACATCATTGAACATTAAAATACTGAAGAAGTTTTGTACCTAGAATATTCTGCATGATTTATTGTTTGAGAGGGGTATGGTCACCACTATTAGATTCCCAAACTGGACCTATATAAATGATCAGGATGTGAATTTTGTCCCTGCTGAGATCAGCGATGACACTTATTAATTACCTCCCAATTATAAATTAAGGAGTGTGAATTGTCATCTTTACACAGACATGAGTTTCCACAGGGAACAACATTTTGAGCTGTGATAATTGTTACATCCCTGCTATGAGAAATTGAGGTAAAAATGCAATACATGGAGATATCATTACAATAGGCACTGATGCCACATGTAATTGTGCGTTTTTACCTTCAAAACGCTGGGTAGAAGGCATTTACTGAAACTGATAACCATGGTGACCGTATTTACCAGGTGAGGTAAATACCCCTCCTCTGCACCCCCGAATTTCCCAGGGCTTGTACTTGCATATATCTTCTCAAGATTCAGTGATTCACATTGCATGTATTGCTCCAATGAAAAAACACAGATCAGTCATTTATCAGTGTCTAAATTGCATTGCTTAGGTAAGTAGCCGAAACTTTGAAAAAAATCTTATGATATATGTTAGAAATGGGGTCTCTGGTTGGCAGTCAGTTTGCACACTGTACAAGCAAGGACCCTCACTCTAGTTAGGGTAAGGGAGATGCACAGCTCCGATAACCCCTGCTCACCCCGTTGGTAGCTTGGCACAAGCAGTCAGGCTTATCTCAGAGGCAACATGTAGAGTATTTGTACAATCACACACAGTAACACAGTGAAAACACCATAAAAGGACTCAACACCAGTTTAGGAAAATAGCCATTATGTATCTAAATCAAACAAGACCAAAACGATAACAGTCTAACATATACAGGCAAAGTTAGCGCTTAGAAACACAAATGCTTCAATTTGGTGGTATTGCAGCTTCATGACAGTCGTTCCCAATAATCCAACTCCAATGGCGCTGTTCACGAAGTCACACCGAGCCCCAGGTACAGTACCTTTTGAAAGTGAGTAAACAAGCCGGTGCAGGGAGATGGGGAAGTGAGGCATTGCTGGATCTGGTGCAGTGGCGGTTCCGGTGCTGCAGGGCAGTGGAGCAGAGGCGTCGGTGCAAAGCGTTGGGTCCTTGCTGTGGATCAGTGGATATGAGGCAACGTTGGTGGGATGCGCCGGTTCCTTATGCTCTGGCAGGATCGATGTCTGGCGGGTCAATACGTGGTGGGACATTCTCACGGGATCGCAGTCACACCATGGCGTTGCAGGCACCGCAGTGGAATCTGGTGTCACAAATGTCGGTAACATGGCACTCTGGACTCACAAAGTCATGTGATGTCAGTGGCTGCTGCGTCATGCCTGCGATGTCGGTTGGGGTAATTGCACTCCAGCAGGGACCACAGAGTTGGTTGCAGGTGGTGTTGTGGGGTCAGGCAGTGGTGTCAGCCGAAGCCGGTGCACTTGGTTTTCCTTGGTTTTTCACCAGCTTTCATTCTTAAGGTCCCAGAAACTGGAATAGGCACCACCTGGTGAGTTAGAGTCCACAGCAAGTGAACCAAGAGGCTGGTAGATATAGTCTTTGCTGTCCCTGAGACTTCTTAACAAGAGGCATGCTCTGTCCAAGCCCTTGAAGAAACTTCACAAGCAGGATACACAGCAAAGTCCAGTCTTTCTCCCCTCTAAGGTAGAAGCAGCAACTGCAGGCCAACCCAGCAAAGGGGCATTACTGCTGCTGCAGCTCTTTTCCTTGGCAGGAGGTCCTCTTGATCCTGAAGTGTTCTAAAAGTCTGGGGTTTTGGGTCCACTACTTCCTCATTTCTGCCTTTGAAGTAGGCAGACTTCAATGGAAAGTCTCTTGCCCAGGTCAGGTACCAGACACACTCCAGGGGGTTGGAGACTGCATTGTGTGAGGACAGGCACAGCCCTTTCATGTTCAGGTGTCAGCTCCTCCCTCCCCAATCTAGCCAAGGAAGATTCATCAGGATATGCACGACACACCTCAGCTCCCTTTGTGCCACTGTCTAGAGGGAATTCACAAACAGTCCAACTGTCAGTCTGACCCACACGTGGATTCCACAGGCAGGCAGAGGCACAGAATGGTTAAGCAATAAAATGCCCACTTTCTAAAAGTGGCATTTTCAGACAATCTAAAAACCAACTCTCCAAAAAGATATATTTTTAAATTGTGAGTTCAGAGACCCCAAACTCCACATCTCTATCTATTCCCAATGCGAAACTGCACTTAAAAGATGTTTGAATGCAGTCCCCATGTTAACCTATGAGAGAGATAGGCCTTGCGATCGTGAAAAACCATTGTGGCAGTATTTCACTATCCGGACGTGTAAAACACACCAGTGCATTCCCTGCCTTTTAAATACACTGCACCCTGCTCATGGGACTACCAAGGCCCTACCTTAGGGGTGACTTAAATGTAGCAAAAGGGAAAGTTTGGGCCTGGCAAGTGGGTACACTGGCCAGGTCGAATTGGCAGTGCAAGACTGTACACACAGACTCTGCAGTGGCAGGTCCGAGCAATGTTTACAGGGCTACTTATTTGGGTGGCACAATCCGTGCTGGAGGCCCACTAGTAGCATTTGATTTGCAGGCCCTGGGCACCTCTGGTACATTTTACTAAAGACTTACCAGTAAATCAAATATGCCAATCATGGATAAATGAATCACTGATGCAACTTAGACAGAGAGGATATACACTTTAGCACTGGTTAGCAGTGGTAAAGTGCCCAAGCAGTGATAAAGTGCCCAAAGTCCTAAAGCCAACAAAAACTGGTCAGACAAAATAGGAGGAAGGAGGCAAAAGGTTTGGGGATGACCCTGCAAAAAGGGCCAGGTCCAACAATATACACTATATGGGCCTTCAGTTTGTCATCAAACCAGCATCCTTTTTGGAGTGAAATCAAATATTTGCCTACAAAAAAGTACAAAATAACTAATAAGTTGATGTGTTGCGCTCTGTACACTGCCCAAACCAAGTAAACAACCAGTAAAGCAATGGACAGTGGGTGGGGATTACTACTGTTATTATGCCAACGGGTCAGTGCATATAGTGTAGCATGGTAGTCTTTAGAGAGATGAGTATTCACTTAATTTAAGAATTGCAGAGATGGTTTAAGCTGTTCTAATTTGGACAGGAACATTGTGTCAGATTGTGGATGATTAGAGGGAGAAAGGCCTGCTTTCTGGCCTTTTCCTTCAAACATTTCTTCTTCTTGAGGCTAATGATGTTCCTCCACCTGTTGAGGTGCTGTCCACCTGGGATGATTAGTTTCTGGTAGAGGTTGTTTTGGAGAGCCTTTTAGATGATGCAATCTTAAAGAAGATGCATCCTTGAAAAACGAAAGAATGTAATTATTTGAACCTAGGGTTCTAAGGACCAAAGCTTGCACAATTCTGAAATGTTTCAGTTATGCTGGTTAGTGTTTTTTCGTGAAGATGTGCTGGACTTCCTGCAGTGTTGATTTTCTTAGTGGTGTTCTTTCAGGTATCTGAAAGAGAACAGGCCAGTAGTACATCTGTGAGAAGTCTCGGCCTTTATTCATCCCCATTTTTAAATCTCGCCTAGACAGCACATGCGTTTTTCCATTTGAGACTGTTTGTTTTCTCTCATTCCTTACCATTAGTTGGCTTCATTGCCACCCTGATTTGCTTGCTTTTCATTAGTCAGCTGCCGTAGGCTTCCATCTTCTTCGTGTGTTTGTCTCTCACCAGAAGCACAGATGCATTACTTTTGCCTTTCCACTGGCTTTACCTTTTTCTTTGGATTTATGCACTCTACCAGAGCATCTACATTCCCCTCCTGTCAGCTAGCCCCACCTACCTGCCCTCATACTCCCCATTCTACACCCAAGTATGCCAGACACCCAGACATGCCATTACACATCACATGCATCCACATACCTTTAATCTGTCCATCACCCATCATCAGACACCTACCATCAAACCCCTACACACTTTTTATTGAATGCTTGTACACACTGTGAGAAGCACATGCATGCTATCTGACACCCACACATGCCATCAGACAATGACTCACTCATGCACTCGACACCCATTTACATAGTGTACACCCATGCGCATCTCCCGACTTATATGAATACCCTCAGACACCCAGACATGCTGCACATCATTGGGCACCTATTTGCTCTTTCAAATTCCTATGCATGGCTACTGACACATGGTCAGACACGCAGGCACAAAAACAAACCATCTTTCATCCACACACCATAAAACATTCCAAGGAGACTGGTGACAAAGGCCATGGTGCCTCGTTGACAGTCGCAAACAGCAACAGGTCAGCTGTTAGCTGTCCCATGCCTTAAACCTCAGAAAATATGATGGAGACCTGGACATGTGTGACTGCTGGTGCACCGCCCTTTTTGCAATAGTGAACCTGTTGCCAGGGTGTGAGAAAGTAGCCTCTTTCTAGCCTTGTTACCCCCACTTTTGGCCTGTTTGTGAGTGTATGTCAGGGTGTTTTCACTGTCTCACTGGTATCCTGCTAGCCAGGGCCCAGTGCTCATAGTGAAAACCCTATGTTTTCAGTATGTTTGTTATGTGTCACTGGGACCCTGCTAGTCAGGACCCCAGTGCTCATAAGTTTGTGACCTATAGGTATGTGTTCCCTGTGTGATACCTAACTGTCTCACTGAGGCTCTGCTAACCAGAACCTCAGTGGTTATGCTCTCTCTGTACAAATTGTCACTAACAGGCTAGTGACCAATTTTACCAATTTACATTGGCTTACTGGAACACCCTTATAATTCCCTAGTATATGGTACTAAGGTACCCAGGGTATTGGGGTTCCAGGAGATCCCTATGGGCTGCAGCATTTCTTTTGCCACCCATAGGGAGCTCTGACAATTCTTACACAGGCCTGCCACTGCAGCCTGAGTGAAATAACGTCCACGTTATTTCACAGCCATTTTACACTGCACTTAAGTAACTTATAAGTCACCTATATGTCTAACCTTTACCTGGTAAAGGTTGGGTGCTAAGTTACTTAGTGTGTGGGCACCCGGGCACTAGCCAAGGTGCCCCCACATTGTTCAGGGCAAATTCCCCGGACTTTGTGAGTGCGGGGACACCATTACACGCGTGCACTACTTATAGGTCACTACCTATATGTAGCTTCACAATGGTAACTCCGAATATGGCCATGTAACATGTCTATGATCATGGAATTGCCCCCTCTATACCATCCTGGCATAGTTGGCACAATCCCATGATCCCAGTGGTCTGTAGCACAGACCCTGGTACTGCCAAACTGCCTTTCCCGGGGTTTCAATGCAGCTGCTGCTGCTGCCAACCCCTCAGACAGGCTTCTGCCCTCCTGGGGTCCAGCCAGGCCTGGCCCAGGATGGCAGAACAAAGGACTTCCTCTGAGAGAGGGTTTACACCCTCTCCCTTTGGAAAATGGTGTGAAGGCAGGGGAGGAGTAGCCTCCCCCAGCCTCTGGAAATGCTTTCATGGGCACACATGGTGCCCATTTCTGCATAAGCCAGTCTACACCGGTTCAGGGACCCCTTAGCCCTGCTCTGGCGCGAAACTGGACAAAGGGAAGGGGAGTGACCACTCCCCTGACCTGTACCTCCCCTGGGAGGTGCCCAGAGCTGCTCCAGTGTGCTCCAGACCTCTGCCATCTTGGAAACAGAGGTGCTGCTGGCACACTGGACTGCTCTGAGTGGCCAGTGCCATCAGGTGACGTCAGAGACCCTTCTGATAGGCTCCTTCAGGTGTTGCTAGCCTATCCTCTCTCCTAGGTAGCCAAACCCTCTTTTCTGGCTATTTAGGGTCTCTGTTTCTTGGGATTCCTTAGATAACGAATGCAAGAGCTCATTCGAGTTCCTCTGCATCTCTCTCTTCACCTTCTGCCAAGGAATTGACTGCTGACTGCGCTGGAAGCCTGCAACACTGCAACAAAGTAGCAAAGACGACTACTGCAACTCTGTAACGCTGATCCTGCCGCCTTCTCGACTGCTTTCCTGGTGGTGCATGCTGTGGGGGTAGTCTGCCTCCTCTCTGCACTAAAAGCTCCGAAGAAATCTCCCGTGGGTCGACGGAATCGTCCCCCTGCAACCGCAGGCACCAAAGAACTGCATCACCGGTACCCTGGGTCTCCTCTCAGCACGACGAGCGAGGTCCCTTGAATCCAGCAACTCTGTCCAAGTGACTCCCACAGTCCAGTGACTCTTCAGTCCAAGTTTGGTGGAGGTAAGTCCTTGCCTCCCCACGCCAGACTGCATTGCTGGGAACCGCGACTTTTGCAGCTACTCCGGCCTCCATGCACTTTCGGCGGAAATCCTTTGTGCACAGTCCAGCCTGGGTCCACGGCACTCTAACCTGCATTGCACGACCTCCTAAGTTGTCCTCCGGCGACGTGGGACTCCTTTGTGCGACTTAGGGTGAGCACCGTTTCACACATCCTCGTAGTGCCTGTTTCTGGCACTTCTGCGGGTGCTACCTGCTGCTGAGAGAGCTCCTTGTCTTGCTCAACGCCCCCTCTGTCCCCAGACGCAATTGGCGACATCCTGGTCCCTCCTGGGCCACAGCCGCATCCAAAAACACTAACCGCATGACTTGCAGCTAGCAAGGCTTGTTGGCGTTCTTTCGGCGGGAAAACACTTCTGCACGACTCTCCACGGCGTGGGGGATCCATCCTCCAAAGGGGAAGTCTCTAGCCCTTGTCGTTCCTGCAGAAACCACAGCTTCTACTGTCCAGTAGCAGCTCCTTTGCACCCACAGCTGGCATTTCCTGGGCATCTGCCCATCTCCGACTTGCTTGTGACTTTTGGACTTGGTCCCCTTGTTCCACAGGTACCCTCGACTGGAAATCCATCGTTGTTGCATTGTTGGTTTGTGTCTTTCCTGCAGAATTCCCCTATCACGACTTCTATGTCCTTTGGGGAACTTTAGTGCACTTTGCACTCACTTTTCAGGGTCTTGGGGTGGGCTATTTTTCTAACCCTTACTATTTTCTAATAGTCCCAGCGACCCTCTACAAGGTCACATAGGTTTGGGGTCCATTCGTGGTTCGCATTCCACTTTTGGAGTATATGGTTTGTGTTGCCCCTATCCCTATGTGTCCCCATTGCATCCTATTGTAACTATACATTGTTTGCACTGTTTTCTAATACTATTACTGCATATTTTGGTATTGTGTACATATATCTTGTGTATATTTGCTATCCTCATACTGAGGGTACTCACTGAGATACTTTTGGCATATTGTCATAAAAATAAAGTACCTTTATTTTTAGTATATCTGTGTATTGTGTTTTCTTATGATATTGTGCATATGACACTAGTGGTACTGTAGGAGCTTCACTCGTCTCCTAGTTCAGCCTAAGCTGCTCTGCTAAGCTACCATTATCTATCAGCCTAAGCTGCTAGACACCCTATACACTAATAAGGGATAACTGGGCCTGGTGCAAGGTGCAAGTACCCCTAGGTACTCACTACAAGCCAGTCCAGCCTCCTACACAGGGTAGGTGTATTCCTTGGCCTGCATCAATGTGCAGCTGACCTCATATGTTGAACAATTGGGTAACGTTCATTATCCTGTTTCAGTGCTCTCATGTATTCACCAATCCTCACCTTGAGGGGACGAATTCTATTCCTAATATAAATGCATCCACAGAGACATGAAATATAAACCACTTAGCTCGTATTACAGTTACTGTTAGATTTAACACTAAATAGCTGTTTGCTAACAGCTTGGAACTTTTTCTTACCATGGCATGCCCTCTTACATACCCCACACTGTCCACATTTATAAAACCCATTCTTATATTTGGACTTCAATAATCTTGTGATTGGGTTTGATGGTAACTGGGGCTAAGAAAGCTTCTCAAAGACCTGCCCTTCTGGAATGAAATCTCAGGTTTTTCTATAATACAGCACTTCAATACTTTATCCTGTAGCAAAATACTCCAGTAATTATTAATGGCTCTCCTTAGAGCTGTAGAGAGCCCTGTATAGTCACCAACCTCACCATATCCTTTTTGTTTTTTAGCTAATCGACTAGGACAGGGTTTCAGTGTATCCTGTCTTGATATTTTTATAGCTCTTAGTTTGGCTTTTTTAACATCCGATGGCTGATAACCCCTCTGCTTAAACCGTTGTCCCATGTCCAAAATACAACTCTGAAAATCCTGTTCCTTACTACAGCTACATATGGCCTGCATCATTTCTCCATAAGGTATTGCCTGAATGTGTGTCTAGGATGTGCACTTGATGCATGTAGAACAGAATTACATGATGTTGGTTTTCCATAAAGTCTGCTTTGTATTTTATCATCCTCAATATATAATTAAACATCTAGAAACTCAATACTCTTCTGACTATATTGATGAGTAAATTTTATGTTAACCTCATTATTTAAATAGTTACAGAATTCCCCTGTTCTAGATCACCAATCCAAATCATAAAACAATAATCAACATATTGACCCCAATATAAAATGTATGTCTGCCATTGTGTGGAGCCTGGACCCCAGACCCTCTCTTCCTCAAACAAACCCATAAATAGGTTGGCATACGAAGAAGAAAACCTGGAGCCCATGACTATGCCTTGTTTTTGTCTGTACCATTCTTTATTAAACAAATAAAAATTGTTGTTCAAAATCAAAGACATCTCCATAAACATCTCTGTATTTTCCCATAAACTGGCAGACCTTTTACTTAAAATCTGACGAAGTGACCGTAATCCTACTTTGTATAAAATGAAACTACATTTAATGCAGCCGCAGCCCATCCTTTAGGGCGGAGGGGAAGCGTCACCGATTGACTTCGACCTGGGCGCTTCAGGTTTAAGCCCTAAAGCGCCCAGGGTTAGTGTCAATCAGTGACACCTCATCACAGAGTGGGGAGGGGTCAAAAGTCTCACTGACACCCCATCCCACTCTGTGATGAAGTTGGAACTGCTGCCTTTCCTCTCTGGCTGACCTAAGGTTAGCCAGAGAGGGAAGGCAGCAGTCCCAACTCTCCTGGTACCTCTGAGCTAAAGGTAAGTGTGTTTGTGTGTTTTTTAAAATAATGTTTGGTGTGTGCGTGTATGTTTGAATGTTGATGAGTGTTGTGAATGGATGTGCGTGGGGGAATGAGTAAGTGTGAGTGTGCTTCCTGCCCCACTCCCTCCTAAAATTACCAGACGCCACTGATCTAATGTCCCCATTATCATACCTGCCTCCCACTGTACATCACTTAAAAGACTTAAAACATGTTTTGTATCTTTGATGTATGATGGAAGATTAATTACAAATGGCTGAAGAAAAATATCTACAAATTACGATAGTCTATCTGTCTCTGGTATTGCAGAACCAACAATCGGTCTCCCTGGGGAAAAGGAAGATTTTTGTGTATTTTTGAAAGAGTGTACAAACAGGGGAATCTCGGGTGGTCCACTTTCAAGTAAAAATATTCATCATCATCTGTAGGCTTTGTTGATGCCACGTTTTCTTTAATTTTTTTATCCTATTTGTCAAACTCATTTTTAGGATTATAGGTGATTTTCTCATAACAAACCATCCTTTAGTTGTGTAAATATTTCTTAATCATAAGCCACACGATTCATAACTACGATGTTGCTTCCCTTGTCCGCCTGCCCCATTATTAAACTGCTATCTTGTTGTTATGCCTCCATTGCATTCTGTTCCCCATAGCACAAATTATAGTCCAGTCCCCTCTTTCTACCTACTGACTCATATATATCCAAATCCTTACAAACCATACTATAAAATATATCTATATGATTATCATTCGCCACCTTTGGTGTCCAACATGATTTATTCTTCAACCAACTAGATATATCCAAGTCTGGCACAATAGTCAAATCTCTTAAACATCTGGAAACAGTGATTGGATCTTCCTCTAGATCTGTGATTGATAATAATGTTACAGTGTCATGAATATCTTATATTTTCCAATCACTATGTTCAACCCTCTGTTCTGATGTTGTTAGGGCCTTGCCCTGAAATGGGTTTTAATTTGAAGAACCTCTTTAACTTTAAGCATCTCACAAATTTGAAATGATCTATTTTGGTTCTGCAAATATCTCCTTTACTTTCAGGGCATTCATTTAACCCCTTATCCAATAGTAACTTTGTATCAAGGGATAAGAACTTATCTGATAGATTGACCACATTAATCCCCTTGTTGGAAGTACCCTCTACAATTTCTTGTCCCAAGACCTCGTTTTCATGCCCCCTAGCTCCCTGGGGCCCCTTCCTCTCTTACCCCTTTGAGTTTTTCTAGTTGATAATTTCTTCTGTTCTGATCTCGGGAAAAAAAAAAAAAAAAACATTTTACTTAATTTCATCAACATTTTTATCTTTTTTATGGTGCATACACAGGGAGTGAAAAGTTAATCATATATAATGAATGAAGCAAGCATTGCGTTGAGTTTTAGATTTTTCAAAATAATCTGACTATCACATTATAAAAATTGGTATTGGGTCACATTTATAACTATATTGGTGATATTGTATGAATAAGGAATAGTGGCACATAATAAAGAGGGACACTCCATGTATTAAACCCCGTAACTAATGGCAGTTGTCCACTGGGAATGGATTGTTTTGGTCTTCACTATGTGTATAGATAATTACTTTAATGATATAGGGTGTTGCAATTGAAGTTTTTGATGCATGTAACATATGATCCAGGATTATTGTGTTTGGTTTTCACATGAATGGTGGATAGCAATGGTGGGGGATTGTAATAAGAATGTATTAGAAATAAGAGACATATTATGGTTACTATATGCTGTTGTAAGCCCTGAGGAAGTCGTGGGGACACATCCCAGAGCCAAAACACGTGTTGGCTATTGGAATTGAAGTGTTGGTGCTGGAAAACACTGAAGGAATCACAAATAATTGAATTTCTGGATTGGACCTGTGTCGATGTTGGATGACAGAGATCAAAAGGGGACAATATATTGTTTTGAAATTAACATGAGAAAGAAAATAACGGCTGAATTGTAATCGTACACGAATAATTAGGCGTGTGCCTTTATTTGAATTTACAGAAGGAAAGTCAGCACTGCAGCCCTGGAGTCGGAGTGGAGTTCCTGTAGGATGCAGGTGATGTCTGACTCCAGAAGGAAGAATGCAGTCAGGTTTGCGTGTCTGGATTCCACCAACAAGCCTTGGCACAGGCAAAAGTCGCGTTTGGCGGAACGTGGTGCTGCCGGGGACCAGCAAGGCCCAAGAGGACCCAACCCAGGAGGGGGAGTCAGAGGGTACCTTCAGCGTTGCAGAGAGCCCTCCGAAGCACAGGCAGCATGCACAGGAGTCCCACAGGATGGGGACACAGAAGGTACAAATGGAGGCCACGCAGCACTATGAAAAGGAGCCCCACGCCGCAGGAGAGTCACTCAGGGAGCTGTGCGTCACAGGAAGGATTGCTGGGGGATTGAGCTACACAGAGACTAAGGCCCTGTAGATGTCTGGGAAACACAGACGCGGACCGGACGTACCCCGGGCGCACATTTGAGTCCGTCAACCCTGACCTGGAATTAATTGAAGCAGCTGCAGCCGAACACGGAAGGAGAAGGGGTTTTAAAATTCATGCAGAAGGTACAAAAGAGAGAGGAGTTTTCTCCCAGAGGAGAAGAGGTAGATGTGCCGTAGTGTCAGACAGGCAGACCGGAACAGGAGGAAGACGTCGCTACAAGGAGAGGCCGAGCAACCCTGGAGGAAAGTCGGAAGAAGGTGATCAGGAGGAGAGACGGAGCGAACAGACCGGCCGAGCTCTGGGAAGAGCACGGCCCAGGCAGGTACGGTCCTAAACCAAAGCGGGGACCGGGGAAAACGGGAATTGGGCTGAACGGCAGACAATAGGAGGAGGGAGGTGGGAAACTGTAACATTTTAACCTGGGCACACCCACAACTACGATTTAGGTTCAGTTGTATTTTTTCTTTGTTTTGGTTTTCTTACAACACTCACGGTTTCACTGGGCACTAGAGGGAATTAGAGAAAGAGAAAATCTAAAAAGGGATACGAAGGAAAGGAAAGTTCACATATACAAAAGAAACTACAAGGAAAAGAGAGACCAGACCAGTTCAATAGGATAAAGAGACAGAAGGGTACCAAGAAGTTATTGAACCCAGGAAAGAAAGAAAGAAAGAAAGAAAGAAAGAAAGAAAGAAAGAAAGAAAGAAAGAAAGAAAGAAAGACAGAAAGACAGAAAGAAAGAAAGAAAGAAAGAAAGACAGAAAGAAAGAAAGAAAGAAAGACAGAAAGAAAGAAAGAAAGAAAGAAAGAAAGAAAGAAAGACAGAAAAACAGGAATAGAGAAAAGGGAGAAAAGAGAAGAATATTAACGAACTAAGAACAGACATAACAGAGAGGAAAAGATAAACCCAAAAGAAAGAAAAGAGAAGGACCGGAGACAGGAAAGAAAATGGGCAGACAGAAAAGAGAGAGAGAGAATAACACCAATAATACTTACCTCCTAAAACCATCCTTCTATGTTCTTCTGCCCTCCTATGTGCCTCCTGAGTCACCACCTGGAAAAGAAGACAGAACAAAGTAAGGAAGCTGAAGAACGTAAAAGAGGAAAGAGAAGAAAGGAAAAGAAACACTATATAAAAAGAAATAAAAATCGTAAACCACGGTAACGCCTATCAGCCTCCATTACTCTGACCCTGTCACAGACCCCTTGAAAGAAGTGCCAACAAGCCTTGGCAGCTGCAAAGGACGCAGTGAATGGGGGTA